>NC_044304.2:9390426-9707303 GCF_007474595.2 Lynx canadensis
GAAGTCTGGGGGCCTCCTGTGACCCCCTGCGTGTGGACAGGGACATTTACACAGCTGTGCTGGCCACCAGGCTTCACCGCCCGTGGGCGAAGTAAGTGCTAGTAACAGGTAAAGCAGCTTCATCTCTGGGGAAATCCGTAAAGGTACAGCAAGGAAGCAAAAAAGCAAAGGAAAACTATTCCCGAAAACTTCTCAAGCTCACCACGTACGTTGGAAAGACACACGATTCTCCTAAATATAGACAGGATGGGAACTGAAAAATGCCCCAAGGGGGCACCTGGGTGGCTCAGTCGGTTAAGCGTCTGACTTCGGCTCAGGTCATGATCTCGCAGTCCACGAGTTCAAGCCCCGCGTCGGGCTCCGTGCTGACAGCTCAGAGCCTGCAGCCTGTTTCGGATTCTGTGTCTCCCTCTCTCTGCCCCTCCCCTCCCCCACTCATGCTCGCTCCTCTCTCTCTCTCTCTCTCTCTCTCAAAAATAAACATTTAAAAATTTTAAAGATAAAAATAAAAAATAAAAAAAAAGAGAGAGCAAAGAAATAACACCTCCACATGGACTTCCTCCCCCCACCTCTTCTCTCTTACTCTCTCTCAGTCTTCACTCTCTTCCATTTGTTGTTTGAGCCTCTCCCGGGTGGTTTCACTCCTTCCTGTCTTGGCTGTGTCGTTAACGTGCACACGGTCAATACAGCATCTTAATCTAGCCCTGGACAAAGAAAGGTTGCTAAGTCCCTGCGGAAACAGTGTCCCCTCCAGAGTCCTAGGCTGAAGAGTGTGAAATTCAGCAGACCGTGGATTCTAACAGCCAGGATGACGGTAATCCAAATGTCATTTTCAGCCGACCTTCAGACGCATTTGTCACCTTCCGGATGATGGTTTACTGGGCTGATAGTAACAGTGATTTCCGAGCCCTGAGCAAACACTCTCCCGAGCAGGTAGCCAGGGATGGGGCGGGTGTTCCGCCTCTGCCCCGGAGTAAAAACTCACAATAGGGAGGAATAAAAGCAAAAATCAAGAAGTTGGAACTACATCAAACTAAAAAGCTTCTGTCCGCTGCCTTTCAGCCTTTTGGCTAAGATCAAGTGTAAAAAGCTTCTGAGTAGAGGAAAATGTTTGCAAATCATAGGTCTGATAAGGAGGGAACATCCAAAATCTACAAAGGCCTCGTGCGACTCAGTATCAAAAAAAAAAAAAAATCTAATTAGTGGGCAGAGGAGGTAAACAGACATATTGCAAAGAAGAAATCCCAATGGCCATCGAGCATGAGCACGTAAAAAGGTGCTAAGCGGAAATGCAAATCAAAACCACACTGAGAAATCACTTCACACCTATTAGGATGGTTGTTATCAAAAGGACAAGAGAAATGTCACCGAGGGCTTCCGGAAAGGCAACCCTAGGGAGGCCTGGCTGGCTCAGTCGGAAGAGCATGCAACTCTTGATGGTGGGGTGCTGGAGTCGTGAGTTCAAGCCCCACGTTGGGTGCAGAGATTACTTACGTAAAAACGTACAAAAAATGTTTTTAAAGAAAAGAAAAGGTGACCCTGGGCACTGATGGTTGGGAGTGACAACTGGTAAAGAGGAAAGCACCCAAATGTCCATCCACAGAAAAATGGATGAGCAAAATGTGGTGGAATATTATTAAGTCCTTGAAAAGGAAAGGGATCCTCGGGGCGCCTGGGTGGCTCAGTCGGTTGAGCATCTGACTCTTGATTTTGGCTCAGGTCATATGACCAAAGGGTGGTGGGATCGAACCCTGCATTGGGCTCTGCACTGAGCGTGCAGCCTCCTTGGGATCCTCCCTCCCTCCCTCTCCCTCTCCCTCTTTCTCTCTCTCTCTCCCCCTCTCCCTCTCTCCTGCCCCCCCACCCCCACCGCTTGCGCATGTGCTCTCTCGCTCTCTCTCTCTAATAAAAAAAAAAAAGAGTTATTTTTTGAGAGTTTACTTTTGGCACACCTGGGTGGCTCAGTCGGTTAAGGGTCCGACTCTGGCTCAGGTCATGACCTCACAGTTCGTGAGTTCGAGCCCCACGTCGGGCTCTGTGCTGACCGCTGAGAGCCTGGAGCCTGCTTCGGATTCTGTCTCCGTCTCTCTGTCCCTCCCCCGCTCAAGCACGCTCTCTCTTTCTCTCTCTTAAACATAAATAAAACACTTTAAAAATTAATTAAAAAAATAAAAACCAGCAAGTCTCCAAACCACACACACACACAAAAAAAATCCCTACATCTTAATAAAGGTACTTACACATCCACAGCTGCCCCGGTGTTCCAGCCTTCTTGCCTCACATCCTAATACCCACCCACCGAGGGTGTACTGAGCAGGGACAAACACATACAAAGGCCGTGTGGGCTCACCCCACATCCCACCTTTGCACAGAGAAGCAGAGAGCAAGGTTACGTGAAAAATAAACCCCGGGGGGCGCCTGGGTGGCGCAGTCGGTTAAGCGTCCGACTTCAGCCAGGTCACGATCTCGCGGTCCGGGAGTTCGAGCCCCGCGTCAGGCTCTGGGCTGATGGCTCGGAGCCTGGAGCCTGTTTCCGATTCTGTGTCTCCCTCTCTCTCTGCCCCTCCCCCGTTCATGCTCTGTCTCTCTCTGTCCCAAAAATAAATAAACGTTGAAAAAAAATAAATAAATAAAAAATAAACCCCGGGCCAGCAAGAACTCTCCTTGCTTTGGAGCAAAAGTGCAGAATTGCCCCCACGTACGTGAGAACACAGCTAAATAAAACGCCAGGCCAGACGGCAGAGAGCAGCCGGCCAGCAAGGCCCTGAGCTTGGCTGCAAAGCTCCATCCCCCAGCGAGATGCGCAGCTGCGGTCGGTTTTCACCTGCTTTCTCCCTCGCGGGCCCATCGCGGCACAGCCGAGACACGTGCGCTGCCTCCCACTAGCATGAACGGATCGCCTGGGATCGCTGGGTTTCACAGGCAGCCCCAGGACATTGGCTGGGACTCAGGAGGGAGACGGGGTGGGGGGCGGGGAGACTGCCCGTGGGGGCTGCTGGGCGGGAATCCGTGTGAGCCGCTGAATCTCGAGCTGAATTCTTTCTCCCAACTTCAGGTCATGCCTCCATTAGCCTCCCGTCACTGGCTCAGGCGTGCATTCACCCAGCAACGTTTATTGAGCACCTATTGTGCACCAGGCACTGTTCTAGGCACTGGGAATCCAGCAGTGAACAAAAGAGACTCAAGCACCCTGCGCTCGTGAAGCTGATATTCCAGTGGGAGACACGGCCAAGAAACGAGAGAAGTAAAAACATGCAGACGGTCAGATTGGAAAAAAGAAAACGGGGGGGACTGAAACGTCATTTTAGAGAAGGTGGCCAGAGGAGGCCCCAGTGAGGAAGAAGGATTGAAGACTTGAAAGAGGTGAGGGGGGGGCCATGAGGGTACGTGGGTGGAGAAAAGCATTCCAGGCAGAGGGACGAGCCCGCGCAAAGGCCCTGTGGCTGGAGCTTGCCTGGTGGGTTCCAGGAACGGCAAGGAGGCCTGGGTGGCTGGAGGGGAGTGAGTGTGCATGAATGGGAAGGAGGGGAGGGGCAGGCCCGAGGCACTGGGGAGTTAAAACCTTTGGATATGCCTCAACCAATGACTATCCGGGCGTTGGTGGAGAAATGCCCCCCGTCTTTGCAGGCAGCCGGCTTGGGACTCGATCCCGGATCTGCCACCCCTCGCTGTGTGACCTGGGGCAAGCCCCTTCACCTCTCTGGGCGGCAGCCGCCTCCTCGGTGAAATGATCACTGACTTCACAGAGTGGTAACTGATGAACGGATTTCTACGTAAGATGCTTAAAACCGTGACCTGCACATGCTAAGTCCCAGACACCTGTTTGCTTCTATTATGCCTGTGGCTGCCAGGATGATTCCATTCTCTGCAGAATCGCCAAAGCCTACTGCGGTGCCGGGCCTACAGGACAGACACAGGAAGTGCTTGTCGAGAGGCAGGTCAACGATCCCTCTTGTCCGGGCCGGGCAATACGGCGGCCAGACCAACAATGTGGATGCTCAATGCCGGTTTATCATCTCTCTCTCTCTCTCAAACTTGCTTGACCCCATCCGTGCTGGAAGATCAAAAGTCAAAAAGGACAGATGGCCACGGGGATAAAAAGTTTCTCCCAGGGGCACCTGGGTGGCTCAGTCGTTTAAACCTCCAACTTCGGCTCAGGTCACGATCTCGCGGTTCGCGGGTTCGAGCCCCGCGTCGGGTTCTGTGCTGACAGCCCAGAGCCTGCTTCGGATTCTGTGTCTCCCTCTCTCTCTCTGCCCCTCCCCCAGTCGCGCTCTGTCTGTCTCCCAGGGGAGACAAAATTTTTTTAAAAAAGTTTCTCCCGGGGGACAGGGTTCCTTCAACGTGTCTTCTTGAACTAAACCACTAAACGGAGGAGGTGGGGAGTGTTGCCTACACTCTGTATCTTTGGATTTTGTTCCCCCCCCCCCCGCCCTGCTCAAGGCATATTTTTTGACCTCTCAGGTAAGGGTTTCACTGTCCCCTCACTCATCCTGCCCTCTGGGCCGGTCGCTGCCTGTGCATGGCACCCACACATTAATACGTTACAACACGAATTCCTCACGATGGCAATCACTGGCGCTGCCGTGCGTCGTGCGTTCAACAACTATTTACCGAGCACCAACTGTGCGCCCCCGTGATCCAGCTATCGTGTGCCTCGGGATCTTAAAACCCTTGAGAAATCGTCTAGAAGCGGTGTCCCCTTAAGGCTGCACGACACCTCAGTGATGGTTTTTGCTGGAGACAAATAGCCAGCTACCGAAGTTGGAGCCCCTTTGGACTCCTCAAGGCTCTCACGTCCAGTCTTGGCAAGTGTTCGAAGACCCAGTCCCCCTACGCCTTTGTGCTTGGTAACTAAGAGCTACCGTGTGAATTCGTAGGTCCGTGATGGGGCTCTGCGGCTCTTATCTGACCTGCATGATTTAGGGCAGGGGCAGGTGGGTCATGTGAAAGAAGAGGAAAATACGAGCTACAAAAAAAAAAAAAAATAGAAGTCAAAGTAGCCAGTCCCAAAGGCTACCCATTGTATAATTCCATTTATATGAAATATGGTGACGAGGGGGGACCCCCAGAGGCAGAGAGGAGACTGGTGGTTGCCAGGGAGGGGTGACGCAGGGTGACTGCTTCACCAGGAGGGAGCTTTCCTTTTTGGGGGGATGGAAATATTCTGGAACTAGACGGGGGGGGGGGGTCGCACAATAGTGTGAAGGTACTAAACACCATTAAATGACACGCTTTGAGGGGCACCTGGCTGGCTCAGTGGGCAGAGGGTGCAATTCTTGTTTTCGGGGTTCCAAGTTCGAGCCCCCAGGTTGGGTGTAGAGATTACTTACAAAAAATAAATAAATCTTAAGAAAAAGCACGCACTTTAAAATGGAAGGGGTGCCTGGGTGGCTCAGTCAGTTAAGCATCCGACCCTCGATTTCGGCCCAGGTCATGATCTCGTGGTTTGTGGGTTCGAGCCCCTCGTGGGGCTCTGTGCTGACAGCGTGGAGCCTGCCTGGGATTCTCTCCCTCCCTCTCTCTCTGCCCCTCCCCTTCCCCCACCCCCCTCAAAATAAATAAATATATAACTTAAAACTCAGTGTAACTACATCCAGTGATAATTCCTTTTCAAAAAGTAACATAACTTATATTTTCTTAAAAAAAAAAATAAGAAAGAAAGAAACAGGAGCACCTGGGTGGCTCAGTCGGTTGAGCGTCCGACTTCGGCTCAGGTCATGATCTCGAGGTTCGTGAGTTTGAGCCCCAAGTCAGGCTCTGCGCTGACAGCTCGGAGCCTGGAGCCTGCTTCGGATTCTGTGTCTCCCTCTCTCTCTGCCCTTCCCTGGCTCAACGCTGACTCTCTCTCAAAAATAAATAAACATTAAAAATTAAAAAAAAAAAATCAACAACAAATTTTAAAGAAAGCCAGTGAGGGGCGCCTGGGTGGCTCAGTCGGTTTGGCGTCCGACTTCGGCTCAGGTCATGATCTCACCGTTCGTGAGTTCGAGCCCCGCGTCGGGCTCTGTGCTGACAGCTCAGAGCCTGGAGCCTGCTTCGGATTCTGTGTGTCCCTCTCTCTCTGCTCCTACCCTGCTCATGCTCTGTCTCTCTCTGTCTCAAAAATAAATAAAAACATTAAAAATTTAAAAAAAAAAAAAAAAAAGGAAGCCAGTGAATTTAAATAGAAAAAAAATTGCTTACTAAAAAAAAGTAGCCAAGACTTAGTAAGCACCCTGTTGTGTACCCAGGACTGTGCGTCACCTAGCCAGGCCTTCCCGAAACCCTAGGACGGAGCAGCCAGTGTTAGCTGGGTGGTCAGCCAGGAACCCTGAGGGGTGGAGGGTCAAGTGATGCCCCAGGGCTTCTCAGACTCTGACCACCTCCGGGCTGCTCAGGATGTGTTCAAATGCAGATTCTAACTTGGCAGAGCTGGGTGGGGCCTGAAACTCTGCGTTCTTTTTTTTTTTAATTTTTTAAAAATGTGTATTTATTTTTGAGAGAGAGAGAGAGAGAGGGAGTGAGGAGGGGAGGGGCAGAGAGAGGGAGACACAGAATCCGAAGCAGGCTCCAGGCTCTGAGCTGTCAGCACAGAGCCCGACGCGGGGCTCGAACCCACGAACACCGAGATCACGACCTGAGCCGAAGTCGGACGCTTCACCCACTGAGCCACCCAGGCGCCCCTGAAACTCTGCATCCTTAAAGGCTGCCGCTGGCCCAAGGCCAACACTTTGAGGGGAAGGTCTGTCAGCTTCCTCCATCAGACAGGCTTGGCCTTGCCAGAGGGGGCAGAACAACCCAAGAGCCCCTGCCGGTCACTGTGAAGGCAGAGACAGCTGAAAGATCCTGGAATAGAATCTTCCTCACTTGCCCCAGGTCTTGGGGCCTCTGGTCCTGTAAGCTAACATTTCAAAAAGAATGATGAAATCAGTAAGTAAAACCCTCTGCCAGAGTTTTTCCTGTCCCAGAGCTGCACTTGGCATTACTTTGCGGGTCACTTGCACAGCACTTTGTTCAATGTCAATTCCACCCTTTGTCCCTGGAACCCTGGTCCTGATCTTTCTGTTTCCTGGGCAGCGGCGGGGGGAGCGGGCAGACACACGACAGCGTGTAGTGAAATCCGTCTTATTAAATAAACCCTCCTAGAGGAAGGATGGTATTTGCCCCTAGTGACACCTTTAGGCGTTTCTGCAAATCTCTGCGACGCCGTAGAGGAAAACAAAATTGTCAACAGGGATAAACTCAGCTACTTAAGACGTTTGCAGATCTGGGGACCTTCCTGCCGCCTGGATTTGGGGGTGTAGGAGGGACTAGAAGCCAAGCGGGAAGGGAGGGGCCAGCATCAGTCACAGACCCCCAGCCACCCACCCCACCCCCGCCCCAAAGGCAAGGGGCTTAAGACTGTCCCCGATAGAGATGGCAAGGGTGCTGTGAAGTCGTGGACTCTGAAAAAATCCGGACGGAGCCGCCTGCCCAGCAGAGACCCATCCCCAGGACCCTGGCTCCGAGCTCAGGAGCCAGGGGGTGCAGATAGGGGCTCCCCTCCTGTGGGTTCGGCCCCAGCTTGAGGCTGCAGCCTCCAGGAAGGCCCTCTGTCCTGTTTACATTCTATTCTGGTTCCTACTCCCGGCGCAGTCTCCCAGGGCCCCGAAGCAGGAGCCCACCCCCCTCCACCCCCCAGAAGGCAGGAGCCCCGCCGCCCGCTTCCCCCGCCCGCCCCCTCGGGTCGCGGCGACACGTGTCCTGCGAGGCTGCCGCTGTCAGCAGCTCGAGCAGGAGGGGAGAGGGATCCCGCTGCCAGTCTCACGTCTTGGGGAACAAAAAGCCACCCGAGAGTCCACCGTGTCCAAAATAGAAAGGGGGAGGTTGGTCTTAGAGGGGTGACGAGCGCTGTCCCCGCTTGTCATTTGGCGCAAGGGAGGGGAGAATATTAAATATTAAACACAGCAAGCGGTTTCCTAAGACGAGGTAATTATTCTCAACAGCCTAAACTCCACCTGCCATCTCCCTCTTTCCAACATTCACGCTGCCCTGAGCACAGAAAACAAGGCCGGGCCACACCTGGAAGGCAACTTTTGTTTCGGGGACCCCCCCCCCAAAGACAGAGGCGATGGGGGAGGGGAAGGCGCGCGGGATGCCGAGAGCCCTGTCGCCTGTCCAGCCTGCCTGGGTCTCCACGCAGAAAGAGGCTTAATGCAGACCCGAGGGCAGGGGGGAGAGGGGGTGGGGGCGGAGGACACGAAAAAGTCCAATTTGGCTCAGATCCGAAACTACTCACGGGAAACCGCGCAAGCCCAGGGCAGGTGGCGAAGCCGGGAGGCGCTCCAAGGTGGGGGGGGGGGGGGGGGGGGCTCAGGGCCGTTGACAGAAAATGGGTTTTTAAGAAAGAAATGTTCAAAGTATACGCTGGAAATCAGGGCTCTGCCCCCCGCACCTCCCGCGTACAGAAAAACTATCCAGAAAGGGGCAGCGGTTTTTCAGCCAGAAACAAGGAAAATCTGGAGATACACTGTCTCCCCTCCACCCACCCATCCCCCCCCCCAAAAAAAAACCACCACGATTCATAGGAAGGGGGTGAGGGAGGTCATGGCGTTTCCACCTCTGCAGACAGAGGGAAATGTTGCAGCTGCGGGAGAACGGATTCGACTCCCGGCAGGACCGGCCCCAGCGGCCCCAGCTCGCTCACCTGTATCGCATGGGCTCCGGGGCTCCAGCGGTGTAGCTAGTGAGCGGCGCAGCGCACCCGCCAGCTGTCCTGAGGGTCCCACCTTGCCAGCGCCCGGGGAGCCGAGCCAGCTGAAGCCCACGCACCCATTGCCCATCCAATGGAAAGGAGACGAGCAGAGAGACGGGGGGACGCCAGCAGCAGCCGTGTTCCGAGCCGAGGGCTCCCCACAAAGGCAGGCGCCAAGCTTGGCTGTGCCAGCTGCAGGGAGGGGGTTGGGGGGGGGCAGAAAGAGGAGGAGGTTTCCCTGATTCTGGGAGGACGGTGGGGGGAGGACTAGCAGTTCATCAGCAACTGCTCATTTCCAGCCAAGCGCTCCTCGGGGACCCAGCACGGGAGGCTGGATACGCTGCGCCCCCCGCCCCTCCATTGCTCCCAAGGGAAAATTAATTTCTTGCTCTTTTCTCCAGGCCCCTCAGCAACTGGCGCCGCGCGACCTCCCAGCACGGGGCAGGGCACTAGTTTCTAGAAGGATATGCGGTTTATCCTGCAGGCCACCTCCTTTCAAGACGGGCTTCTCTTAAGGAGCAGGGGAGAGAGGGTAACACGAGGGCTCGCTCTCTTCCTGGGGGGGAGGGGAGGGGGTCTGCGGAGGGGGCGTGTCCAACAGGCGGGAGGCGGCGGGGATGTGGAATCACGCTCACAATTTAAGCGTCTCCCCTCCGCCAATCGCAACCTAAATTATTGATGCCCTTACAAAAACACACTCATTAGAAGACAGCTGCTGAGCCCCTCCCTGAGTCTTTTCTGTTCTTTCCCCAAACAGCTTCCCCTTCCCCACCCCCCCACCCCTCCTTAGCCCGAAGGGTCGTATTCTTGGAACGGAAAGGCAGAGAGAAGGAAAACAGCCTTTCCAAGCAAAAAAAAAAAAAAAAAGCAATTGATTGCAAGTTCTGGGGTTTCGTTGCCACAGGCAAACACTTAGGTTCCAAACACTGAGATGACCCCCCAGCCTGACTCTATTTAAAGGGGGCCTCCTGTTAACAGTGAGGGTTATGCTTTTCTTCTAAGAGGCTTCTAGGGTACAGAGAGACCCCATAATTTTTCCCAAGGTAGAGTCAGAGTCGGGATATCTACCTTCCTGGGGATAGCAACACTTTTTTTTTTAATTGAGATAATTATGTCAGTTTCAGGCATACAGCATTATGATTCCATAGTTGTATAGATTGTGAATCGCATATCTAAGAATGTGGCATTGTTTAGACAGAATTGAACCTGGGCTGGATGTTAGGGAATCCGGAATTAGTGTTCGTTTGGGGGGTTTTTTAATGTTTTTTTTTTTTTTTAATGTTTATTTATTTTTGAAAGAGAGAGACAGAGAGTCAGCAGGGGAGGGGCAGAGAGAGAGAGGGAGACACAGAATCCAAAGCGGGGCTCCAGGCTCTGAGCCGTCAGCACAGAGCCTGGCTCGGGGCTCAAATCCACAAACCTTGAGAGCATGACCTGAGCCGAAGTGGGACGCTTAACCGACTGAGTCGCGTAAATGCCCTCTATTTGTTCGTTTTTATAAAGGTCTGTTGATAGTATTTTCATCATGGTATTTTTTTTAAGGTCCTTATTTCTTAGAGATTCTTATTGAAGTGTTTATGGGTGAGGTGGGGAATGACCCTAATGGATACAAGGTTTCCTTGGGGTGGGGGGGGGGGGGAGATGAAAGAGTTCTGAAACCAGCCAGAGGTGGTGTCCTCAGTGGCATTGTCAATGTACTAAACTCCACAGAGCTGTTCCCTTTCAAATGGTTAATTTCATGTGACAAGAATTTCAAAAATAAAAAAAATAAACTCCAACAAAAAAGGGAAGGAAAGGCAAACAGAGCAAAATGTTGCTGAGGAAGAGGCATGCAGTGCGTGGTATTTTTTTTTTTTTCATTGTCTTCTCTCTGCAGGGTGTGTGCTTGACATTTTCTCTTTTAGAGAGAAAAGTGGGAGGGGTGACTCAGTGGGTTGAGCTTCCGACTTCGGCTCAGGTCACGATCTCACGGTTTGTGGGTTCGAGCCCCGCGTCGGGCTCTGTGCTGACAGCTCAGAGCCGGGAGCTGCTTCAGACTCTCTCTCTCTCTCTCAAAAAATAGATAATAAACATTAAAAAAAATTATAAAAAAAAATAAAGAGGGAAGTGGGGGTGGGGTGGAGTGGGAAGAATGCAGCCATGGAGGTAGTTTGAAACGACAGAAGAGGGTGGGGGGCTCCCCTGTGGGTGAGTGCCGCCCCCAGTTCAGCAGCCAGGCCTGCAAAGCGAAAAGAACAAGCCTGGGGGCCCCGGGGTCTGGGAGAGCAAGCTGGCCCTGCCACCTTAGATGAGCCTCGGTCTCCTCATCAGTAAAACGGGGCTCATCCTTCTGGGAATTTTGTGAGAATTGCGTGAGACCCCGTGGAAAAGTGGGGGGGAAAGGATACTTGCTTCTATGCATCCTAAAACCATCTCTGGAAAGCGGCTCAAGAACTAATCACAAGGGCTCTAGTGGGGGCGGGGACCCTGCTTGAGACGACAGGGGTGGAGGCGGCTTTCCCTTTTCTATTTAGGGGGCTTGGAAACGTGTGAGTATAGCAGAGATTAAAACATTAAATTAAAAAGTGAGGTCGTGTCTGTCAACAGAGGCACCACTTTCTCTATAAAGGGCCCGGTAAATACCCTAGGCTTCGTCATCACACGGTCTCTGTGACCTACACTCAGTTCTGCCGGTAGGGGCGCCACAGACAATGTGTGAATAAGCGGCATGGCTGTGTGCCAATAAAACTTTATTTATAAAGACTGGTTACAGACTGATTTGGCCCCTGGGCTGAGGTTTGCTGACTTCTGATGTATTTAAGTCCCTTTACCTTGTGCCACATATCAAGGGCTTTTCTTCTTCTTCTTTTTTTTAAAGGCTGTTTTTTTTTTTTTTTTTCGTAATCTTTATTAATTTTTGAGAGAGAGAGAGACGAGTGTATGAGTTGGGGAGGAACAGAGACAAAGGGAGACACAGAATGCAAAGCAGGCTCCAGGCTCTAAGCTGTCGGCACAGAGCCCGATGCGGGGCTTGAACTCACGAACGGTGAGATCATGACCGGAGCCAAACTCCGACGCTTAACGGGCTGAGCCACCCGGGCGCCCCTCGAGGGCTTTTCTAAATCCCAGGCTCTGCCACGGGTAAGCCGTGTGGCCCTGGGCAAGTCACGTAAGATTTCAAAACCAGGAGAATCATACTCGAGGGGGGTTGTTTTGAGTGTATACTGAGACGTTGAGTATGAACGTGCACTGTGCACTCTAAAATGCTGTATATGTGAGATATTATTATTGTTATGCCGGAAGCCGTAAGTCTGTGCAATTAGCATTGAATTTTCCTATTTTTAAATCACACAACTTGTATGAGTCACGTCATGATGAACAGAAATAGCCATCCTGGTTTCCTTAAAAGTCCTCTGAGAATGTAAAAAAGTTCTGCTTTTTTTCCCTTACACGAATGAGACCATCCTGAGTCAACCATCTTTTAAACCCTGGTGTCTTTTGCAAGAATTGGTGACCGTGAATAGATTTGAACAATTGGCCCCAATTATTCATGCCTTCCTGTCTCCTTATCTCTGCCACGTTCACCTTGTGGGTGACGTGTGCTTCCCCAACCCTTGGCTTTGGACTTGCTTCCGTCAATGGCACGAGGGCAAAACGCAATGAGTCGGTTCCAAGCCTGGGCTTTAAGAGGCCTCACGTGCTCCCTCCTGCCCTCTGGCGCCTCCGTGTCCTGGCCGTGACAACTGTCCCCGGAGGAGGATGACAGCTACACGGAGCAGAGTCACCATCCAGCCAGTCCCACTCAGATTAGCCGGCTCTGGCTAACTCCCAGGTGCAAGGGGATATATGACCGTTGCTTTAAGCTCCGGAGCTTTGGGGTGTTTATGATGCAGCGTTATTGCTCCGACCCACTGATCGTCTGACCCGGAAAAGAAGCACATCAAACCTATGAAATTCAAGCAGAACCAGACTGAATCTAACGGAGTCAGCCCCGTAGCCAAGTCTGGGCCCCCACTCCACTAATTCCAAGGAGCTTTCCAATTCCGCCCACAAAATGATGCCTGAGGGGAAACATTTTAGAAGGCAACGTGCTGTGCCCATCGAATCAGAGACTTGGAGATCAGGGGTCAGCTGGCCCAGGAGTACGCAAAACGTTACATCACTTACCTCCCCCCCCCCCCCCCCCCCCCCCCGATTGGCCGCCCCCAACAGCAAGGAAGGCTGGGGAATGTGGATTTGGGTGCACACTCGTGGCCTCTGCCACAACGATACGGAACATGGTGAGATCACCTGATAAGGTTTTGGGGAGATGGGAGAGGTTCGCTAAACGCGTTTCCCCCTTCTCTCCCTGTTGAACTTTTATCTATTTTAAGTTTATTATTTTTGAGAGCGAGAAAGAGGGAGTGGGGTAGGGGCAGAGAGAGAGGGAAAGAGAGGGAATCCCAATCCCGATGTGGGGCTTGAACCCACGAACCGCAAGACCGCAGTCTGAGCCAAAGCTGGACGCTTAACCGGCTGAGCCACCCAGGCGCCCCTTTAATGTTTTATTTTTGAGAGAGCACGCACGTGAACGGAGGAGGGACAGAGAGAGAGGGGGACGGAAGATCCAAAGCAGGCTCTGCGCTGAGCGCAGCAAGCCCGATGTGGGGCTCGAACTCACAAACTGCGAGATCGCGACCTGGGCCAAAGTCAGAGGCTCAACCGACTGAGCCGCCCGGGCGCCCCTCTTTATTTTTTTTTTTTAATGTTTCTTTATTTATCTTGAGAGAGAGACAGAGCAAGTCGGGGAGGGGCAGAGGGAGAGGGAGAGAGAGAATCCCAAGCAGGCTCCGTGCTGTCAGCATAGAACCCGGCGCGGGGCTCAGTCTCATGAACTGTGAGATGGTGACCTGAGCTGAAATCAAGAGTCAGCCGCTTAAGCTTAACCGACTGAGCCACCCGGGTGCCCCGTGTGTCTCTTTATATCACAAAAAATGCTTCCTCTCCTTCCTCCTTGAGGCAAGGAAAAAAGGGTTTTGCTGAGTGAAGATAAAGTTTGTTTATGAGGATGGGAGTGAAGCACTTGTGATTTCTAAGAGGAAAGAGGTGATGCTGTAAAGCTCCCCCCAGGGCCAGGATCCGTGCAAACTGCAGCTTGTGTGGGACAGAGAAGAACATCTCAGGTTTGGGGCCTGAAATATATTAATCAGTACGGGCCAGGGTAGGCTGCAATGGCAAACATCTCCAAAGTCTCAGTGGCCACAACGGTAGACATGTCTGTTCGCTCGTGTCAAATATCCTGCACCGGGTACTCTGCTTCCCGTCTTTGTGGTTCAAGTTCCCAGACTGCTGAAGCTCCCACCATCTTTTTAAAAAAAAAAAAAATTTTTTTAATGTTTATTTATTTTTGAGACAGAGAGAAACAGAGCATGAACGGGGGAGGGTCAGAGAGAGGGAGACACAGAATCTGAAACAGGCTCCAGGCTCTGAGCTGTCAGCACAGAGCCCGACACGGGGCTCGAACTCATGAACTGTGAGATCATGACCTGAGCTGAAGTTGGACGCTTAACCGACTGAGCCACCCAGGCAGCCCTGAAGCTCCCACCATCTAGAACAATCTCGGTTACCGTGGCGGTGAAAAGGGAGATGGAGAATTGTGCCCCAGCTCTTGAATACTCTCTCAGAGAAATGACTCACATCACTTCTGCTCATTTGTCATTGGCCAGAGCAAATCGGATGACCACCCTCGACTTTGGCAGTGTAGACGAGAGGGGTCCCCTGTGTCTGTGTATCAGTTATCTCTTGCTGTGTAACCAAACCACCCCAAAATTAGTGGTTTAGAACGACAAAAGATTGATTGTCCGTCCCCATTTTTTTTTTAGGTTATCTCAGTGGCTTGTCCGATCGCGGCCAGGGTAGCTGCTCTCCGTAGTCTGCTGGTGGTTTGGCCGGGGCTGGGTGAGCTACTGTGGCCCCATTCGTGTCTAGTGGTTGGCCCGTCTTAGCTGGGAAAACTCACCTCTGCTCCATGTGGTATATCATCCTCCAACAGGCTAGCCCAGTTGTTTTAACCACTGTTTGGAGACCTCCATTCCAGGATACGAGGCGACTGGAATCAGAGATAGGAAAGGCAGAGATTGGCGTCACACCAGGTCTGCTGCGTATAGGTAGGGCAGCCTCTAGGTTTGTGCAGTGCACAACCTGTGCAACCGATACATGATAGTCAGTATCTCTCCCCGCCCGCCACCTCCATTCTTTTGACCCACCTCCAGAGAATGATGAGTGTGTGAGTGCATGGCTCTGAGCCTAGAACGGTCAAAATTCCTGCGCCAAGAGCTTTCTTAGGTCCTGGGCCAAAAACAATGTATCGGCTGCGTGGGCTTCCTTTCACCTCTACCTGGCCCTCTTTTCTCTCTATGTATCTTCAGTATATAGATTTCTGACCCATCCCACCAATTAACATCCAGCCGGTTCTTGCAGTGGGCCAGACACATGTGGTTGTGCTGAATACCCACAGCGGCCCCCAAACCTGTCCCAATGGAACATTTGGACTCAGACTTGAAGGAGTTTGCATCTTCAAAGAAGACAATATCAGTCAAGATCGTATCCCCCTTTTTCTATTTCTTCCTCAGGACGTGAGAAAGTGGGAGAAGCAGCTCGTTGATCTCGGATGGGATGTTAGACTCCGAAGTCCTGTTTGTATAATTCAAAACCCACCATGAGAGCCCGTCTGCTGGTTGGCAGACCCACTAACTGTCTCTCGAGCTCCATTCCCCCCACCTTCCACGGTAAAACATTTGAGCCGGGCGCGTGGCAAAGGCCAGCATTTCCCATCACCCCTTGCAGTCAGTCGGGTATGGCCAAGGCCTCACCAGGGGAACATGAGCGGAAGTCATGTACGTAGCTCCCGGGTTGCCGGCTGAAAGGGGATCCCCTTGTCCTGAACTTTCTCTCTTTCCGTATTCAGCTACGGCTGCTTAAGCTGTATGCTCACTATTACAGCAAGTTGTGGCCATAACTATTCTCCTTACTCTCTTAATGTCTCCTTAATATCTCCTAAAGCATACTGCTCTTGGGACGACCTAGGTTGGAAGTGAATATCTTGACTTCTGGCCCTGCTTCATGTTCCCATGCCGATGTTTGTGGACACTGACCTTTTGTTCCAATGCCCGTGTGCCCTATGAACACTCTGACCGTATCTTTCTGAATCAAATAGTGAGATACAGATGTGTCTGCAGAAACGATGAGGGTGACACAGTTCTGAGCCAGGCATCTGCCGTCCTCCAAGTGCCCATCCGAATCGTCAGGCTACCTCAGGGTGGCACTCGGGCCGTCTCATCTCTCTGCCCCTCAGTGGGTTCTGCTGTAACCGGTAGATGAGGGTAGTGCCTACCACGAGGAGTCACGGCAAGGATTCAGTCAAAAATGTAGACTGAGGCGCGTCCGGGTGGCTGAGTCAGCTGAGCGTCCGACTTGGGCTTGGGTCCCGATCTCGTGGCTCACGAATGCGGGAGCCGGAGCCCTGCCTCAGGCTCCCGGCTGTCAGCGTGGAGCCCACTCCGGATCCTCTCTCTGTCCCTCGCTCTCTGCCCCTCCCCCACTAGCGTCTGCACACACACACACATACACACACACACACACACTCTCTCTCTCAAATAAATAAACATCTGAAAAAAAATGCAGATTGAGAATGTAGCATGGGACCGGGACACAGCAAGCGTGCGTTATATGTCAGCTTCTGCCATCGTCATCGTCATCATCCTTGTCTCTTGGAAAAGTCCAGAGCAATAGTGAATGGTTAAGTCTCTGGAGCCAGAGAACCACTGCCAGAATCCTTGCTCTAGCAGTTACTGGCCCTGTGACGCGGAGGAAGTCACTTAACCTCTAGGTACCTCCCTTCTCATCTGCAGGATGGGTATGATCGCAATATCTGCAAGGCCTTTGTGAAGTTAAAAACGTACAAGGCACTTAGGCCAGCCCCCGACGCATAATAAAGGCTACGGGAGTATTAGTTGTTGGTGCCCTTACGATTATTCCTAGATTATTACTCTTTGTATCCAGCGGAATCCATGCAGGAGCCGGAGGGCAAGCTCAAACTGGGCAATTTGAGAAGCACTTCATAAAATACATTTACAACAAGAGCAGGGAGGGTGAGATCGTTCAGCCCCCACCGGCTAGCAGCAGCGGGGAGCGGTTCCCATCCACGCCTAAAGGAGCAAAGAGGGGGGAAGAGTGTTCAGATCCTGTGGAGGGACAGATGTACAGAGCGCGGCCTGAAGGAGCTGTGGCCTTCAGTAGACGGATGCACACACTCCATAGCAACGTGGAATAGAGGAAGCCGAGAAAATAAACTCCCCAACCTCACTCTTCTCCCACCTTTGCTCTGGGAGTGCCTCCTGTTGGCTCAACCAACTGGAAGCTGTACGTGGTGGTTACCTTGGTGTGTTGACTTGACCGAGCTACGTGGGGTGCCCAGATGGTTGGCCAAACACGATTCTGGGTGTTTCCCTGAGGGAGTTTTCTGATGAGATTGACCTTTAAATCAGTGTGCTTTGGGGAAAACAGATCGTTCTCCATAACGTGGTGGGCCTCGTCCAATCAGTTGAAGGTGTGAACAGCTCAACAGATTGACCTTCCAAAACAAGACAGCTTTGCTCCAAGAGAGGCCTATGGACCAGAACTGGGACATTTGGTCTCTCCGCCTTCGGGCTCAAACTGAAACACCGGCTCCTCCTGGGTCTCTCGAGCCTGCTGGCCTTCAGACTGGAACTGTACCATCAGCCTTCGTACATCTCTCGTTTTCAGGCCTACGTTGAAAATTACGGACTGGTCAGCCCCCCGCCCCCCAACAATTGCACGCGCTAATTCCTCCTAATAAATCTCTTGTTTCTTTAACTGATTCTCAGTTACCAGTTCATCATCATCTACATTCCGAAGCCCCGTGATCTGGGTCATTTTTCTCCGCAGTCCTCTTGACCGGATTATTTCCTTCTCTGGCCACCAAAGGAAACAGATAGAAAAAGGAAAATTAGAGGCTCCAAGGAATCCCCAGTAAGTCTTGGGGCCCTATTCCACCTACACACGGGCGTCCGCCGTGACGTCCGGTTTTGAGCCAGCTCCCCTGAGAGAGGAGGGCCTATTACACTGTTTACTTTGTCCTGAGCACATTTCTCTCGGCCAAAGGAGCAGAGAGCTGGCCAAATTTAAATGCCATCCACGACGGCACAGGCCTCTCCCAGCCCGACAGCTGGTGCTCTATACACACAGAGCGATGATGGGAGGTATGACATGCCCACCATTGGCCCCCGGCCATCTGCCCAGGCAAGACGAAGGCTACTTGTCTGCCCCGGGCAGAGTCCAAGGGCAGTAACAGCAAGGGAAAGGTCAATCCCCACGCGCGCCAATCGTCCAAACCAGACTTCCGCTTTGCCGCTTCCCACCTCCATCGTTTCCAGGTTGCTGTTTTAGTTTTCTGGGGCAGCCGGAACAGAATACCACAAACTGGATGGCGGAACCAACACAAATGTATCCTCTGCGAGCAAAATCAAGATGGCAGCCGGGCTGATGCCTCCCAAGGGCGGTGAGGGACAGATCTGCTCCAGGCCTCTCTCCCTGACCTGCAGGTGGCGCTCTTCGCGCTCACTCCCTGTCCTCTCCACACCCAGTCCAAACCTCCCCCTTTTTTGATAAGGACACTGCTCACACCGGATTAGAGGGCCCACCCTTACAACCTCATTTTAACTAATTACACCTGCAATGACCCCAATTCCAAATAAGGTCACATTCTAAGGTGCTGAAGGTTAGGACTTCCATATACATGAATTTGGGGGGGTGCTGTAGAATGAATGTGTGCCCCCCAAATTCATTTACTGAAAGCCTAACCCCAATGTGATGCTACTAGAAGATGGGGCCTTTAGGAGATGATAGAGATCCCTCGTGAATGGGATTAGCGCCCTTATAAAGGAGACCCCCCCCCCAGAGAGAGAGAGAGAGAGAGAGAGAGCTCCCTTGGCCCTTCTGCCTTATGAGGCCACAGGAGGAAGGCACCCATCTACAAACCAGGAAGCCGGACTTCACTGGACCCTGAATCTACCCACACCTGAATCTTGGATTTCCCAGCTTCCCATTATTTCTGTGGGAAATAAATGTCTGGCAGTCTGTATATTCTGCTATCGCAGCCTCAACAGACTAAGACAGGGGGAGGAGACACAATTACTCAACCTGGGTCTCAGTTTCCTCCTCATAAAACAGGTCAAGGGGCGCCTGGATGGCTCAGTCGGTTAAGTAACCGACTCTGGGTTTCGACTCAGGGCGTGATCTCACGGTTCGTGAATTCGAGCAGACTTCCAGATGGAGCCCAGCCGTTGGGCAGGACATGGAGAAAAGCCTGCGTGTATATCAAGGAAGGATGCTGGGTAACACGTAACCCCTTGTAATCGACTTCACTGAGGTATAAATTGCCTGTGACGCAAGGCCCCAAGCTTAAGTGGCCAGCTTGATGAGTTTTGACTAAAGCATACATCACATAACCATCGCCACCATCAAGATTCGGAACATCGCCATCGCCCCAGAAGTTCCCTTGTGCCCGCTTGCGGTCCACGCTCCCGTTCCTGTCCCCGGACAACCACTGATCTGTTTTCTGTCACTAGGGCTTAAACTCAACCATTCAATAATTTTATCAGAATGGACAGATGTCCTATGTCGTCTTTGGTGTCAAATTGCTTTCACTCAACATAATGCTCCCAAGACTCATCCCTCCCGGTCTGTTTATCAGTATCGGTACCTTTTTATTGTGCTCTGTTTTATGGCCCGACCCAGTTTGTCCACTCACCTGTGGATAGACATTTGTCCCGTTGCCGGTGTTTGGCTCTTACCAAGAAGGCTGCGACGAACATCTGCGTATAAGCCTTTGTGTGGATGTGGGTTTTCATTTATCCTGGGTAAATACCCACAAGGGGAATTGCTGGGTCATCTGGTGAGTGTACGTTTAACTCCAGGAGAAGCTACTGGACTATTTTCCACCCGCAGTGGGCCTGTCTCTCTAGCCTCATCAGCACGTGATGACGCCTTTTTTTTTTTTTATTTTTTTTTATTTTTTTTTTCAACGTTTATTTATTTTTGGGACAGAGAGAGGCAGAGCATGAACAGGGGAGGGGCAGAGAGAGAGAGGGAGACACAGAATCGGAAACAGGCTCCAGGCTCTGAGCCATCAGCCCAGAGCCTGATGCGGGGCTCGAACTCACAGACCGCGAGATCGTGACCTGGCTGAAGTCGGACGCTTAACCGACTGCGCCACCCAGGCGCCCCTATGACGCCTTTTTGACAATAGCCATTCTGGAGGGAAGGTGCAGTCATACTTCACTGGGGTGTTTTTCTGCATTTCCCTAGCAGTGAAAGATGCCCTACACAGACACATGCACGAATGAGCCCTAAAGACACAAAGGGTTGCCCAGGAGTCAGAGAAGAGAAAGCCAAGAACCAGGAGGTAGGCATGCAAGATGAGAACCTCAAAACTTGCAGAATGTGAGGGTGGGGGTTTCTACTGACCCTGCGGGGTGAGAGAGGAGGCCTCATGTCCCTGGTGAGCAGATGGTGAATAAGAATTGACATTCTTTGGGGTGCCTGGGTGGCTCAGGCGGTTAAGTGTCTGACTTCAGCTCAGGTCACGATCTCACGGCTCATGAGTTTGAGCCCCGCATCGGGCTCTGTGCTGATGGCTCAGAGCCTGGAGCCTGCTTCAGATCCCATGTCTCCCTCTCTCTGCCCCTCCCCCGCTCACACTCTGTCTCTCTCTTTCTCTCTCAAAAATAAGTAAACATTAAAAAAAAAAAAAAGAATTGACATTCCTTATAGAGAGCTGGGGTGCTGGTAGGATGACACCCTAGGGAATGGGTGCCAGGAAAATTTTTGTTTACCAGCCCAGGAGGCTCACGAGGAAGCTTGTCTCTTCCCTGTACATTAAAATATATTTAAAATAATACCCTGTGTGGGCTAGGATGTGGGAAGGTGGGCATCAATTTACTCTGTAGTGGACACATACATCGTTATAAACTTTGGGGAGAGCAACGTGGTGATTAAATATTAAATATGATTTTAAAATCGAAACACGCATGCTTATATTTATTTGGGATTTTTGGAAGTATGTAACAGAAATTAACGAAAGGCAGTGTAAGCCTTTACGATGATAAAGGGGAAATAACGCAAGATAACGCGAGATCAAGTCTCAGATGGGCGTGTCAGAGGAACCAGGACCAGTCATCATAAAGCCATCGATACCCTACAGAGCCTCCACGTGTCTTTGGCCATCGGAGGTCAAGATTAGGAGCCTTCACTATTATCAAAAAGACAAGGGATCACAAGTGTTGGCAAGGATGTGGAGAAAAGAGAGCACAATGTCGGTGGGAATATAAATTGGTAGAAAATGTCCATATTATTATGGTTAATAGCATGGAGGTGCCTCAAAAAATTAAAAAGAGAACTACCATATGATCCAGCAGTCCTGCTTCCGGATATATATCGGAAAGAAAGAAAATCTGGACCTTAAAGAGATATCTGCATTATTAATTGCCACATTATTCACAATGGCCAAGATAAGGAAACCACCTAACTGTCTGTCAACTGGTGAATAGATTTAAAATAAAAAGGGGCGCCTGGGTGGCGCAGTCGGTGAAGCGTCCGACTTCAGCCAGGTCACGATCTCGCGGTCCGGGAGTTCGAGCCCCGCGTCGGGCTCTGGGCTGATGGCTCGGAGCCTGGAGCCTGTTTCCGATTCTGTGTCTCTCTCTCTCTCTGCCCCTCCCCCGTTCATGCTCTGTCTCTCTCTGTCCCAAAAATAAATAAAAACGTTGAAAAAAAAATTAAAAATAAAATAAAATAAAATAAAATAAAAAAATAAAGCGGGGTGGGTGGGGGGGAAGTGGCCTGAAATCTGTGGCAGTAGCCGTTAAGTTTTATTGTGGACACTTTAGAAAAAAGGCTTCCCCGCTGTAATATCATTTCCATAGGCTGCAAAATCAACTTCTACGCATGATGCTGGAAATCCCGGTGACCAGGCAGTTAAGGGGCTAAGATGTAAAACAGATTCGGAAGTCAGGAGTATATAAGTGATAGCTCCAAAAGGCTTGGTGAGCTCCCCTAGGGAGTTCGGGGAGAAATCAGAGTAGAGGACGGGTAGGCAGGCGGATGCGGAAGGATGGGAAAACAGAGCCGCCAAGGACAGCCAAGGTCAGCGGGGACCGGGTGGCATCTCGAGAGCCGTGGGCTGGCCCAGGTCCAAGGCAGGAGGATCTCCCGTGCCAAGTGGTAAGAGTGGTCAAGGAAGTTAGCGCTGAAAATTAGCCCCTTGGCCAGAACGATTTGAGAGGCCTGGTGGGTCGGGAGGCAAGGTTTGGGGCGAACGGAAAGAAGGAAGCAGAACCTCTCAAAGCGCTTGGCTGCAAGCCTGAACCAAGCGCGCCCCGTTGCCCCAGCGTTGTTATGACAACCAGGTGAGACAAAGGTGGGGAGTGCCCTGTTCTTCAAGGAGGCGGATGTATAACATTTTTTTATTAAGGTATAATTCATCTCCCGCCAGACCCACCCTTTGTTACGCACCGTTGTGGGAGCTTTGACGAATGCACATCGTCACGGAGCCATCGTCAAAATCAAGGTATAGCACGGCTCCATCACCCCAAAGGGTTCCTTCCCGACCCTTTGTAATTAATCCCTTCCTGCACCCTCAGCCCCTGGCGATCATTGGCCTATTTTCGGTCCCTATAGTTTTGCTGTCCCCGGGAGGTCCTATAAATGGGAGCGTACAGCCTGTGGCCGTTTGGGTCTGGCTTCTTTGACTCACTCAGCGTAATGCATCCGAGACTCATCCCTGCTGTCGTGCCCCTCCGTATTTTATTCTGTTTTATTGCTGAATAGCATCCCATTGTGTGTGAAGGCACCTTGGACGCCGTGAAACACTGTAGACAATCAGGACTGACTATTCTTGGCATAATATTTACAGGCAGGAGCGGGGTGTGGGTCTTACTTTGGGCTTCCCTCAAAGACAGTCCTCCACACTGTGCAGTGAAGGTTGTTCATCGTAGAGGTAGCTCCAGGAGACCCAGGAGGGGACCGGCAAGCGAGGCAGGGCAGGAAGGCAGCCAGTGCCGAGGGCACTCTAGGGAAGTCACCTCGGTGGGCAACTGGAAGTCGGTCCTGCTGGGGGCCTCTGGGAGGTGGCAGAGATCACAGACCTCAGTGTTGTGCAGCTACGGGGTGAGAGAGCCGGGGTATCTGGCCACGGCCACTCATAGAAGGCATTCTCTCCCTGGTGCTTCTGGAATGACTGTATTGCTACTCAAGGCACCTACGACCGAGCAGAATCACGGGCAGATCGTGAACTCTCTCTTTCTCGAGCTGTAAACATCAACATTTTTTTTTTAATTTTTTTAACGTTTATTTATTTTTGAGACAGAGAGAGACAGAGCATGAACAGGGGAGGAGCAGAGAGAGAGGGAGACACAGAATCGGAAACAGGCTCCAGGCTCTGAGCTGTCAGCACAGAGCCCGACGCGGGGCTCAAACTCACGGACCGTGAGATCGTGACCTGAGCCGAAGTCGGATGCTCAACCGACCGAGCCACCCAGGCGCTCCTAAACATCAAATATTTTTATAGCTACTCAAGATGTTTCGCATGAAGACCTTTTAAATTGTCTCTGTGTCCTCTAACTGGGCTTGTCATTCACAGCTAATGTTGCTATCTTTATCCTCTCTCCATATAGAGTCCCAGGGGCTATTTTTGGATTTGCGAGTCGGGCACGCATACCCCGAGTATGCGTGTTCGTGTTGTAATATATCTGTCTCTGTGGGAAAACAGAGTGTCATTTTCCCTTTTTTCTCCCGCCTTGCTGGGCCTACCTCTGACTCTCATCTGGCAGCTTTCTTGTTTGTATCAATTTTCGTGACTATCTTCCACGAACCGCGTGTTTTCCCCAATACTCACAAATACATCATTTTACTTAACCTGCATGGTGACAGTAGGAGGCCAGAACGGACCTCCTGTGTCTTCAACATTTTTCAGATGAAGAAAATGAGACTCGGGCTTATTAAAAATCACTTAAGTTTCCACTTCACCATTTAGGAAGCTTCTGGTTGTGAATAACTAAAATCTCACACTGAATTGAACATTAAAGAGAACATTGGCTGCTATAAACTGAATTATGCCCCCCCCTAAAAATCACATGTGAAAGCCCTAAGCCCTGATGTGGCTATATTCAGAGAAAGGGCTTTGAGGAGGCAATAAAAGGTTAAATTAGGTCATAAGGGTGGGGCCCTAATCCAATAAGACTGGTGTCCTTATA
Source organism: Lynx canadensis (assembly GCF_007474595.2). NCBI lineage: Eukaryota > Metazoa > Chordata > Mammalia > Carnivora > Felidae > Lynx > Lynx canadensis. Next base: position 9,414,433 of record NC_044304.2, read on the forward strand.
AGAAAAGGAAGAGGGGTGCCTGGGTGGTTCAGTTGGTTAAGCATCGGACTCTTGGTTTCGGCTCAGGTCATGATCTCATGGTTCATGAGTTCAAGCCTCACCTCAGGCTCCACATTGATCGCGCAAAGTCTGCTTGGGATTCTCTCTCTCCTTCTCTCTCTGCCCCTCCCCTGCTCATTCTCTCTGTCTCTCTCTGTCTCTCTCTCAAAATAAATAAATAAACTTAAAAAAATTTTTTTTAAATAAAAGAAAAGGAAGAGAGAAAGATCTCTCTGTCTCTGTGTGTGTGCACCGAGGAAAGGCCACAGTGAGGGCCAAGTGAGAATATGGTCGTCTGTGAGCCAAGAAGACAGCTCTGGAGAAAGGAAAGGAAAGGAAAGGAAAGGAAAGGAAAGGAAACAAGGAAAGGAAAAGGAAAGGAAAGGAAAGGAAGGGGAGGGGAGGGAGGGGAGGGGAGGGGAGGGGAGGGGAGGGGAGGGGAGGGGAGGGAAAGGAAAGGAAAGGAAGGAAAGGAAAGGAAAGGAAAGGAAAGGAAAGGAAAGGAAAGGAAAGGAAAAGAGGAAAGGAAAGGAAAGGGAAGAAACCGAATCTCCTGGAATCTTGATCTCGGACTTCTAGCCTCCACTAATGAAAGAAATAAATTTCATGAGGTGTCCGGCTGGCTCAGTCGGAAGAGCATATGACTCTTGATCTCGGGGTCATGAGTTTGAGCCCCACGTTGGGTGTAGAGATTACCAAATAAATAAAAAATAAATACGAAAGGAATTTCTATTGTTGCAATCACCCAGTCAAGGGTATTTGGTTATAGTGGCCCAAGATACATATATTTGTTATGTAATAAATATAACAAATGAAAAGTAGGGTAGGTTTCCAAGAGAGAGGTGATATGCCAGCTCAGCCGTTTCTTTTTTCTTTTTTTTTTTTTTTGATTAAAAATGTTTTTTAATGTGTATTTATTTTTGAGAGGCTGAGACAGACAGACGGTGAGCGGAGGAGGGGCAGAGAGAGAGGGAGGCACAGAATCCGAAGCAGGCTCCGGGCTCCGAGCTGTCGGCACAGAGCCCGACGTGGGGCTCGAACCCACAAGCCATGACCTGAGCCAAAGTCGGATGCTCAACCGACTGAGCCACCCAAGCGCCCCTCTTCCTCTTCTAATAAGGGCCCTAGTCCTGTGGGTTTAGGGCCCACCCTTCTGACCTCATTTAACCCTAATTACTTCTTTAAAGACCGCATCTCCACCTACAGTCACATCCAGGGTGGGGGCTTCGACATACCCGTTTGGGGAGGACACAGCTCAGCTCGGAACAGCGGGCGAGCCATGGTTCCCTCAAGTCTTCGAACTCACTGAGCAGACGATTCGAAGAAATGTGAGCCACGGGCGCGCATTTGCTAGGCCTGTCGTAACGGAATACCACACACCCAGTGGCTGCAGCGACAGACTTCTGTCACCGTTCTGGAAGCCAGAAGTCCAACAAAAAGGTGTTGGTAAATTTGGTTCCTTCTGAGGCCTCTCTCCTTAGCTTGCAGACGGCCTCCTTCTCCCCAGGTCCTCACACAGTAGCCTCTCGGCACGTCCACTACTCTGGTGTCTTTCTGTGTCTAAACCTCTTCTACCAAGGACACCAGTCAGATTGCAATAAGGGCCCACCAAAAAAAAAGAAAAAAGAAAAAAAAGCCTGGTTCTAACTTAATTACCTTTTTAAAGGTCCTATCCCCAGATACAACCACATCCTGAGGTGCCAGGGGTTAGGCCCTCGACATACGAATTCGGGAGGAGGGACACAATTCAGCCGAGAACACCATGATTTCATTTTCTTTTCACTTTGTTTTATTGGGTTTTTTTTTAGTATTATTTATTTCTTTTTGAGAGAGAGCACGACTGAGCAAGGGGCAGAGAGAAGGAGAGAGAGAGAGAATGGGAAAGAGAGTGTGGAGCCCGACTCGGGGCTCGAACTCACGGAGCGTGAGATCCTGACCTGAGCTGAGTCGGATGCTCGACCAACTGCCCCACCCAGGAACCCCCATGATTTTGTTTAGTGAACCATGCTTGAAAAGGCATTTGCTGGAGGAACTAAAAACTGACCTATAACCTTCTAGATAATCCCAATGGGGTGTGTGTGTGGCCATAGAATTCAAACAGTACAGGGCTACCCGGATGGCTCAGTCGGTTAAGCATCTGGAGACTCTTAATTTCGGCCCAGGTCACGATCTCAGCGTCATGGGATCGAATCTCGCGTCGGGCTCCACGCCAAGCATGGAACCTGCTTAAGATTCTCTCTCTCCCTCTCCCTCTGCCCTTCCCCTGCCGTAAATAAATAAAAAAATAAATAAATAAATAAATAAATTCAAACAGTACAAAGAAATCTCAAAAGGAAAGGGAAAATCTTGCCTCACCTTTAATTCTCTCATTACAGAGAATGCATTTATTAGGAGACCAGGATAGGCTGCTGTAACAGTGAGGTCCCGCGGTAGATATGCCCTAATGAAAACAGTGTCTGTTTCTCTTCCGCAAACACTCCGGAGAGGGAAGTCCTGGTTCATGGTGACCTGCCACTGGGGGAAAAAATGAGGAAAACAGAGGTAAAAGCACTTTGGCACCTGGCAAAGATCCAATGCAATTGAATATCCTTCCTTTGCCACTGTACGTATATCTCCCTTCCCTCTGCTTATTGAAGCCTGGTGCCTTGTCTTAAATGGGATTCTCTGGAAGCAGAGCCTGAGACAAGGATTCAAGGTCAAGTCGTTTACTTGAGAGATGCATTAGTCGGGTCGCAAAACAGGGACAGGAAGGAGGCCGATACAGTCGGGTTAGTGAGCAGGTTGCCATTAACCGCTGATTCCACTGGGAAATTTTGGGAGACAGCGTAGAACACGGGCCTCAGTGTTCTTGCACCAGAGGGGTGAGGGAGCTGGGGTATTTATCCTCCATGCATCACCGGATGAGGGCTGCTCTTGGGGGTGTCTACTCTCCCCCACATCTAGCTACTCCCCTAGGTGATTAGAAAGCCCTCAGGCTGAGTCAAAAGCCATTGATGTGTATAAGAAAGTTGAAACCCAAGGGGATATGGGCAGCCCACCCGCTGCGTCAGTACTCAGTAAATATTCGTGGACTGAGGGGTTAATCCCGCAGGATTCCTTTACTCCTTGTAAACGCGCAGAGCCACAGTGATGTTAGAAACGGTACGGCCACAGGTTTTTTTTCCGATCAAAATCGGGACGTGCATAATCGATCTTACATTGGGCAGTTGAGAAATCAGAGGCTTTGCGGCTTGGGGCGGAAGCACGCGGCCGGGGAGGCCGTGTGTGTGTGTGTGCGCGTTTCACGCAATTGTATCCCACGCGTAGATCTGTAGAACCTCCGTCACAATCAAGAAACCAGTAAGGCTCCTTCTCCACGAAAGAACCCCCTCCTGCTAACCCTTTGGAGCCACAAACTTCCCTTCCTTCCCCCTTGGCAACCGCTAATCTGTTCTACATCTCTATAATTTTGTCACCTCAAGACTGTTATATGAATGGAATCACTCCACACGTGGCCTTTGGAGATTGGCCCTTTTCACTGTGCATAATGCCTTGAAATCCAGCCCAGTCCTTGTGAGGGTCCATAGTTTGTTCCTTTCTATGGCCGAATAGGATTCCACCCGCGGGGGGGGGTGAGGGAGGGGACTTTTTAATCCTACGTTGGCACACTCTCAAAGTCCATCCACCCTTCAGGGGACGGCCCCATCGCTGTTAAAAATGGTTAGCCTACAACTACAGTGTTTCTAAAAGGGCTGTGTCGTATCCCTTAGATATGCTGGGGGGTGAATAGGAGGGGAGGAGGGAAGGACAAAAACCTTTGCGTTTGGTTTTTAAATTTTTTTAATGCTCATTTATTTTGAGAGGGCGCGCACGCGTGGGCGAGCCCAGGCCAGGCAGAGAGAGAGAGGGAGAAAAGAGAATCCCAAGTAAGGCTCCGCACGGTCAGCACAGAGCCCGATGCGGGGCTCGCTTCGGGGCAATATCTGTGATATGAGAGCGACAGGAAGGAAGAAACGCTTCCCTGAAGGGCTGTATCCATGACTGCTGGGAGTTGTACATAAATCTGTATACGGCGTCTGGGTTTTTTTTTTCTTCCCTCGTCCTGGGAACTCAGCCCCCGCGGTGAGGGGTTACGTGGTCAGAGAGAACTTGAACCTCGCTGCCCCGGAGACCACGTTTCTCACTCACTGGGGAAAGGGGAGTTTACAGGAGGATTTCCTAAGGCGATAAGGCACCTGCCCGCGGGCGAACCCAGGTACCCGATCAACCAGGCAGGAAATCGTGGGAATTTCCTGGGATTGACAAACAGAAAGGGAGTCTTGGGATCTGATGCTGTGATTTCAAAGAAGAAATACGCTTATTTGTTCTCGGTCCCCGTTTCGGGCCTAGAGCTCCTAAATCCTGAGGAAGGTCTTAGGATAAGCACCGATCAAGGTGTCTTTTGTTATGTTAATGAGTTGACGGGGGGGGGGGGGAGCACTTAAGGGTGGGGGCTGGTTGCTAGGGCAGCCAACCCTGTGATCAGTGGGTTGAGCTCTCAGTCCCACCCTCCAACCTCCGCAGAAGGAAGAGGCTGGAAATGGAGTTCAGTCATCAATAGCTAATGAGTTATTCAATCACCCCTGTGTCATGCGGTTTCCATAAAACGCAAAAGAATGGGGTTGCCAGAGCTTCCGGGTTGGTAAGCCAGAAGGCTTCCAGACTCCGTGGGGACAGAAGCTCCTTTATTTGGGACCTCGCCCTATGTATCTCTCTTCCCCCGGCTGTTGATTCATACCTTTTAATATTCTTTGTAATAACCAGTAATCTAGTGAGGAAAGCCGTTTCCTGAGCACTGAGAGATACTCTGGCACATTAATCAAAGGAGGGGGGGTCACGGGAACTCCTGATTTATACTCAGTCGGTCAGAAGCACGGGTACCGGGGCGCCTGGGTGACTCAGTGGGTTAAGCGTCCGACTTCGGCTCAGGCCATGATCTCACGGTCTGTGAGTTCGAGCCCCGCGTCAGGCTCTGTGCTGACAGCTCAGAGCCTGGAGCCTGTTTCCGATTCTGTGTCTCCCTCTTTCTCTGACCCTCCCCTGTTCATGCTCTCTCTCTGTCTCAAAAATAAATAAATGTTAAAAAAAAAAATAGAGAGAGAAGCATTGGTACCAACCTGAGGCTGCCGATGATATCTGGGGTGGGGGCGATCTTGGGGCACAGAGCCCTTAATCTGTGGCATCGCGTGCTGTCTCCAGGTGGCAAATGTCAGAATTGAGTTTAATTGTAGGCCACCCAGCTGGCATCGTAGAATTGCTCGGTGATGTGGGGGGAACCCGCGCCCCGATACTGGTATCGGAATCATCAGGATCAAAACGTTTCTTTGGAGAGAGGCCTTCTCTACCTCCTCATTTTATAAGTTTTTTTTTTAAGTTTATATATTTATTTTAAGAGGGAGAGAATCCCAAGCAGGCCCCGCACCATCCGCGTGAAGCCCGACGTGGGGCTCGAAACCGCCAACCGAGAGATCACGACCTGAGCGGAAACCGGGAGACGGATGCTCAACCCACTGAGCCGCCCAGGCACCCCACTACCTTCTCCTTCTAAACCAGGCCCCCGGCTCTGCTCCCGCGGCCTCTCCCTTCAGAGAAACTACCACCATTTGCAATCACACACCGCTTTTGCCCTCCCTGAAGGTGAGCGGCGTGGGTCAGAGAGCATGTGGTCTCTGTTCGTGGCTGTGTCCCCAGCAGCATCCCCCAGAAACTAGTCATACGTATCCACAGAACAAACGAACTCACCAACTGAACGCACACTTCCTGCCTTGCTGTGGTTTCTGATTTCATGAAATCATTAACCGACCATCCCGGTTGGCCCCGGACAGAAGGAGTTCCTGGCATCCACACCAGCAGTGCCAACACCAGGAAAGTCCGTGGCAAACCAGGGCGATGGCTCACCCCTTTCGTAAGGAGCTGGGTGACAGCACGGTAACTCCTCGAGCCTCGTTCCTAACTCAGGAGAGACGCTCCCCAAGAGGGGCACCCACGGCTTTTCCCAGAGCGATCTCCATGCGGCCATGGAAGCTTCCTTGGGGATTTGGTTCTTCATACTCTTGACAAGTCCCGTCGCTCAGTCTTGCCGGGTGGGAGGCCTGTGGGTCCAAATCCGGGTTTGGGGAAGCATCCCTCCGGAGCGGGTTTGCCAGGAGCTGGGGCCATCGCTGACCGGGGACCCCTCCGCCTCTTCTCTCTGAGAGTCCCAGACTCCCTGACCCTTACCGAAGCTCAGCGTCCCCACTGAGATGCTGGTGGCGTCCCCGTCCATGAGCGCCCTCTCCCGCTCACACCGCTGCTTTTTCCTGCAAGGGGAGATCCCTGGCAGGGTTGACATCCGCAACAGCTTTCCCAAGAATGCACCCTTTCCTGGCTCTGCTTCTGCAACAGGAGGCACCTCGCCAGTGTTGTCATCGCATTGTGTCCCCGAGCAGGGTGGCCTGGGGCCTCAGTCTCCCAACGTCTCAGGAAAATAGCTTTCTCTTCACGTCCACACGTAGCCTCGGAACCTGTTCAAGGATCCTTCCGGGACCAGCACCCAGGCCACCCCTCCCCCCTTTTCTCCCTGCGTGCCAGATGGGTGAGCGCCAACAGCCTCTCTCTCCCTCCCGTGAAAATCTGGAGCCCGGGTGCAGAGCCACACGGCAAGGACACTCAGGGCCCCTAGTCCGGGAGAGACGGCTGCTGAGAAAACTAGACAGGGGGTCGCACCCACCTCAGGAGGCACCACCTCGTCTCAGCTCAACTTTGGCAAACTCTGGGGAGACCAAACCTCTACTTCGTGAGTTTTCCTTGTGCTTTCTCTCTACATCCTCCTGAAGCAAAGCTTCCCTTCACCGTACGTTACAGTTACCTGGAGAACAGAGGGACCCCCCCCTCCCCCCTGCTCAGAGTTTGATTTTGATGTTGAAACTGATCAAGGTGTGGCGCCCACATGCAGAGGGGGGGATGAGAAAAAAGGGCTTATGACTCACATAATTGAGGTCTCTGGGGAGAGCAGGGGCGGCCCTCTCAGGCGGCTTTGAAATGGTTTGAGAGCAAAGAAACGTGGCTGACTTTCATCAAAAGGACAAGAGATAACATGTTGGCGAGGACGTGAAAAAGGTGACCCTTGGGCGCCGTTGTGGGGAATGTAAGTTGGAAAAGCTATTGGAGAAACCAGAAACGGAGATTCCTCGTGCTATTAAAAATAGAACTACTGGGGCGCCTGGGGGGGCTCAGTGGGTTGAGCGTCAGGCTCTTGCTTTCCGCTCCGGTCATGATTTCACGGTTCGTGAGTTCGAGCCCCACATCGGGCTTGGAGCTGACAGTGTGGAGCCTGCTTGGGGGGGTCTCTCTCTGTCCCTCTCTCTCTGCCCCTCCCTTGCTCCCAATCTCTCTCTCTATCTCTCTCTCTCTCTCTCTCTCGGTCCTTCTCTCATAAATAAATACATAAATAGATAGATAGATAGATAGATAGATAAAATAGAACTACCATAGAACTACCTATCTGTACCCCCATGTCCATTGTAGGGTTGTTCACAATAGCCAGGACTTGAAAACAACTGAAATGTCCATCCGCAGATGAGTTTTTTGAGGAACGCCCACCTAGATTTGTGTGTCCAGGCAAGCACGGTCTTTAAAAAGCTCCATAAGCAGGGGCACCTGGATGACTCCATTGATTAAGCATCTGACTTCGGCTCAGGTCATGATCTCACGGCTCTCATGAGTTCAAGCCCCGCGCCAGGCTCTGTGCTGACAGCTAGGAGCCTGGAGCCTGCTTCGGATTCTGCCTCTCCTTCTCTCTCTGCCCCTCCCCCACTCACACTCTGTGTCTGTCTCTCTCAGAAATAAAGAAAATTAAAGAAAAAAAATGTTTAGATCTCTGTGAGTGACGTGGATACGCAGCCAGGGAATCTCCCTGTCACTTGAGGGTATATTCCTGCCTCTGGGAGGGGCATTCCTAGAGGAGTCCACTGGGCTCCTGCCCCTTTGGGGAGATACATGCTGACATTGAACCCCATCAGTGAAAAGCGGACAGGGCTTTCCATGCAAACGTGAGGGGTCGGAGAAAACAGTGGGTGAGGGATTCAAGCTTTACCCAAAAGAAGACCCCTCCCTCGAATGTGTCCTTGAGGCAGAACAGCTATTTTGATGGGCTTTTTAAACAAAATGGAATCGAGGGGCGCCTGCGTGGCTCAGTCTGTTGAACGTTGGACTCTTGATTTCAGCTCAGGTCACGATCCCAGGGTCATGGGATTGAGCCCCATGTGAGACCCCATGCTGGACACAGAGCCTGCCTATGATTTTCTCTCCCTCCCTCTGCCCCTCTCCCCTGCTCACATGCTTTCTCTCTCTCTCACTCTCTGTCTCAACTTAAAAAATATAAAGTTTTAAAAATGGAATTGAGAATTACGAGTGAGAATTGCCATGTTTTGCCCACTGCAGCACTATCCTGGGTCGAATTGTGTACCTCCCTAGGGAAAAAAAAAAAAAAAAAAAAAAATATATATATATATATATATATATATATATATATATATATATGCTGGAGTCCTAACTCCCCAGAACGTCAGAATGGAATCTTAATTTGGAAATAGGGTTGGGGTTGGGGCTCCTGGGTTGCTGCTGAGTCAGTTAAGCATCCAACTTCGGCTCAGGTCATGATCTCATGGTTCAGGAGTTCGAGCCCCGCGTCGGGCTCTGTGCTGACAGCTCAGAGCCTGGAGCCTGCTTCGGATTCTGTGTCTCCCTCTCTCTCTACCCCTCCCTCACTCACGCTCTGTCTCTGTCTCTCTCTCTCTCTCTCAAAAATAAAAACATCAAAAAAAATTATTTTTTTAAGTTTATGTATTTGAGAGAGAGAGAGAGAGAGAGAGAGAGCGTGTGAGTGGGGGGAGGGACAGAAAGACGGGGAGAGAGAGAGAGAATCCCAAGCTGAGAGGGTGGAGCCCGAAGTGGGGCTCGATCCCACAAACGGTGGGATCATGACCTGACCTGAAACCAAGGGCCGGACACTTCACGGACTGAGCTGCCCAGGTGCCCCAATAGTGCGTACAAATTAAAAATAGCCACTCTAGTGTATCGAGCACTCTGGGTATTCCGCTTAGACGTCCGGCTGCCGAATATCACCCCTCTGCCCTGTACCCACGTGTAATCCAATAATAGGAATTCCCGCGATTTCCCGAAGGAACGTTTTGTCTCTGGGTCATCTGGAGCCGGCCACGGTTTTCCAATGCTGTTCCTTTGGCTTTGCCCATGGTAAATCACTGTGGGTTTAGCTTGCTATTGTCAGTGTAATTTGCTGTGGGGTGTTTGGCAAATCCGACAGGGCTTAATAACACTCATTTGCAGCAGCAACACTTTTGGCCTGTAATTTTTCAATAAGCAGCCTTGAAGTCATGTACGCATTGAGGGAAAATAGGGAATCATCTATACGTGTGTTGCGAAAGCCGATGTACCCACAATTCCCCAGCTTTGAGGACGACACTCCCGTTGTTTTCCACTGGAAAGTGGGAAGGGGTGGGGTCTTCATTCCCCCCCCCCCAGTTGTGTCGGGGACAATAAAACATTAGTGCTAATGGCTTAGGGGGCTTTGTGCACACCAGTTTTAACTCGCTGCAAAGTTTCGGTGGCAGAACAGTGGAGTCTGTATTTGAACAACTGGTCTCACGTTGTGGAAGGACCGAAAGCTGGCAGGGGCTGGCAAACTCCCGTAGAGGACCAGGTGATGAATCCTTTTGGGGCTTTTTGGGAGTCGACGTTGCAGCTGGGGAAATGTGGCACAAAAACAGCCACGGACGATGTGTACGTGAGTACGATGAAACTTTGTGCGTGCCCATAAAACTTTCATTACAAACACAGGCAGCCAGCAAATCCGGCCGGTGGGCCAACCCCTGGTCGAGGAGTTTGGACTTCCTTCTGCTGAACCCTTGAGGAGGCTGTAAGTGTAAATTTCGGTTCCCGATGTAGATACCTAAGAGAATGTGTAATTTTCTTTTTTTTTTTGTAACAATTTCATTGCCAGTTCAAACCCCCCCTCCCCCCGTTCTGTGGGCCGGTGGAAACTTCATCCCAGCTCATTTGGGTACATCTAATCAAAGATCCAGGAGGATCAGGGGCGCCTGGGTGGCTCAGTCAGGTAAGCATCTGAAGTCAGTCAGCTCAGGTCATGATCTCGCGGTTTGTGAGTTCAAGCCCTGCCTCGGGCTCTGTGCTGATAGCTCAGAGCCTGGAGTCTGCTTTGGATTCTGTGTCTCCCTCTCTCTGCTCCTCCCCTGCTCGCGCTCTCTCTCTCTCTCTCATAAATAAATAAACATTAAAGAAAAACTTTTTTAATAAAAAAAAAAAGATCCAAGAGGATCAAGCGGAGAAAATAGAGGAAAGGCCAAACTTAGAGATAAGAACTGCAAATTTTTGAAAGCTTATGAAAAACATTAAGTCTACTGGTTCAAGAAACATCACATACCCCAAGTGGGATAAATACAAATAAACGTATGCCTACGCGCGTCTTGGTGAAACTGTAAACACCAAAGACAGAGAGATGGTTAAAGCGGCCAGAGAGAAAGTACACATCACCTACAAAGGAATGTCAGCATTAACGGGCACACTTTCCCGTAGCAGTGATGGAAGGCACATAGCACTGAAATGGAATCATGACAGCGTTGGAGCAAAAGCCACCCACGCCAAAGACCCTTGGCAGCTTTGGTGCCGTGAGAGCTGAGAAGTCCATCCCCAAGGATCGCTGGGCCCCAGCCTCCAAAAGAACAGGGCCCCCATGGAAAGCACTAGAGAAGGCAGCAAGGCGGCTGCCGCTGGGACTCGAACAGCAGCAAACCTGTTGTCAGTAAGCCTTTACCGAAACATAGTGTTTACAATTTTTTTTTAAGTTTATGTATTTATTTTGAGAAAGAGACAGAGCGTGTGAGTGGAGGGAGGGGCAGAGAGAGAGGGAGAGAGAGAGAATCCCAAGTAGGTGCACAGCCCGACTTGGGGCTCGATCTCACGAAACGTGGGATCATGACCTGAGCCAAGATCAAGAGTTGGACGCTTACCGACTGAGCCACCCGGGGGGCCCCTAAACTTTAAAGATTTTGTTTTTATTTTTTTTAACGTTTATTGATTTTAGAGACAGAGAGAGACAGAGCATGAACGGGGGGGGGGGGGGCAGAGAGAGAGGGAGACACAGAATCTGAAACAGGCTCCAGGCTCTGAGCTGTCGGCACAGAGCCCAACGCGGGGCTCGAACTCACGGACCGTGAGGTCATGACCTGAGCCGAAGTCGGACGCTTAACCGACCGAGCCACCCAGGCGCCCCTAAACTTTAAAGATTTTTAAGTAGGCTCCACACCCAACATGGAGCCCAATATGAGGCTCGAACTCACTTCCCTGAGATCAAGACCTGAGCTGAGATCAAGAGTCAGACACTCCACTGACTGAGCCACCCAGGTACCCCTAAACCCTAAGTTTGTTTGTTTTGGGTTTTTTTAGCTTATTTATTTTTGAGACAAAGACAGCATGAGCAGGGGAGAGCCAGAGAGAGAGGGAAACAGAATTTGAAGCAGGCTCCAGGCTCTGAGCTGTCAGCACAGGACCCGATGCGGGGCTCGAACTCATGAACCATGGGATCATGACCTGAGCTGGAGTCAGATGCTTAACCAGCTGAGCCACCCAGGTGCCCCTTAACTCTAAGTTTTTTTTATTTTTAAAAAATTTTTTTTTTTCACGTTTATTTATTTTTGGGACAGAGAGAGACAGAGCATGAACGGGGGAGGGGCAGAGAGAGAGGGAGACACAGAATCGGAAACAGGCTCCAGGCTCTGAGCCATCAGCCCAGAGCCCGACGCGGGGCTCGAACTCACGGACCGTGAGATCGTGACCTGGCTGAAGTCGGACACTTAACCGACTGCGCCACCCAGGCGCCCCTCTAAGTTTTTTTTAAAACAAAGCTTGGCTCACGTTAAGAATTAAATTAGGGTGCTTGGGTGGCTCAGTGGGATAAGCATCTGACTCTAACTCAGGTGATGATCTTGTGGTTTGTGAGTTCGAGCCCCACGTCGGGCTCTGTGCTGACAGGTCAGAGCCTGGAGCCTGCTTCAAATTCTGTGTCTTCCCCTCTCTCTGCCCCTCCCCTGCTCTTTCTCTCTCTCTCAAAGATAAATAAACATTTAAAAAAAATTTTTTAAAGAACTAAATTTATTTCAGGACACCTGGGTGGCTCGGTCAGTTTAGCATCTGACTTGGGCTCAGATCATGATCTCACGGTGCGTGAGTTCAAGCCCCACATCGGGGCTCTCTGCTGTCAGCACTGAGCCTGCTTCGGATCTCCTGTCCCCCTCTCTCTCTGCCCCTCCCCAGCTCGTTCTCTCTCTCTCTCTCTCAAAATAAATAAATAAACTAAAAAAAAAAAAAAAAGAACTAAATTTATTTCCCTGAGATATACTCTAACACCCAGATTGTAAGTGATGTGTTATTGAGCATGGAAACAAGAAACAGAAGCAGAGACCCAGGAAAACAATGGCTCAGATAAGAAACAGGTTTTGTTCTCTCTCACCTCGGAACGCAGACGTGGGCAGGAGGTCTGACGCAGGCAAACGGTTTCATTGTACAAGGCCATCTGGGGACCAGTTCCCTCTGTCTCGTAGCTCTAACACGTCTCCGAGAGTGTCTTCATCCATCTGCCCAACCTGGCCTATCACCGTGTCTTTATTCCAGCCATCGCGAGAGGGGGTGGGGAGAAAAAGTGGAGGGCGAGAATGTCCTCTTAAGGAAGGAGCACAGGAGTTTATGTATTCTTTCCACTATATTCTACTGCTGGGAAGCTGGACCACCGTGTCCTTTGCCAAAACTCTGGGGAGTTCAGTTACCAGAAGTATGAAGGGGGGAGGGACTCCCCGGGGGTGGGTGACGATGCCTGAACGTGGGGTGGGGGGGGCAGGGGTAAAGGAGAGCATGCCCCTACTCACAATTGTTTGCACTAATAGTAAAATCATACCAGCTGAGGGGCACCTGGGTGGCTCAGTCGGTTGAGCATCCGACTTCGGCTCAGGTCACGATCTCACGGTCTGTGAGTTCGAGCCCCGCATCCGGCTCTGTGCTGACGGCTCAGAGCCTGGAGCCTGCTTCCGATTCTGTGTCTCCCTCTCTCTCTGACCCTCCCCCATTCATGCTCTGTCTCTCTCTGTCTCAAAAATAAATAAACATTAAAAAAAAAATTAAAAAAAAAATCATACCAGCTGATGTTTACATATGATACGCCAGGCACTATTCTAAGTCCTTTCCTTGCAATACCCCATTTAATCCTATTATTATTATTATTATTATTATTATTATAGTTACTATTTTAAAAAATTTTTTTTAATTTATAATGACACCGGGGTGCCTGGGTGGCTCAGTTGGCTAAGTGTCTGACTTCGGCTCAAGTCATGATCTCACAGTCCGTGAGGTCGAGCCCCGCGTCGGGCTCTGTGCCGACAGCTCGGAGCCTGGAGCCTGCTTCGGATTCTCTGCTCCTCCTCTGCTCGCGTTCTGTCTCTCTCTCCCTCAAAATAAATAAACATTTAAAAAATTTTTTATTTATAACCATGCCATTTTTTTTGAAGTTTATTTATTTTGAGCGAGAGAGAGGAGAGAGAGAGAGCCAGAGGGAGCGCTTGAGCAGGGGAGGGGCAGAGAGAGAGAGGGAGGGAGAGAGAGAGAGAGAGAGAGAGAGAGAATCCTGGAGCCCGACTCGGAGCTCAGTCTCACAAACCACGAGATCATGACCTGGGCTGAAATCAAGAGTCAGATGCTTAACTGACTGAGCCACCCAGACACCCCTAGAGTTACTATTTTTTTAAGATTTTTAAAAAATTCTTTTTTTTTAAGTTTATTTTGAGAGAGAGAGAGAGGGGGCATGCACGAATGGGGGAGGGGCAGAGAGAGGGAGAGAGAATATCCCAAGTAGGCTCCACACTGTCAGCCCAGAGCCCAATGTAGGGCTCGATCTCATGAACTATGAGCTGATGACCTGAGCCGAAATCAAGAGTCAGACACTTAAACGACTGAGTCACCCCGGGCATCCCTAAAAGATTTATTGTTAAGTCATCTCTGCACCCATCATGGGGCTTGAACTCACAACCCCAAGATCAAGAGTCACATGCTCCACCAACTGAGCCAGCCGAGTGCCCCTATGGTGACTATTATTAATCTCATTTTATAAATGAGAAAATCAAGATATAGGAAGTCTAAGTGATGTGACCAGTGACACACAGCTAGTAAGTGGTAACAGCTGGAGTTTTAAGACGTCAGCCAAAGGGCACCTGGGTGGTTGAGCGTCAGACTCTTGGTTTCGGCTCAGGTCACGATCTCACGGTTTCGGGGGTTCGGGCCCCTGAGTCAGGCTCTGTGCTGACGGTACAGAGCTTCCCTTGGGATTCTGTCTCCCTCTCTCTCTGCCCTTCTCCTGCTCGCTCTCTCTCTCTCTCTCTCTCTCTCTCTCTCAAATATAAATAAATAAACATTTAAAAAATTAAAAAAAAAATACAAGACTTCGGCCGAAAGTTTTAAGACAATCCATTTCCAAAAATGCGATTTTGCACTCACCTGCAAATTATTTGGAGGAATGCCAAGGGCATTCCCAGGACTGTGAACAAGAAAGCTCGCAAAGCACCCGATTGGCAATTTTAGTACAAAGAAGGCAAATTGCTCTTGAACACAGAACAAAAACCTTCGCGCTGCTTCATCTCTAAAGGCAAAAGCTTGAAGAGGACATACTCCGTTCGCCCATGGGATAAAGTCAGAGCAATTTCAATCTCCGGGTTTAATCTTTCTGCCAAATACGGGCTTTGTTACTAACCCCTTGGCTAGAAATCTTTAGGATCCAGAGAACATTCCTTTCGGGTCCCTCACACCCAGATGCTGAAAGCAAATGTCTGTCCCCTGGGAACCCTGGCAGGGGAAGAATCTGAGACCGGCCTTTGCCACTGAGCTACTTTGGGAATTAAGATCATTAAAGGCTAATAGCAGCTGTTAGGTACTTAGCAAATGTAGCTAATCAGCCTCCTACACACGGGGAAGTGTTCTAAATACACCACAGCCGCTAAATCCCCTGGTAACTGCCATGCTGTCCGCCCCCACCTCCCCGACCAATTAGAAAGAACTGGATAAATAACTTGGCCAAACAGCAGAGACAACGATACGTCCCAACTTGTGATTTATCACAAGCGGTGTGGCAGGATTACAGGTTGAAAGTCGCTCAGGACCGAGAACTATCACAGTAAAAATGATGCATGACAGAGGTTGAAATTTGTCGAGGTTTATCATGCTCCAAAGCCCGTGCAGAAAGTTCTGATTCAGTAATCCAGCATTTCCAGAAAGTTCCCAGGTATTGCCGCGGCTGCTAAGCCACGGGTCACGCTTTGTAGAGCAAGGATTTCAACCAGCTCATGCCCCTGCCTCCCCCTAAGAATTAGGAGCCAAGTGTCCAGATTCCCAAATTCCGGTCTCAGATCTCAAATGACCATGAATTGTCTCCCAAAAATATATTCCCCTTTCTGTGCTCTTCCCTTCTTCTGGAAATTAGTTGGATTCATACCATGAGGGTGTTTTGAATAGGCAAATTCTCTTTCAAGCATTAGATTTCTCCTAGGAAGGTGTCACGCTTCCAAAGAGCAGTCACCATGAAATTGTGAAATATGATGCCACTTTCCCGGGACCTTGTGACAGCTGTCTCACCCTCTGTCTTTCTCTTGCTCTCTAACCCAAAATAACATTCATTGAGGCTTTGGAAAAGGTGACACAAGGCATTCTGTGCTCATTTCGACAAGAAACATTGGCTACGTAAAGGTAGCAACACTCTCAGCCTGGAGGGATATTATAATCAACGGCAAAACCATTTCAGCACCCAGAACTCTTGGGAAACGTATCCCTTTGGCAAACCCAACTCCAGCTTGAAAAATCAGCACATTTGGAAAGTAAGCCAAATTCAGTTCACAAAGGAGAGATACAACCCGTCAGCAGGCGAATGAAGATTTTTGATATTACTGCCAAGGTGCCATTCTTCGCCTGGAAAATTGGCAGAAACCGAAAAAGAATATTAACACCCAGTGCTATTGTTGGTGAAGAGAAACGAGCATTCTAATGTACCGTGAGGGAAAGTGTATGTTAGGAATCGTGTGGTCATAGGGGACAGGATCCTGATTCAAAAGAGCTTAGTCATAAAGGGTTGGGGCCGGTGGGCGGGGGGGTGTGGGGGGGGGGGAGGGCAGCAGGTGGATATATCGACTGGGGACGCTGCAAAGTCCAAAGTTGAATCCAGCTCCAAGTATGACCAGATCCAGGGCTGCCAAAGATGTCACTGGAACTCGCGCTATCTCTCACATTGGTTGCGCGTTGGGTAAGGACCTCCTGCCTCCCATAACCTATCCACAACAGCTATAGTAGATGGGACTGCACTTCTAGAAATGCAGTACATCCACACTCGCTTGCATGTGACTGTATAGTGCCCTCCCCCTGTGGGTGAAGTATATTTCCCCAACTTGTTGACAGTAAGTTTGATCAGATGCCTTGCTTTGGCCAATGGATGTTAGCAGATGCGAACAAAGGATTTAAATGTTCCTGCAGGATTTAATTTCACTCGTGTGCTCCATTATCTTGTTAGGAGAAGAGCATACCCAAGGAGTCACTTCCCCGTTTACCGGGGCCACAGAATTGACAGGCATGGAGAAGAGCGAACCCAATCCTTGGCACCAACTAGACCCAAACAATCCACAACGTGAGGCAGAAGCACCCAGCCTGTTCAAGGTTTTTGCCCATTCTGTTATTCGTTGATCCATCTTACCGCTTTGTGAGAGTTCTTTATATATGCTGAATATGAGTCCTTTGAGACGAGTATATGCGGAAAAAATATCTTCTCCAAGGCCATGGCTTGACTTTGCATTCTCTCAATGGCTTTTTTTTTAGTTTATTTATTGATTTTGAGAGAGAGAGAGAGAGAGAGAGAGAGAGTGTGTGAAGGGCAGAGAGAGAGAGGGAGAGAGAGAATTCCATCAACAAGGAGCCTGGTGTGGGGCTTGAACCCACAAACCATGAGATCACGACCGGAGCCGAAATCAAGAGTCAGACACTAAACCAACTGAGCCACCCAGGCGCCCCTCAGTGGGCTTTTTTGATGAAGAAAATGTCTTAATCTTGAAGTCTAATTTGTCAATATTTTATGGTTCACGGTTTTGGGGGGTTCATTCACCTTCTTATTCCAACAAAAACATATGGCTTTTCATTGAAATTCACAAAGTACGTTCGAATTTTAGTTTACTTTAACCAGCAAACCTTCAAAAAATGTTAGAAGCATTTCTCAATCGTTGCCCGAAAAATGCAGAGGAAAGACATTTTCTGTTATTAATTATTTTCTGTCCTGAAAGACAGTATGAGCCCACAAATAACATTGATGTTGCCTTCCTAAAGAGGCAGTTTGGGCCACATGCAGCTCCTGTCTTTTCCACTGTTCTTTTCTGAAGAACCTAATCACTATATAAGGTAAACTCCGCTTCTAAGAATAAACTGTGGTTCCCCAAACAGCCCATGTGCGCCCCCACATTTCCCAATACCCCTGGCATTTTGATTAGGATCAGACGACTAGTTTCGACCCAAGAACTGTGAGCAGAAAGGATGCGTGCCATTTCTGGACCGAGCAGTTACGAACATGTGTTTCTCTGCTGCCCAACAACCTCAGACACCATGTGTTCCATCTGGCACAGCTACAAGACGGAACACAGGGCGGCCCAACTTACCGCAGACCGCAGGGGAGGAAGAACTAAACCTTCGTTGTGTAAAGCCACTGAGATTTCAGGGGCGTCTGGGTGGTTCAGTTGGTTAAGCGTCCGACTTCGGCTCAGGTCATGATCTCACAGTCCGTGAGTTCGAGCCCGCATCGGGCTCTGTGCTGACAGCTCAGAGCCTGGAGCCTGCTACGGATTCTGTGTCTCCTCCTCTCTCTGCCCCTCCCCTGCTCATGCTCTGTCTCTGTCTCTCAAAAATAAATAAACATTGAAAAAAAAATTTTAAGCCACTGAGATTTCAGGAATCGCCCAGTGTAGCAGCTGACATTGCTTACTCTGCCGATTACCCAAGGAACTCCCGTTAAGAGACACTAACCGAATCTCTGCAAGTGAAATTCATTCCCCAGCAGTCTCTGTGTCCTCCACTCTGATTACCTTTGGGGAAGTTCTGCATCACTGATTTCTTAGGTCAGATATTCCCAGAAGCAGAACTAGAGACAAGAATTCAGATGCTCTCCCAGATGACCGCGAGGGAGTGGGGGATCAGGACAGGCAAAGGGAGGAAGCCACACAAGGACGTAAAATGTCAAGTGCAGCCCTGAACGAGGACTGACCCAGTGGAGAGTTCCAGGGAGGGGGGGGGGGAGTTGTAAATTACACACCAGGCGAGGAAGTTTGGCTTTGGGACCCTGTGTTCATCTGCTAGGGCAGCTATAACAAAGTATCAGAGACTGGGGGGCTTAAACAACAGAATCTTTTTCCTCACAGTTTCGGAGGCTGGAAGTCCATGATCAAGGTGCCATCGGGGTGAAAGTCTAGCGAGGGGTCCCGTCTTGGGTTGCGGACGGCTGCCTTCTCACTGGGTGCTCACGTGACCTTTCTTCAGTGCAAGCGTGAAGGGAGAGAACTCCCTGGTTTCTCCTTCTCTGCGTGTAAGGACACTAATCGTCCCTGACCAGGGCCCCACCTTTAATACCTCATTGAATCTTAATTACCTCTTAAAGACCCTGTCTCCAAATATAGTCACGTTGGGGATAGGGCTTCCACAGACGAATTTTGTGGGGACACAGTCCATAACAGACTCCTAAACCCAATAGCATGCGGCCACCCAGGGTGGGGGGACGGGGTGAGATAAACTCCCAGGTTCTCTGGCCCTCCATATGAGCAGGCTGGCTCCAGTGGCCATGAGCGACCCCTGAAGGTCACAGGTGTGAGAAGGTAGCAGGTAAGCTTGAAGCGGGAGGACACGCACACAGAGCGGGGGGGTCAAGTACTTCCTGCTGAGAAAGTAGGAATGAGAAACGGAAAAACACCTCATCAATCTCTTTTGATGGGGGAAGTACGTTTTAATTGGGTGTCGGCAGATGTCTGTCACTCCACGCCAGGCTGCAGAAGTTTTCTGCCTGAGTCGAAAATTTCCAGACTTAGTCTCCCATCTCCTCTCACAGCTCGGGCAATTTGACCAAAAGAGTTCTCGGATTTTTTTTTTTTTTTTCTTCACAAAATCCATAATGGTGACCACAGCGCTTTGACTTCCCCCTCGTTCAGATGGTCCCAACGTACTGCCAAGACCTGGGTGACCTCCCGGGTTGGTCCCCCCGCTTGATCGCCGAGAGCGAGCGAAAATACGAGAAGCTTCTACCCGAAGCCTACTTGAGCGTTCGTCTCAAAAGCATTTGCCTTGAAAGCCAGCCAACTTCTGCGCAATAAAAAAGAACCCATTTTCTGCTTCTCTTTCTTGACCAACCCCCAGGAAGAAACAGTGATTCAAGACTTGGGCTCCGGGGACGTCAGGGGCTGGCACCGGGTGATGAGACTCCTGTCGGCAGGCTGGCAGCCTTTGACAACGGTGTGTGCCTACAGAGAGGCTGTGACTCAGGAGGGCAGGCACCAGTCCATCATCCCCCCAGAGCAGCCAAGCCAGGTGTGGTGCCGACTACAGCAGGTGCTCCTGAGCTGGGAAAAAAAACAAAAAAAAAAACCCTATAGTTTTCTTCCAGTTGAAGTTGTGTTTAGCGAAGAAATTGTTCAGCCTTTTACAGATACCGACAGCCTTGACATTTTCCAAGTGGGGTCAGAAAATGGAAATTCTTGGATGGTGTCAGTGGGTGGGCACATAATGGGTGTGCATTTGGTTCTGCACTCAGAAACGTCTGCGGGTCCCTCCAGTGGCATTGCTGGGGGGATGTGGGGGGCTGCCAACCCCTCCTCGACCCACTTCAAAATATAAAAGGAACGGTTTAGCGATTCCGAGCTGAGAGCAAAGGTAGTTCTTTAGTTTTCTCTCCCCTGATTTGTCTCTTCGAGTCACAAATCAACTCAACCATTTCTAGGACACAGAGTTCTACCGGGGGTTCTAGTCTACGTGCTACGGGAGACATCAAGACAACGTCTTGTGTTGGGGCAATGCCAACTCTTTGTAGAGTTTTTGCCTTTCCAAATTGTGCTTTCTTCATATACGCGCGCATACACACACACACACACACACACACACACACACACACGACTAAGTTCAGGCTGGATAGACTTAACATACTCAGTCTACTTTGAGAGTATCTTAATCTGAATTCCCCCAGAAGTCAACCCTGAGACAAGGATTTGAGGATAAGTCGGTGTTCAGGAAGTAGCCCCCAGGAAGCATCAGTAGGGAACAGGGAGGTCAGGTGAAGAGAGAAGGTACCCAGTAAAGCACCCAGTAAGGATGCATTGGTGAGCAAGGTATCGTGTGACCAGTTACCCACGTGGGTAACTGGAGATTAATCCCCCTGGGGAAGTCTGGGAGCCAGTGGAGAACTTGCCCCCGAGAGTACGCCCATCTGTGGGGTGAGGGATGCTGGGGCATTGATCCTTTGCCTTCTGTCGGTGATTACTACAAAGGCTGCTCCCAGGGGACTTTGATGCCCCAGCATTTCCAGCTGCCACAGGGCCAAAACGGACCCTGGCTGCAAGAGAAAGCCCCTGGGCAGAGACATTCCGGTCATTGTCCACTAGGATGTTGAAGAAGAGGGAAGCATGTGACCTTGAGCTTCTGGGGATGAGAATCTTCCCATAGAAGCCACAGTAAGCTTTCGTGGCCCATCAATCGTGTGATGCGTGTAAAACTGAGAGGTTCCATGAACCAGGCAGGGTAAGTTCCAGGAGAAAAACACCCCCCCCCTTTTAAAACTGTGGTACAGGGGCGCCTGGGTGGCCCAGTCAGTTAAGCGTCCGACTTTGGCTGCAGTCATGATCTCGCGGTTTGTGAGTTCGAGCCCCGCGTCAGGCTCTGTGCTGACGGCTCAGAGCCTGGAGCCTGTTTCCGATTCTGTGTCTCCCTCTCTCTCTCTCTCTCTGCCCCTCCCCTGCTCACACTGTGTGTGTGTGCATCAAAAATAAACAAACATTAAATAAATAAATAAGTAAATAAATAAATAAAAATAAAACTGTGGTACAAATGCATAAGATTTACCATCTTAACCATTTTTAAGTGTACATTTCAGGGGCATTAAGTGCATTCACACTGTGGTGCAACCACCCGTCTCCAGAACGCTTTTCATCTTGCAAAACCGAAACTCTGTCCCCATTGAACACCGACTCCCTAGCCCCTCCCCCAGCCCCTGGCTCCCCCCATCCTACTTCCTGTCTCCATGAATGTGACTCCTCCGGGGACCTCATAGAAGTGGGTTCATGCAGTCCTTTTGTGACCGTCTTATATCACTCGGCACGGTGTTTCCACGGTTCGGCCCTCTTGTAGCAGCTATCGGGACTTCGGTTCTCTTTAGGCTGATTAAAATTCTGCCGTATGTGCAGACCCCTTTTTGTGTAGACCCCGTTTTGTGTATCTGCTCCTCGGCTGACCCTGACACTTGGGCTGTTTCCATTTCTTAGCAGTTACGATCAACCCTGCTGTGAAGATGTTTTGGAGGCGAAAAAGACCCCCCACTGTTGGATTCTGAAGTCCATCACTGCCAAGGCCATGCCTCCCATGAGCTGCTTCCTGCCAGTTACTGAGTAGAACAAGGACATTAAGGCAGGCCAGGTCCTGGGAGACACAGGACTCCTCTGGGACAAGAAAATGAGCTTGATGGCCTGGCCAGATCCCTCAGAGCTGCCCTGCCACCTAATCTGCTCCCCTCCCCCTCCCCTCCCTCCCTTACTCTCCCTGCGGTACATCGCTAATGGCCCTCCATCACCATCCCCAACAATCTGTCACATGGCTAATCGCATCTTGACCTCCGCGCCTTGGATGTCCCAGATCCGCCAGGGAAACCATTTGCCGAACGCTCCACTGACTTCCCGTGAGCAAAACAATCCTCCTTCGGATGCCGTGAAACCCCAATTCCCAGGTCATGATTCAGAAACCAGGAAGCTGGACCAAAACTTCTCTTGACACGCACAAAGCTAGGCCCCGGGCACTGGAATTCTGCTGGGGAATAAAAATGAGAAACCAAGGTCTCGCCAGCCATCCTTGCTAGTGCTAGCCTTTAGAAGCAGCAAAGAGCTGGCCTCCAACTCACCGCACCTTCCAAACCTACTGAGTTTCCAGCTGGTCGGACCTAATTCATCTGCGGCATTCCAGCTGCAAAAGGGATGCTTTGAAGGGCCACGTTTTGCGGCCCAGGCTCTGCGTCACAAGAAACTGTGTCAGAAGGACATTGGGACGGAGGCCGGGTACCCACCCGCCTACACTGAACGCCAGACAAAACCTTTTAGGACGCTCGTTCTTTGACATTTTCCAACTTGTGTGGATTTTCCTATAAACGAAAGTAGCCGTCCCATCGTCCCAATGACGGGCGTCTTCGACCGGATGGCCTCAAGGGCAACCCTGCGGATTAAGCATCTCAGCGCACGTGTGGTTTACGGCGGAGGGGAGCCCAGGAAGCGGGGTGAAGGAGCGGAGAAGCCAGATACAGAAGGGAAGCCAGTTAAAGGTGGGACAGTGAGCACTGTATTGGTTAGCTACTGCTGTATAACAAGTGATCCAAAACCTAGCAATTTAGAACAGCACACTTTAGGGGCAGCTGGGTGGCTCAGTCGGTTAAGCGTCTGATTTTGGCCCAGGTCATGATCTCAAGGTTTGTGGGTTCGAGCCCCGTGTCAGGCTCTGTGCTGGCAGTGTAATATAGCAGGATTCTCGCATAGAAAGCCAGTGACACCACCGAGGCTTTCCTTTCCAGGAAGCAACTTATTCCTGCTGGCACCGCTCAGGTGGGTTCCGACTGAAGAACTGAGCCCCGAACACCACGTGGTGTGTTTTTTTATTTATGTTTCACTTGTTTGTCTCCCATATATGGGAACACACAAAGGCGTAGTCTGATTAAGTGGTCTCGTGTTCCAAGGTCATTGAGGGCTGAGGTCGCGTAAGCTTATAGCCAGGTTGCCTTGAGGGTTTTTGTTTTTGTTTTTCCTTAGGGAGGGGACCCTGCCACAACAGCTCGGGGCCTGTGTCTCCCTCTCTCTCCGCCCCTCCCCCACTTGCACTCTGTGTCTCTCTCTGTCAAAAATAAATAAACATTAAAAAAAATTAAAAAAAAAAAAGAGAGCTCTGTGGGATTTCTTTCGTAAGGTTACTGATCCCATTGAGGTGGGCTCTACCCTCCAGACCTGATTACACCCCCAAAGTCTCACCTCCAAATGCCATCCCATCGGGGGTTAGGATCTCCACGTATGAACTCTGGAGGGATGCAAACATTCAGACCGTAACACCCACACGGGCTGAGAACAACGGCCTTAATCAGTGTAGTGGGTTGAATGACAGTCTCCCAAAAGAGATGTCCGTGCCCTGAACCCCAGAACCGGCGAATGTGACCTCATTTGGAAAAAAAGAGTCTTTCGGGATGTAATCAAGGATCTCGAGATGAGACCATTCTGGATTGCAGGTGCACCCTGGTTCCAGTGATTGCCGTCCTCAGAGGAGGTAACACACAGAGACCTGCGCAGGGAAGGAGACTGTGGGACGGCAGAGGCGGAGATCGGAGTGATACGGCCCCACGCCAAGAAACGCCCAGGGTCTTTGGAAACCACCGGAAGCCAGGACAGAGAGGCACGGGGTGAATTCTCCCTCGGAGCGTCCAGAGGGAACCAAAGTTGCCAACACCTTGATTTTGGACTCCTGACCCCCAGAACGTACAAGCTTCTGTTTCTGAAGCCACTGTCTGTGATCAGCTGTCACAAAAGCCTTAGGAAACCAACACAGGCCGCAGGCAGTGGTTGCTGTAAAAGGGGACTGCTTACCCGTGACCTCTGAGGCGGTCCAAGGTCACAGGATCGCCAATAACGCCTGCTACAGCAGGTTGCAACTTTTTTTTTTCCTATCTCTGTAAAACTGTTATAAATGCTACCAAGAAATCACCAAGGCGACGGGGCTTCATTCCCTGCGGAGAGCTGACATTGGCTGTATTTCTGACTATACAGCATCTAACCTTCTACCTTCCCATTAGGACCCCTTTTTCCCTTGGCGGGGCGCGGGGGTGAAATCCCCCGCGGGGAGGAGTCTTCCCACAAGGGCTGTTTCCAACACCAATGTCCTGGGGCAGGCATGGGATCCACGCGTGGCCAACCCCGGCCCCGGCTCATTGCTTTGACTCCAGGATCACTTGGGAATGCCTAACGGACAGTGGCAGGGTAGCACGTGGCCAGCACTGTGTTCCGTGCGACCTTGGCTCTAACGCCTCTTGCTGGCCCCCAAGGAGGCAGGCTCATCCAACACAGACGTGCCGAGGATAAGCTTCCTACAAACCCTTTAATCCAGCCTGAATGTGCACAGGCATCCCATGACAATACACAAGTGACCGGGAGAAGGGGGGCGCCGAGCCCTGCTGGGAGCTTCCCACCGGCTCCCCACTACGTCAAATGTCCGCTGCGTACTAATAGAAGGATCACTCAGAGCGGAGCTGTGCTCCCAGAGCTGGGGAAACCCGCTGTGCCCGGCTTCTGTTTCAGGGGTTGCTGTCTCCAGGTAACTGGGAAACTTGGAGGAAACTTCTAGATGCTGATAGCAACACCGCTTCTCAGCCCTTCTCTCTCAGTGGGGATTCTCAATTCCTGGGTCTGGAGGCTTCTGCCAAGGGATGCAATTGTCTTCTCTCGGGGTCCCCCCCAGAAGTAGACGCTGGCCCGAGGACTCACGAGCAAATCGCTCATTTGGGAGATGACCCCAGGAGATACCGGAAGGGGACTGGGGACGTGAGACAGAAAGGGAAGGGCAGCCCGTAACGGGTGCAGTGATAAACAGGCTTCCCGCATGGGCAGCTGGGGCTCAGCTCTGCTGGGGAACGCTGAGGTCCACACCGTCTCACAGCCATTGCACCTGTCGCAGAGGGAGCTGGGGTCCCGGCACCCGCTGCTATCGGTCACTGGCTGAGCGCTGCTGGTGGTGGCACGGGTGGGACGTGGCTGTTCCTCCACGGGCACTTCCGGCCCGTGACAACTTTAGAGAAGGCCCCTGGGCGAGAAGATGCAGACACTGTCAGCCCAGAGCCGGACGCGGGGCTCGAACCCACCGACTGCGAGATCATGACCTGAACCCAAGCCGGGCGCTTAGCGGACTGGGCCACCCAGGCGCCCCGCTTCTGGTCGATTTCTGAGCACCTCTGGTGTTATTTCTGTACAACCCACCCTTTACATTTCAGACCCACCGAATCCACTTCTGGTGCACGCAGACGAAAACGCGGGCTGCTTGCTCGCCCCTGCCGCCCCACGTGTCCATGTTCACAGTCCCTGTTTAAGTGCCGCCACCCTGGCCCAGCCCCCACCATCTCCCTTTCGGTCGAGTACAAATCACCTCTTCTCTGGTCTCTGGGCTCCCAACACCACCCTCCCCCTCCCAACAGCCCCCCCCCCCGCCTGGCCCCGCCTCTTCCTCCCATAGCAGCCAGAGGGACACTCCATGGCTCCCACCTCCTCAAAGCAAAAGCTAAGGGCCTCCCCACCACCTACAAAGCCCTGCACACTCGGCCTCTTCACATCCCTGCCATCATCTCCCACTGCTCCCCTCGTCCACTCTGATCCAGCCTCAGGGTCTTTGCACATACTGCTCCTCTACCTGGAACGTCTTTCCCTAGATATTCACGGGGCTGGCTTCCTTACTTCCTTCAAATCTTTCCTTGTCACTGAGGCCACACCAAGCCATCCCACCTAAAATCACACGAACCCTGTTTTTAAACGTAGGTTTTCTGGTGAGGCCAACAGATCAGGAGATGGGACCACCACAGAAGAAGGTAGTTTGTTATTCTCGGTTCCCATGAGGAGGGGGCACGCCATGCCGTGCCAGGGCACAGGGGAAGCACCAGGGTCAGGCAGGAGGCGGGGAGAGTAAAGGGACACACGGGCGGGAGTTCCTGCAGAAAGGAACAGTTGAGGCAGGATGGGTAGGCTCAGAATTGACTAGTCTGAATAATTGCAGTGGGTTCTGGAGCATAAGAACCGTCCCGAGGGGCGCCTGGGCGGCTCAGTCGGTTGAGCGACCGACTTCGGCTCAGGTCATGATCTCGCGGTCCGTGGGTTCGAGCCCCGCGTCGAGCTCTGTGCTGACAGCTCGGAGCCCGGAGCCTGCTTCGGATTCTGTGTCTCCCTCTCTCTCTGCCCCTCCCCTGCTCACTCTCTGTCTGTCTCTCTCTCTCTCAAAGAATAAATAAATATTAAAAATTTAAAAAAAAAAAAGCACTGCCCCTCCTTGTCTGATATCTGGCCTTGGGGTTAATAAGGCAGGTGGAGGGGCGCCCGGGGGGCTCAGTGGGGTGGCACCCAACTCTTGATTTTGGCTCAGGTCATGATCTTGCAGGTCGTGAGTTCAAGCTCCACGTCAGGCTCCACACTGACAGCACAGAGCCTGCTTGGGAGTCTCTCTCGCTTCCTCTCTCTCTGCCCCTCCCCCACTGGTGGGCGCACGCTCGCTCTCTCTCAAAATGAATAAATAAACGTTAAGTTTATTTTAGTGGCCTCTCTGGACCCTGGAGCACTGAATTTTCTTGCAAGCCCCGTAGAGCAGGAAATCTGCCTGGCGTTCAGAATCCAGGATGGAGGGAACCCATATCGTGGGACCATCAACTTCTCAGACTTGAGCCATTCACGGGAGTGGGCATCTCTGGGCAGTGGGTGAGTCCCCTCGTCCTGAGCTAGTGGAGGGGGATACTTCTCCCTGGAGGTGACTCTTGGTCACATTTTTCCTTCACCCCCTCTTCTGTCCTAAAAATAGCCAGAATGCTGGGAGCTGTTGAGGCTGCACGGAGCTATTTTTAACAGATCCAGGAGTTGTGGCCAGGCTGGGCTTAGCTACAGCAAAGGGATATCAGTGGGTGGTCTCACCTCGGAGAGGTTTTTGAGCATCCCTATAATGCGCAAGTTCCGATTTCTGACTTAGCAGATGATGAAAATTGAAAGTTATTAGGGAAGAAGCAGAGGAGTGAGTGAAGTGCAATCATTCATTCATTCGTTCGTTCGTTCGTTCAGCGTCAGGCTCTGTTCTGGGCAACTGGGAAAACAGGAGACAACAAAGACAAAAGAAACCTGTTCCCGGGAAATAAACAGGAAGAGCTTAGAATATCTGCTTGTGTCAGAAAGCAAGGAAGGGACTTTCAAAAACTAAAGAATTTTGTCAAAAACACACGAACTAGATTGAAGGGATTCTCACTTGTCAAAATTCAGAGAACATTCTGCTGTTAGCCAAAAGTCAGTGTCCTACAAACCTGGCTTGGAGATGTGAAATGCAATTTCTTCCCGTTCCAATTAAGGCAGTTAAATAAACAGACTGGTTCACATAACAAGAAAAATAGCCAAATACCAGGGATTTTTTTTTTTTTTAGTTTATTTATTTATTTTGAGGAAGAGCGAGGGAGCAGGGGAGGGGCAGAGAGAGAGGGAGAGAGAGCATCCCAAGCAGGCTCCATGCTGTCAGCACAGAGCCCGACGTGGGGCCCAAACCCACAGACCATGAGATCATGACCTGAGCCGAAATCAAGAGTCGGACGCTTAACTGACGGAGCCACCTAGGTGCCCGCCACCCTGTTCTATATGCCTCAGGATCACACTTGATCCTAGCCACAAACACAGCAAGGTGGACGCCAATTACTCAGTGTCTCACAGAAGAAGAAACGGAGCTTTCGGACTCTTTAAAGCACATTGTAGCAAAGGAGGAGGAGAAGGAGGGAGGAGAAAGTATTTTAGTCGTAGTCGTTTCCTCTTTCCGAACGTGAATAAGCCTATCAATTAGAATTCAACTCTGTTGCATAGATGGGAAACCTCAAATAACAAGAGAGGCGTGCTTTTCTCGCATGTAGGTTTACGGTGGTAGGCAGTTCACAGCTGGAAGGGCACCTTTCTGTTTTCTCCTCCTTGGCTTTCATCCTCGAGGATGTGTCTCGTAGCCACAAAATGCATGCCACAGCTCCAGCCATCGTATCCATGTTCTGGCACTATTAAGAGGGAAAGGGCTAGGGGCACATCTCCCAACTGAGTCCTCGCTGTTAAAGAGTTACTAGAAGCTCCCCTCGGTAACTTCCACGTATATTTCATCGGGCCACTGCTATCTGCATTAAAGGTTAGGAAGTGTACGTTTTGGGTTTTTGGTTTTGGTGTTGTTTTGTTTTGTTTTGTTTTGTTTTGTTTTGTTTTAGTTGAGCACCTTGTCATCCCCAACAAATACCGGTATGGGGGTGAGAGGGTTTCTGTTGGAACAAAGAATAGAAAAGACGGGGACTGAGGATATAGTAAGCAGTGTCTGTACATTTAAGCCTGCTGCCTTTTCCTTCTGGTTTTTATTTCGTGCACAGGGATTCTAGCACCAGCCTGTCTTCCAGCTGCCCAAACTGGGGGCTTTTGCTTGCCACCAAACCCCGCTTTGCCACACAGAAGCCACGGAATGAATGCCCTGGCCAGCAGCTCTCAACCAGTAACTGACCGAGTCGGTGGGTGAATGCCCAGCTCTCTGAGGCTGTGCCCTATGCTGGTTACCAGGCGTCCCCAGCAGGATTAAGCCTCAGCTGCTCCACAGAAAATTACTTGAAACACACCCTTCGTTGTTTTCCTTTCCTTCACACCTGCCTCCCCCTCACCAGAGTGGGGAGGGGGTGTCACCTCCAAAATAACCTACTTCACATCCTTGTCTCGGCATCTCCTTTAGGAGAAACTCAGGCTGGGGCGCCTGGGTGGCTCAGTCAATTAAGCGTCCGATTCTCGATCCTCAATGTCGGCTCAGGTCGTGATCTCATGGTTCATGAGTTGGAGCCCCACATCGGGCTCTGCGCTGACAGCGGGGAGCCTGCTTGGGATTCTCTGTCTCCCTTTCTCTCTGTTCCTCCCCAACTCACGCTCTAAATTTCCCTCTCTCTCTCTCTCTCTCTCAAAATAAGCACTTAAAATAAAAAAAAAAAGGAGGAACTTAAGCTGAAAAAAAAAGAAAGACATGTAAAAAGAAGAACATCCACAATCCCATTACACTAATATTTCAACTTTTTTTTCAGACAAACTTTCTTTCAGTCACTGCATTCCTCAGTGTGCTCTGGCAGTTTCTGTGATGCTGGGGGTGAAGAGTGGCTCTGGTGATTAAATCATTGCCGAAAAGGACCAGCTCTAGAACCCCCACCTACCTACGCTTTTAACGTTTTGATTTTGAAATAATCACAGATGCCCAGGGAATTGCAAAGAAAGGTACAGGAAGGTTCTGTGCACCCTTCACCAAGCCTCTCCCAAGGGTAACATCGTGCATGACTGTCATTCAGCCTCAAGCCAGAAATTGACATGAGTGCAATTCTCCAATTTGCGGAACTTATTCAGATCTCGTCAGTTACAGATGCATTGGTGAATGTGTGTGTGTACCCACGTGTGTGTGTCTTGCGTGTGTCTGGGGGGTGTGCTTAGCGCTCTGCAATTTTGTCACGCAGAGCTTTATGTAACCACCACCACAAGTGAGGAATTTAACTGGAACGTCACAAGACTCTGTCTTGCTACTCTGAAGCCACTAATCTGCTGTCCGTCTCTGTAATTGTATCACAAATGTTATATAAATGGAGTCATGCAATCTGTATCCCTCTGCGATTGGCTTTTTTTCACTCCACTTAATGTCCTCGCCTGGCTTCAGCCTGGTCAACCACAGCATCGTGAGAAATAACAATGGTGATCGCTCTAAGCCACTACGTTTGGGGACATTTTGTTACTCAGCTGTAGATAAATGGGTCGTGTGGGAGAGAAACAAACCTTATTGTTTTTCAAGTCCTAAAATTTAGCCCATCCTGCTCTCGCTGGGTTCACCCTCTGCTAAAGCTGGGGTTTCAAATACCTGAGCAGAACATCGGCCTTAAATAAATGTGATTTACTTGGTCCTGTGAGAGATTCAGGGTCTGCCTGCTATGGACGGTCAAGAGCACTGGCTTCTCTAAATGTCTGCTTTTCAAAAAGGGGACGTGTTCTGACCCCTTTTATCACCCTGGAGATATCCAAACACAATTCTCTTGCCATATTCAAGGTACTAACAGGCAGGTCCGTGTTTAGTGGAAAGAACAAGCCTTGTTCAAAGCTCACCCCTACGTTCTCCTACATTTCCCAGACTCCCTTGCAGTAGGGGCAGCCCACGTGACTCATTCTAGCCAATAGATGATCACGACTAGGGCGGAGGCAGTAGAAAGCAGGTGCATCCCTCCAGAGATGGCAGGGTGAGCCTTGGGAGAGGTGGTGCTCGTGAGCAGTGGAGGAAGGTTGGCTGGCTGAGTCCCTGCTCCGCGGCGAGCCCTTGCTAACCAGCTTTACAGAAAGGAGAAGCAATCTTGTCCTGGGGGCAGCCGCTAAAGTTTCCAATTTGCTTGTTATCGCCGCTGAATGCAGCCTTACGCTGACTCGCGAGCCTACTTTCTGGGCAAAGGAAGACTTCTCGAGGACATTTTACAGACATTACCTTTCATTTTCCCCACAGCTACAATGTGTGTAATTCATTTTGCAAGAAAAACTCACAGAACTTAGTGAAGAACCAAGATCAATGGGCAGCGGTTTGCTGATCCCATTGTTTTCATGAGAGAGGAAAAAATCATTTATTACACAGGGACTCTCAAGGAGTCTCTTCATTTTTTTTCTAAGTTTATTTTTTTTTACCTTTTATTTATTTTTGAGAGAGAGAGAGAGCAAGCACAAGTGGGGGAAGGGCAGAGGGAGGGAGACACAGAATCCGAAGCAGGCCCCAGGCCCCCAGCTGTCAGCACAGAGCCTGACGCGGGGCTCGAACCCACGAACCGTGAGATCATGACCTAAGCTGAAGTTGGACGCTTAACCACCCAGGTGCCCCAAGAAGTCTCTTGAAAGGGACTCTCTAGGAGTCCTCTCCCAGGAGTGATGCACATAAGTCATTTCGCCATTCTGGGCCTCAGTTTCCCCATTTGGGAGGCCGGATGGAAAAGTCTCTGCAATCCACTGTCTCATCAAAAAAAAAAAAAAAAAAAAAAAAATCTCTTGATTGTAATTTCTGTCTGGATAATTTGAGAAAGGAGAGCAGAAAGGAAGTTTGGAAATAATAATAACAGTTTGGAAATCATTTCCCCTCATGTGACAATCCCTAAAGATCACAGAAAGGTTATAGTGTGAATGGACCAAGGATTCTAAAACTTCTCCACTCCTAAGGAACCTGACGTCCTAAATTTAAACTTGGCAGAGTTTTTGGCAACCCCCTCCTGCCTCTTTCTGCCAACAAACTCTCTGAAATTAACAAATGGCCTGTTTGCTTTTATGTTTGGTCTGTCCTCAGTACCGGAAAGGTTCTGCGTGCACAAAACTGATTATATCCAAATTTACTTGGAGTTTTTCTTCTCCTGTCTGCTGTTGTGTCCTCAGTTTGAAAGGTCACATTCATCAAATTAGAATAAGAGAGGTTCATCATGCAAACATTTCTTGTAAATGCCTAAGTGCCTGGGGCAGGATAAGGAGGAAAAAAAAAAAAACTTTGCCAACAGAAAACTAATTATAATAACAGCTCAGGCACAGTCCTTGAGTTGTACATATATTAAATTCAGCAGCATTGGACTTTAACTGCCTGATCGTCTCTGTGTACATGATTTCATTTGCCCAAACCATTCCAATAAATGTGTGGTGTATAAAAATGCAGCTATTACTCTAAACTGTAAAATGCTGGGGTGCCTGGCTGGTTCAGTTAGTAGAGTATGCAACTCTTGACCCGGGGGTTGTAGGGTCAAGCCCCATGTTGGGTGTAAAACCTGCTAAACATTTTTTTTTTTTTTAATGTGAAAGGTGGCATTCTAGAATCATCCAAACAGGGGTGCCTGGTTGGTTCAGTCAGTTACGTGTCTGACTTTGGCTCAGGTCATGATCTTGTGGTTGTTGAGTTCGAGCTTTGCGTTGGGCTCTGTGCTGACAGCTTAGAGCCTGGAGCCGGCTTCAGCTTCTTTGTCGCCCTCTCTCTCTGCTCCTCCCCTGTTTGCACTCTGTAAAAATAAAATAATCCAGGGGCGCCTGGGTGGCTCAGTCGGTGAAGCCGGTCATGATCAGGTCATGATCTCGCGGTCCGTGAGTTCGAGCCCCGCGTCGGGCTCTGGGCTGTTGGCTCGGAGCCTGGAGCCTGCTTCCGATTCTGTGTCTCCCTCTCTCTCTGCCCCTCCCCCGTTCATGCTCTGTCTCTCTGTCTCAAAAATAAATAAACGTTAAAAAAAATAATAAAATAAAATAATCCAAACAGGGGCACCTGGGTGCCAACCATCCAACTCTGGGTTTTGGCTCAGGTCATGATCTCACGGTTTGTGAGTTCAAGCCCCATGTTGGGCTCTGCATTGACAGTGCAGAGCCTGCTTGGGACTCTCTCTCTCTCTCTCTCTCTCTCTCCCTCTCTCTCAAAATAAATAAACATTAAAAAATGAAGAAGAAGAAAGGTTCTGGCTCGCCCCTGGGTTTCGGCACCAAAAAAACAAATAAATAAAACTAAGTTAAAAAATAAAAAATAGGAAAAAAAGAAATGTTAACTGGGGAGTCAAGGCGAAGGATTTGTGGGTGTTTATTGTACTGTTCTTGTCATTTGCCTATAGGTCTACACATTTTCAAAGTAAAATGTTGACAAAAGAAGTCACCCAGTCTACTTACCCCCCAAATTTTTATTATTTCAGGTGTGGCACCTGGCGATCAAAATACCCCCTTGTGAGAGCCTAATACAGGAAACAGAGCAAGGAGCACCTGGGTGGCTCAGTCGGCTGAGTGGTTAAGCATCTGACTTCAGCTCCGGTCATGATCTCATGGCTCAGGAGTTCGAGCCCCGCATCGGACTCTGTGCTGACAGCTCAGAGCCTGGAGCCTGCTTCGGATTCTGTGTCTCCCTCTGTCTCTGCCCCTCCCCCCCTTGAAAATAAATCAACAGTAAAACTTTAAAAAGGAAAAAAAAAGGAAACAGAGGAAAATCTGAGACTCTTTATTTATTTATTTATTTATTTTTTTAAAAATTTTTTTTTTCAACGTTTATTTATTTTCGGGACAGAGAGACAGAGCATGAACGGGGGAGGGGCAGAGAGAGAGGGAGACACAGAATCGGAAACAGGCTCCAGGCTCTGAGCCATCAGCCCAGAGCCCGACGCGGGGCTCGAACTCACGGACCGCGAGATCGTGACCTGGCTGAAGTCGGACGCTTAACCGACTGCGCCACCCAGGCGCCCCAATCTGAGACTCTTAAAAGCGATTTGGTTTTACCACGACACATTAGCCACTGTCGATCTGCATTTTCCATCTCTCCTTGCGAGCATCTATTCAACAACATTGCGTGCGCCAGAACGGAGAGCTGGTTTCCTCCTCCGAAAGCAAGAACTCCTTCAAGAATTGCATCAGCCACTTTGGAGCCAGGGAACCTTAGCCTAATTGTGATTCTTGGAATGTGGGTTGTTCAAATAGTTTGGAGCTGGCGAGAAATCAAATCGAGGTAAAACAGGATGTCCGCGCGAAGGCATCTGCAAGAAAACTAGGCACCCCCCCCCACCGCCACCCCGACAAGACACGAGACCCGTAGAAAGTTCTCTGCCCCCGTGAGAACAGACTGAGTGGAGGGAGTGGCTGGGTGGGGAGGCGATGTTGCCAAAATCCCAAAATAGAGCTGTTCAAGATGCCCTTTCACAGCAAGTCAGACAAATGCCGGGTGGGGACGGTGACATCGTGGAGGGATTGAATGTCAAGCGGAGACTGAGAAAATGAGAGAGTGCAGAAGCTGTGCATGAAAACATACCCTTTCATCACTTGCCGTATCTGGGTCAAAACACCCAGCTGGCGAACCAAGGCATTTTCTCAGCTGTCTGGGAAGCTACACGAACTTCTCCGAGCCTTTCAGGCTACCGAGAGAGTCGGGCTTCCTATTATCAATTGCTTTGTTTGGTATACATTCGTAGGGTGCTGATGTTCCGGGTGCTACGCTAGGCTTTGGAAAACACAGTGGATTCTCCCGGTTCCTGCCCCTGGAGGCTTACAGCCGCCCAGCGAGGGAGAGACAACTAGTGACCCGTGCGGCGGATTGAATTCTGTGTCCTGCTTCACCCCTTACTCCCCCCACCCTGCCCACACCCTGCATCATGGACTTTGTTGTTACTCACTAGAGGCAGAAGCCCCTGCCCCTTGTGTTTTAAAATGTTGCAGGTTTTTTAAAAATCTTTTTAATGTTTATTTTTGAGAGAGAGAGAGACAGAGTGCGAGTCGGGGAGGGACAGAGAGAGAGGGAGACACAGCACCCCAAGCAGACCCCAGGCTCTGAGCTGTCAGCACAGAGCCCCACACGGGTGTCGAACCCACGAACCACGAGATCATGACCTGAGCCGAAGTCGGACGCTTAACCGACCGAGCCACCCAGGCGCCCCATGTTACATATATTTTTAAAGCTTATTTATTTTGAGAGAGAGGGAGAACATGAGTGCACGTTGCATGGGGGAGGGGCAGAGAGAGAGAGAGAATCCCAAGCAGGTTCCCCGCTGTCAGCACAGAGCCTGACATGGGGCTCGAACCCACAAACCATGAGATCGTGACCCGAGCCGAAATCTAGAGTCGGCCACTTAACCGAAGGAGCCACCCAGGTGCCCCTAAAATACAGCATATTAAGAGAAAGCTTACCGTATAGTAAGGCCCATAGACCAGAAGACGATTTCCACTGACAACACAGTTTCTTACTCAAAGTTTCCAAGAACCGAGGTCACACCTGCCATGCAGGGCCACCCGGGGGAGCACCAGGGTCTGCCTGGAGGCAGAGGAAAGGGGGAGTGTGGGCAGGAGCCTTTATTGTTGTTTTCCCCGGGAAGAAACAGGTAAGGCAAGGTAAGCAGGTTTGGGATGGGCTGGTTTGAATAATTTCAGCAGGCTGTGGGGCACAGGGGCTGCCCCCACTTCTCTGATCCTGAGCCATGGGGTGGTTAGAGCGGGCGGTCAGGGACCCAGCGTGCGAGAGCCCAGGAGACGGGGTGGCTGGGGTAGCGAGCTCTGGGCTGGTTGGTTTCATATGAAAGGCACACTTGGGTGCAAATTGCTTACTGTCTCCGGGAACTGGTGAGCCCTAGGGGGGGGGCAGGCCCTCCAGGGTCATCAAGGCCCCAGATGTCAAAGCATCACAGTCCAGGGCTCCTGGGTGGATCGACTCAGGTCATGATCTCATGGTTTGTGTGTTCGAGCCCCGCCTCGAGCTCTGTGCTAAGCCTTCAGAGCCTGCTTGGGATTCTCTCTCTCCTTCTCTCCCCTCCCCTTCCCGCTTGCTCTCTCTCTCTCAAAATAAATAAATTTTTAAAAAATCACAACACAGAAAACAAAAGACATAGTTTTGTTTTGTTTTGTTTTTAACGTTTATTTATTTTTGAGACAGAGAGAGACAGAGCATGAACGGGGGAGGGTCAGAGAGAGGGAGACACAGAATCCGAAACAGGCTCCAGGCTCTGAGCTGTCAGCACAGAGCCTGACGCGGGGCTTAAACTCACGGACCGCGAGATCATGACCTGAGCCAAAGTCGGGACGCTTAACCGACTGAGCCACCCAGGCGCCCCACAAAAGACATAGTTAATACACCCTGACCGGCTTTGGTCAATGAAATGTAAAAGAAGTGAGGTGCCTGGGGCTCTGACGGTTGAGCGTCCAGACTTCAGCTCAGGTCATGATCTCCTGGTCCATGAGTTCAAACCCTGCATCGGGCCCCGCACTGGCAGTGAGAAGCCTGCTTGGGATTCTGTCTCCCTCCCTCACTGCCCCTCCCCTGCTTGTTTTCTCTCTCTCTCTCTCAAAATAAAGAGAAATAAATTAAAAAAAAATCACTGTGCCAATTTCAGCCTAGACCCCTAGAGACCTCATGTGTTTCCACCTGCCCGCGTCTCCATCATCAGAGAGGGAGAGCAACCGCCTCCAGGCACGGCTACTCCTTCGGCCGAGACCCCAGAATAAGCACACACAGGGTACCGCTGATTCCAACCGACAGAGAGAAGTTCGAGCGTGAATCAAAGCCACCCAGCTGCCCTCCACCTGTAGCAGCCAAGCCCCAGCCCCCCAAAAATGGAGTGGGGCTGGGGGATCCGCTTGTTCTTTGCCTCTCTCTGCCTGACCGTTAGAGCTGGGACACCTGCCCTCAGTGTCCCTGGCTCCCAAGCCTTCGGACCCAGACTGGACCACACATCAGCTCTCCGGCTCTCCGGCCCCCAAACTGCACCACCTGCGAGCTCCTGGGTCTCGGGAGCTTCTCGGCCTCCACAGTCATCAGTTCCGTTTCTCCAGGGAACTGTGACAAATACGAGGCCCCTCCCCATCCAGACTGGCTGCATCTCAGCTAATAGTTAGATCCGCAAAGACCTTGATTCTAGCTAAGGTCCCATCCCGAGGTTCCAGGTGGATGTGACTTTTGAGGGGATGCTGGTCAAGCCGGCACAGAGAGTGAGTTGAGAAGGTGAGGCCGGCACTTTTTGGCACCCGTGTCCCGTCCTCTTGGCCCACCTCCGATTTCAGAGATGGCAGAACATGACCGGGGAAGTTCTGTGCATACACCCCTCCGCCCACCTCACGTCTACCCCGCGGTAACCCGTGTTTCGGCCTCAAAGCGTTCCTGAAGCCTCAAAAGGCTACTACTCTCCGTGTAGGTGCAGCCAGACGGGGCTCAAGTCTCCAGGAGGGAACTCTGAGCCTGGAGAGAAGGAGTCGGGGACTGAAACTCTACCCCATCCCCCGGAGGGCCACCGGGGAGCCTGCCCTCACCAGGTACCCCCCCCCCAGGTTCCCTCCCGACCTGCTTTCCTCTCTCAACTCCTCTGCACCTGCTGAAACCTACTTGCCAGATAAACTCTCAGAAAAACAAAAGAGGCGCCTGGGTGGCTCAGTCTTTTGAGTGTCCGACCTCGACTCAGGTCATGATCTCACGGTTCGTGAGTTCGAGCCCCGCGTCGGGCTCTGTGCTGACAGCTCGGAGCCTGGAGCCTGCTTGGGATTCTGTGTCTCCCTCTCTCTCTGCCCCTTCCCTGCTCATACTCTGTCTCTCTCTGTCTCTCAAAAATAAATACACATTTTAAAAATTAAAAAAAAAAAAAGTAAGACACAATAGGAGTGAACACTTTTGGTTCGTTTATTTTTTTTTATTTTTACTTTAATACCAGTAGAGTTCACATACGCTGTTGTATTGGTTTCGGGAGTACCATATAGGGATTCAACACTTCCATATAATACTCAGTGCTCATCACGCTAAGTGTGCTCCTAATCCCTTTCACCTATTTCGTCCAGCCCCCCGCTCACCTGCCCTCTGGCAAACCTCTGTTTGCTCTCTATTAGTTGAGTCTACTTTTCGGTTTGTCTCTCTCTCTCTTTTTTTTTTTTCCTTTATTCGTTTGTTGTGTTTTTGTTTTTGTTCTTGTTTTTGTTTTTAAGTAGGCTTCACGACCAGCACAGAGTGCAACGCGGGGCTTGAACTCACCACCCTGAGAGCAGGACCTGAGCTGAGATCAAGCCTCGGATGGATGCTTAACCGAATGAGCCACCCAGGCGCCCCTGTTTTGTTCCTTGAATTCCACATATGACTGAAATCGTATGGTATCTGTCGTTTTGCTTAGCATTATACTCTCTAGATCCAGCCATGTGGTTGCAAATGGCAAAATTTCATTCTGTTTTTTTTTTTTTCAGCTGAAAAATATTCCGTTATGTATATATAGACCCCAATTCTTATTTACCCATTCATCTATCAGTGGACTCTCGGGCTGCTTCCGCAGTTTGGCTATTGTGAATAATGCTGCAATAAACACAGGGTGCATGTATCTGTCTGAATTAGTGTTTTTGTATTCTTTGGGTAAGTGCTCAGTAGTGCGATTACTTGATCTCAGGGCAGTTCTATGATTAATTATTTGAGGAACCTCTATACTGTGGAAGAGAACACTTTTAATTTTTTTTGATGTTTATTCATTTTTGAAAGACAGAGAGAGAGCACAAGCAGGGGGTGGGGCGGTGAGAAAGGGGGACGCAGAATCTAAACCAGGCTCCGGGCTCTGAGCTGTCAGCGCAGAGCCCGACACGGGGCTCGAACTCACGGACCGCGAGATCGTGACCTGAGCCGAAGTCGGATGCTCAACCGACTGAGCCACCCAGGCGCTCCATGAAGAGAACACTTTTAAAGGCAAAGCGTGATCATAACGTCAAAAGTAGCAGACGGATCACAAATAATGGTCACGATGAGACAAGCAAAAAAACTGGGGTGGCGGGGGGGGGCTTAAGGGGAAAGAAAGCCACTTCAAATCCCTAACTCATCCCAGAGAAAAAGGAGAAGTGTTTAGTTCTATTCTAAAAATAGTGCGTTAATTCAAATTTGTAGAGAGAGCAAATAAATGTGCTCCCTTGTATTTCTACCTGTCTTTTCTGTTCCTCCAGCATGTGGGTAGAGGTATTGGAGATAATGAAGAGAACAGAGTTGCTAAGGAGACACGAAAAATCATGAGAAACCTTCATGATATGAATTCATACCTAGAGGCCAGCCTGTCCCACCTGTACTCATTTTAAGACAGAGAATAAAAATACAGTTTCTCTGCTAAAGAAAAAAAAATCCAGGCACATTATGCTAAGTACAATAAGCTAGACACAAAAAGACAAATGTTGTATGGTGTCACTTACATGAAGTCCCTGCAGAAGTCAAGTTCATACACACAGAGAGGAGAGTGGCGGGTGCCAGGGGCAGGGGGAGGGGGAGGGGGGTTAGCATTTCACAGGGACAGAGCTTTAGCCTGGGAGGATGGAAAATTCTGGATGGGGATGGTGGTGACGGTTGCACGACAAAGCGAGTGTTCTTAATGCCACTGAGCTATATGGTTTAAGTGGCTTATTCTGTGTTATGTATCTTTTACCACAAAGTTTAAAAATCCAGGTAGAAAGGAATCATTCTTTCAAGCAAGGACCATCGGTAGGTGCTAAAGTTAGTGGCCAAAGTTTAATGAGAGATGGGATATTGGCAGAATCTCAAAGTACCTCTCACTCTCCACGGACTGTTAATATATTACAAACTTCACAGTTGGAGAAACCTAGCAGGTGCCACCTTAACCGAGATCCTTCAGCCAATACTGGGATTCAACCAGTCTGTCCATTAGATATGAGTATCTCATCAATATTAATTTCCTGATTTTGGCTATCATGCTATAGTTTTTTTTTTTTAATTTTTTTTAACGTTTATTTATTTTTGAGACAGAGAGAGACACAGCATGAACGGGGTAGGGGCAGAGAGAGAGGGAGACACAGAATCGGAAGCAGGCTCCAGGCTCTGAGCCATCGGCCCAGAGCCCGACGCGGGGCTCGAACTCACGGACCGCGAGATGGTGACCTGAGCTGAAGTCGGACGCTTCACCGACTGAGCCACCCAGGCGCCCCAATCATCTCTAGTTTTATAAGAGGTTACCATCTGGGAAATTGAGGTGAATGATATATAGGAATTCTTTGTGCTATTTTTTTTTAATCTTATTGAGGGGAAATTCACATAACACTAACCAGTTCAAAGTCCACAATTCAAGGGGCGTCTCTCTCTAGTTCCAGAACATTTCCATGCACCCATTAAGCAGTCACTCCCCATACCCCCCCCCCCCCCCCCCCCCCCCCCCCCCCGCCCCTGGCAACCACTATCTACGTTCCGTCTCTATAGATTTTCCTATTCTGGTTTCGGGTAAATAGAATGCTAGAATACATGGCCTTCTGCGTCTGACTTCTTTCACCCACCATGATGTTTTCAAGATTTGTTCACATTGTAGCCAGTGTCAGGGCTTGGCTCCTTGTTACAGTGGAATCCGTGTGATCTCCCACAGTTTGCTCATCCGTTGATGGAAATTTCCACCGTTCAGCTATTGTGAATAATGCTGCTATGAACATTTGTCTGGGGACACCTGAGTGGCTCAGTCGGTTGAGTGTCCAACTCTTGATTTCGGCTCAGGTCCTTAACTCATGGTTCATGGGATTGAGCCCCATGTGGGGCTCCGCACTAACAGCACGGAGCTTGGGATTCTCTCTCCCTCTCTCTGCCCCTCCCCTGCTTGTTCTCTCTCTCTCAAAATAAATAAATAAACTTAAAAAAAAAGAGGGTGGTCCTGAAGCAAAGTCTAAAACTCCGGCTTCCATGACAGATCTCCTGTACCCTCCTGTGGGCACCGTGTGCTAAAGCCCCCAGCACAGCTCTGAGTCACCCTGGTGAGAACCGCAGGGGCTCCGAGCCTTTTCAGGAGCCAGCAAGCGATCCAGCGGTGACATTCCAGGCAGCAGGAAGGCGAGCAAGCTGAGAGGACACAGCAGCCGCCTGAGACTCAATAGTTGCTTGAAGCCCAGGACTTACAGCACAATGCAGTTTCCATGAGTGGTTTGGGGAGCCTCCTGGGGGCTGCAGGGATCCCGTGTTTTGATCCTGTGGTGGTTACATGGGTATATACATATGTAAAAACCCACCGAGATGTAGGAGTTAAGATTTTTGCCTTTATGGATCCAAGTTTTAGCACCTGCAAGCTTTCTCTAGGCTTGCAATTCTTCCCACCTCCAGCTAACTGCCCCTCCTCAGTCTCCAAGGCTCTCTGTCCACATTTCCAGTTTGCCATAATTATATACACCCAGAGTCGGCAAGCGTTTTTCCCTAAAGGGCCAGGGAGTAAATATTTTCAGCTTTGGGGGCCAGATGGTCTCCGTCGCAATGATTCAGCTCTGCCCTTGTAGTGTGAAAGTAACCCGATGATACATAAACAAATGGGTATGGCTGTGTTCCAATAAAACTTTATCCACAAGCACAGGTGGGGGGGCCAGATTTGGCCCTGGGGTTATAGTTTGCCTGCCTTTGGTATACACCACGTTTTAATTGCTTCACCTGTCTCCTCTATCAACGTAACTACCTTGAAGGCAAGGGCAAGTTTTTCCATCCCTGCGACTTCACCATCTGCTCCAACGCCTGCACAAAAATAACTGACTGTCCGTAAACAAATCGATGGGTGATTTAATTAATTATTTGCTCAGCTTGCCCCTAAGCGAGAAGAGAAGTGTGAGAACAGCAATGTTGAGTAGTATAAGGGCCCCATTAAGACGCAACCCCTCGGGGCGCCTGGGTGGCTCAGTCGGTTGACCGGCCGACTTCAGCTCAGGTCATGATCTCGCAGTTTGTGAGTTCGAGCCCCGCGTCGGGCTCTGTGCTGACAGCTCAGAGCCTGGAGCCTGTTTCGGATTCTGTGTCTCCCTCTCTCTGACCCTCCCCTGTTCATGCTCTGTCTCTCTGTGTCTCAAAAATAAATAAATGTTAAAAAAAAAATAAAAAAAAAAAAGACGCAACCCCAACACCATGCATACCCCCTTCCGGGTCGCCCCGTAACCACAGGCGTTCTGGCTATTACGTTCAACATATGTTGACCGAGTACAGGGTTTTCTTTTGGGGTGAGGAAAATGTTCTAGAACTAGAGCGAGGTGATATTTGCACAAGGCTGTGAATGTCCTAAGTGCCACTGAATTGTTCATCTGAAACGGGTTAACTTTGTGTTTTGTGCGTTCCGCTTCAATTTAAAAAAAAAAAAGTGAGCTACAAATTTGAAAACTTTTAACTTTGCTAAAAAGGAAAAACAAAGGCTCCCTCTGGCTGCTGTGTGGAGAATAGACGATCCTACCAGGCCGGAGCAGAGGCTGGAGGCACCCAGGTCCCGGGGCTTCAATCCTTTCACTTCTGTTAGTGCTGTTATAGCTGAATTATTTCCTGAGGGACACGGAATGTTTGGCCTGGGCGTTGCTGCGACTAGTTGGGTTCCCTGATCTTGGGGACGGCCAAGAAATAAAGGTGCTGCCAGCGGACAAGCTGGTGGGGTCCACGGTTTGATGATCTCAGACAGCCCTGGCTGATGTTGGAACGTCATAGCACTGGCCAACCCCCAGGGGGCGCTGGGTATATACCGCCTTCAGCTTGACCATACCATGAGCTGACGGGCTGGTGTATCATTATGTCTGTGGCAGCAGACCCTCCGGTGGCCCGTGTCCTCTCCCCTCAGCCCCACCCCCCACCCCCGCTTTCACCATAGGGGGACAGTTCCTGCAAGTAACCTCTTGCTGACAATATCACATGTCAAGCTTGTACCACACATGCATGCATGCAGTTCCTCCCATGTTTGCCAACGCCCCAGGGCAGCCCAAAAGTGTGGGGCTAACGAATGGGAGTGTAATGGGGCGGCGGGGTGGCTCAGTTGGTCAAGCGTCCGACTCTTGGCGTCGGCTCAGGTCATGATCTCACGGTTCGTGAGTTCGAGCCCGGCGTCGGGCTCCGCGCTGACGGTGCGGAGCCTGCTTGAGATCCTCTCTTCCTCTCTCTCCGCCTCTCCCCTGCTCGCTTGCTCTCTCTCAAAACTAAATAAATAAACTTGTATTAAGGAAAAAAAAAAGAATGTGAGTATAATGACCACAGACAACATCAACATAACGCGTGTCCCTTAATAAGACATATTCAAACTAGATGTGTCTCCCCAAATTGTATGTGTTGAAAACTAACCCCCAGTGTGATGACAGTCAGAGGCGAGGCCTCTAGGAGGTGATTAGGTCAGGAGCATGGAGCCCTTGTACATGGGATTTGGGCCCTTATAAAAAAAGATGAAAAAGTAGGTGATGGGTTCCAGAGGCTGGGGAGGGGGCAGGAATGGGGAATTTGTGTTTAATGGGGACAGAGTTCTAGTCTGGAAAGATGAAAAGAGTCCTGGGGCACCTGGGTGGCTCAGTCGGTTAAGCGTCCGACTTCGGCTCAGGTCATGATCTCATGGTTCGTGGGTTCAAGCCCTGCATCGGGCTCTGTGCTGACAGCTCAGAGCCCGGAGCCCGCTTCGGATTCCGTGTCTCCCTCTCTCTCTGCCCCTCCCCCATTTGTGCTCTGTCTCTCAAAAATAAATGTAAAAAAAAAAAAATTTTTTTTTAAAGAGTCCTGGAGGTAGATGGCAGGGATGGTTTGCACAACAGTATGGTTCTATTTAATTCTAGTGAACTGGACCCTTAAACGTTGCTAAAATGGTCAATTTTATGTTAGGTCGATTGTGGTCATATTTCTGCAAGCAGTTGTGTAAAAAAACACAACAACAACAACATCATAACCTCAATATAATTGTGAGAAAACATCAGGAGGGACACTCTCCAAAATACCTGGCCAGAACACGACAGAAATGTTAAGATCCCGGAAGACAAGCGAAACCTGAGGGAACTTCACAGACCGGCAGAGACAAGCAGATGTGACAACTAAGTGAAACGTGGATGGTTTCCCAGATCAGATAAAGGACCCGGTGGGAAACCTGGCGAATCCTTTAGAAGGTCCCTACTTTAGGGGCGCCTGGGTGGCTCAGTCGGTTAAGCCTCCGACTTCAGCTCAGGTCACAATCTCACGGTCCGTGAGTTCGAGCCCCGCGTCGGACTCTGGGCTGACAGCTCGGAGCCTGGAGCCTGCTTCCGATTCTGTGTCTCCCTCTCTCTCTCTGCCCCTCCCCCGTTCATGCTCTGTCTCTCTCTGTCTCAAAAATAAACAAACGTTAAAAAAAAAAAAAAAAAGAAGGTCCCTACTTTAGGGGCGCCTGGGTGGCTCGGTTGGTTGAGCACCCAGCTCTTGATTTCAGCTCAGGTCATGATCCCAGGGTTCAGGAGATGGAACCTGCTTGGGATTCTCCCCCACCCCCCCCCCGCCCCCTCCCCTGCTCTCTCTCTAAAATAATAAATAAATAAATAAATAAATAAAGACTCCAGGTTTCAACCCTCAACCAATGGAGACTGTGATCCAGTGGCTAAATATTCATGCCTCCAGCTTTCGAATGGACGCTGTCGGGAGAAATCTTTATCCTGTGACCCCGGTGATACACCTTCTCTTGGCTTTTCCTCCTTCTTGGTCAGTCTCCCAGCTCTCTCCTGCTCCCTGGGGTCACCGCTGACAAGGACCACTCCCTACCCGAACTATAGTGAGGTTGCTCTGAGCTCTCTTCCCGCCCAGGCCTCATCGGCCTTGGCAGGCTGAGCCCCGTGTAGTAAGAATTCCCCCACCTCTTGAATAAGGTCTTCCTTGAATAGAGCCTGTTTCACACTGCCCCTTGCAACTTTGCTTTGGCACCTCCCAAATAAACAGCCCGAACCCAAGTCCTTGTCTCAAGGGGACCCAAGCTAAGAGAATCCCTATGTAACAGATGAGGAAAACAAGGCACAGAGTAGTTAAGGAGCTCTGCCAAGGTCACACAGCCAGGGAATGGAAGAGATAAAGCGCCAACCGGATGGCCCAGCACAGAAGGTGCCCTCTTGATGACAGCACTATCCCAACTCTGAGCGTTAAAGGCTTCTCCTTATTTTTTAATTTGTTTTATGTTTATTTAGTTTTGAGAGAAAGAGAGACAGAGTGTGAGCGGGGAAAGGCAGAGAGAGAAGGAGACGCAGAGTCCAAAGCAGGCTTCAGGCTCTGAGCCATCAGCACAGAGCCCGATGTGGGGCTCGAACCCATAAAACGTGGGACCATGACCTAGGCCGAAGTCGGCTGCCCAACTGACTGAGCCACCCAGGCTCCCCGAGGATTCTCCATTTTAAATTTCACTAACTTAGTCCCAGATTTACATCCCCATAATTCCCTAATACAAACCGAAACAACACTCCCCTGCCAACTTATCTGAATAATGTGTGTAAGGCAGAGAAAGTGACAGCTGGAAACCACTCTAATTTTCCTTACACATAACTGAGGTTG
The DNA here is from genome assembly GCF_007474595.2 of Lynx canadensis. Classification (NCBI taxonomy): domain Eukaryota; kingdom Metazoa; phylum Chordata; class Mammalia; order Carnivora; family Felidae; genus Lynx; species Lynx canadensis. Next base: position 9,459,337 of record NC_044304.2, read on the forward strand.
GTTCACGTTGTCTTCTCCAAGACCTTCCCCCCTCCCAAAAAAAACCCCCGAGTAATCTGGTTGGTGCTACAGGATGCCAACTTTGTCGCATCTCTCTCTTAGAACTTCTGCAATTCTCCCTCAAAAGCAACACGCAGAGGCTGTCGGTGGCAAAGCTGGAGTAGTAAACGAGGGATATCCCAAGAGAGGAGAAAGTTCGCTTTCTAGAACAGATGGAAGAAACCAGAAAAGAAGGGGGGGAGGAACGTGAAAGGGCAGCTTCTGGGAGAAAGGAACTTCAGTGTTCAGTGTTACGAAGTTCATTAACAAGCCAAGGAAGGAAGGAAGGAGGGAAGCAGGGTGGGAGGAAACTGCCGCTGTAACAGACCCCTCAAAAAATGTAGCAGTTTAGGGGCGCCTGGGTGGCTCCGTCGGTTAAGCATTAAATTGGTGGGTTGAGGGTTTGAGCCCCGCATCGACCTCTCTGCCGTCAGCGAGGAGCCCGCTTTGGATCCTGTTTCCTCTCTCTCTGCCCCTCCCTGCTTGTGTGCCCCTCCCATTCTCTCTCTCTCTCTCTCTCTCTCTCTCTCTCTCTCTCTCCCCCTCTCTCGGAAATAAACATTTAAAAACAAAGATGTTTTTACTGTAGCTAAAGGTCAGGGGGAAATCACAAGGTCTGAGCAATGTGCTGGAGTTTCACATATATTTCTCCCCCTTACCCTCATGACACCCTGTGAAAAGTGGGTTATGTAAGCCGTTTGGCAGATTAGAAAAACTGAGGCTGAGTGGTGACATAATTTAATCAGGATGGCACAGGCAGTAAGTGGCACAGGCAAGATTTGAATCCCTGCTTCTCCATCATGCAATGATGACCCAGTCCTTATCCTCAAGGGGCTTACAATTGCTAACTGTCTCCCAGAATCCATTCTCTGTGGATTCCTTTTAGTAATAGAACCTCCTGAATTTTAGGGGTGGGGGATGCATGGCCCCCCAGCTGGAAAGTACATTTCCCAGGAACCCTTGCTGCCAGGTGTGGCTGTGTGATCATGTTTGAGTCAATGGGATCCAAGCAAACACGAGAGAAACTTGGAGGTCATCTCCTTAAACACAAGCTACCTGCCCTAGGCTTCCTCCTCCCCCTTTCTGCTGGTCGCAACTTGGAAATGGAGGCAGGCAAGCTCTTACCAGGTGGGTGAGGACAACCCTAGGGGAACAACAAGATGAAAGGAATCTATGGTTCCAGATGACCCCATGGAGCCCAGAAAGAGAATTAATGCCCACCCCTACATGACTTTCTTTGCACCATGTTTCAGTTTAAGCACACATTTGGGTCCACATGAAATCTGTGACATGAATTAAATGGAATTACATTTAAATAATTAAAGCTTGTTATAAGCATCCCATAAAGCCCAAAGCCATTCAACTGGTTACTGTTTAATTATGTGCAGGAAGGCACATAGGAAACTTCGGAACCTGGTGCAAATAGAAAAAGGCACCAAAGTATGGAAAGAGCCCAAATGTCCATCGAGGGATGAATGGATAAAGAAGATGGGGCATATATATACAATGTTCTCTTAAATATAGAGAACAAACAGAGGGTTGTTGGAGGGGTTGTGGGAGGAGGCATGGGCTAAATGGGTAAGAGGCTTAAGGAACCTACTCCTGAAATCATTGTTGCACCATGTGCTAACTTGGATGTAAATTATACAAAATAAATAAATTATAGGGGGAAAAAAAAGGCATCCACTCTGATAGACAAACTAGAAGGTACCCTGTCTCCAGCTTGGGGAACACAGCTAAGCTGGATTTCAGCCCCTGAAATCCTGAGGGATGCCAGTGCCCTCAGCCAGACATAACAGCACAGCCAACCACACACAGCGGTTTATGTCTAAATGCAAAAAGGGGGGAGGGTCTTGTAGCTAAATAATTTTTTTTAGTTTTTTAACATTTATTTATTTTTGAGAGAGAGAGAGAGACAGGATGCGAGCAGAGGAAGGGCAGAGAGAGACGGAGACACAGAATGTGAAGCAGACTCCAGGCTCCCAGCTGTCAGCACAGAGTCCTATGTGGGGCTGGAACCCACAAACCAGGAGATCATGTTCTGAGCCAAAGTCTGAGGCCCAACTGACTGAGCCACCCAGGCGCCCCTAAATAAATTTTACATAAAGTGAATAGTTGTCAGTGCACTGAGGACGTTTTCTATTTAAAGAAATCCTGCTCTGAAGTCCTTTGAAGAGACTGCTGTCCTAATGGAATTAGTCACCACTGAGTCATTTCTGCAAAATTCAGATTCGTGATTTGGTCTAAGCCAAGATCTGGCCGGAGAAGTCAGATAAATTATAGATGCCATTAATAAATTATAGAGTACTTAAAGGCAAAAGAGGAAAGAAAAAAATGACACGTGAAGGTAAGCGGGATTGACACCGGGAGTTCTTGAACGTGGTCTCCACCCGCACCCAATCGTGGCCAGGATCCGCCCGCCGGTGGTTGTCATTTAATGAACTGTTAAGTGCTCCTGGGGACAGGAAATCAGCTTTTGTCCAGTTGGAAGGGAATGAACGGAGGGACGGGGAACAACCCACAGAAGCTTCACCGAGTTTAGGCAAAAGACTAAACGTTAAAGAACAAGCAACGGGGACTCCGCGCGTTCTCGCCCCGCCCGGGTTGCCCGGACAACCGCGCCGGCGTCCGGGCTGAGCCCCTGGCGCGCGCGCCTGCGCCTGCGCAGACCCCTAGTTCTTCGCCTGGCCGCTCTGTTCCGCCGCCGAGGTCCTCGCGGAGCCGAGAAGCGGGGTCGCAGGAGCCCAGGAGGGAGAAGCACGTCTGAGCGCCCCCTTGGTGCTGAGAGCCCTTCGGGGAGCCCTGGAGAGGACCCCCACCTTTCCAGGCCAGCCCCTTCCTTCAAAGCTTGAGACCGTGGTCCAGTTCTGTGCTCCCAGCCTCGGTTTCCCCGTTTGTAGTATGTGGGTTCACAGCCCCTGTCTCAGCAGCCGAAGAAGATCTAGAAAACTGGGAACAAGGTGGGCTCCGTGGGGAGGGCTCGCGAGCCCTTTGTGGCGGGAGTGGTGGGGGGAGGGACCCTCTTCAAACAGCCCGAGGAGGTGGGTGTTATCATTTTCCCCATTTTACAGGGAAGGAAACTGAGGCCCAGAAAAGGGAAGTGACCCGCCCAAGGGGTTCAGCTAGTGCCTGGGCAGGACCAGGAGGGGAAGATGCCCACCTTGGGGTAACCCTCACTGGAGAATCTGGGGGTGGGGTGAGACCTCTCTCTCTCTCTCAAAATGTTAAAAAATTAAATTCTTTTACCATTGTTCTGTGCCCCAAAGTATATGCTATACCAATTTTCTAATGATATGGAGGTTCTTAACAATAGCCAGATTTTCTGGAAACTAGCTGTCCAATTGGAGTTTATGAAACCATAGATGATTGTCATGGACAGTTCAACTGAGTGGACCAAGCATTGGGCAAGAATCAGGAAACCTGGGGTCTGTCCCCATTTCTGTCATTACAGGCTCTATGGCTTTGTCTCTCAACCTCCTTGGACTCACTTTCCCCCTCTGTCAGGTGAAGATACTGAGATGTTTTTTTTTAATGTTTATTTTTGAGAGACAGATAGCATAAGCCGGGGGGGGGGGGGACGGCAGAAACAGAGAGGGAGACACAGAATACAAAGCAGGCTGCAGGCTTTGAGCCCAACGCGGGGCTTGAACCCACGAACTGGGAGATCGTGACCTGAGCCGAAGTCAGACACTTAACCGGCTGAGCCACCCAGGTGCCCCGAGATGATTTCTAAGGGCCTGGAAATGCTCATATTCTGACAAGACCCCTCTCCCCACCTCGCCCTGCCCCTTGGAGTTATTGAAGCCTCCCGCCTCCCTCCGAGGGGTTCTCTTCACCTCCAAATGTCTTTTGTTAACATCTCTCAGCCCCCCCGTCCCCCCCGCCCCGGCCTGGTCCCTCAGACACATCTTTCAGAGTCCGTTTTTCCAGGCTGTTGTTACCACTCAGACAAATGCATTATTATCCCTGATTCTAACAAGTAAATTATGGTGATGTTTAACACAGCAGTGTCAGGGGCTTGTTTGTGGCAAATTACGGTGTTTAAGCACAAGATGCCCTGATGTTTCCGTGAGGAAAAATAAAATGAAGCTTAAAACTGGCCTTTTAAAATGCTCCCTGATGCGGTGCTAAACTGTAGAAATGTCCCAAGCATCCTCAGAAATTATTCTGACCTCGCTGGTGTTCAGACAAAAAGCCATAGATCATCCCTTTAATTCATTCTCTTCAGCACCCACCTGCCTTTCTGTGTATGTTGCAGTTGCCGGGTTGGGGTAACGGGTCAGAAGACTGTCTATCCTCTCCTCAAAGAACAGGAACTGGAAATAAGGAATTGAGATCCTGTTCAAAGGGAGTAAGTAGTCTGCCCAGAACAATCCAACCTGAACCCATTAGAATGTAAGCTCGAGAGGGAAAAAAAAAAAAAAAAGACGGTTTTGCGTATGGCTACGTCCCCAGTGCTTAGACCAAGGTTAGACACCTAGTAACACTCAGTAACTACGTGTCCAGCTAATGAATGAACAAGGAGTCCCTGACATATTTGGGTAAGTAACGACTAACGGCCATCTAAACATTTAAAAAAAGTTTTTTAATATGTATTTATTTTTGAGAGACAGGGAGACAGAGTGTGAGTGGAGGTGAGCAGAGATAGAGAGGGAGACACAGAATCCGAAACAGGCTCCAGGCTCCAAGCTGGCAGCACAGAGCCCGACGCGGGGCTCAAACCCACGAACCGCGAGATCATGACCTGAGCCGAAGTCGGACGCTGAACCCACTGAGCCACTCAGGCGCCCCAAGGCGATCTAAACATTTTGCTTGAAGTTTGAGATTATGTTCTAGAAAGTATCAGTGTACTAGACATCTCCCTCTCTTTTCTCCCCTTCCCCTCATTTCACACCTTTTTCTGTGTCTTCCCCCGCCCCCCCCCCCCCAGGACTCTCATTTGACAAAGCATCTCCTTCCTCACTGGGTCTGTGCACAGCAGCTTTCTGGAGGGTGACATTTACATGTGCTGCTGGTGGCAGGACAAGGGATTTATTACATGGGGTGGGGGCAGTCCTGTGGTCCCTAAACCTGATTCCTGCCCCCCCCCCCCCCCGCCATGTTGCACTTGTTTGGAAACATCACCTAAAGGCAGATGATTCAGAGCAGGTGGACACAATGAAGAAACATCATTTGGAAATGGAGCTTCACAAGCAAACTTTGTGCTGAGGCTTGCTGTCCCAAAGGTCTGAGTTCTGTTTCTTACTTAGCCTCTTCATGTTTTTATTGGAATCCATCACAGAAGCAACAAAGGAACAGACTTCCTCTTAAGAAGTTTTCAATAGTTGGGCGGCGCCTGGGTGGCTCAGTCGATTAAGCGATTAAGCATCTGACTCGATTTTGGCTCAGGTCGTGGTCTCCCAGTTCGTGAGACTGAGCCCCCCATCGGGCTCTGCACTGGCATCGCAGAGCCTGCATGGGATTCCCTCTCTGTCTCTGTCTCTCTCTCAAAATAAATAATTAAGCAACAAAAAAATTGTCAATTGTGTTCATGGCTTTTGGACAACTACTTCTTAAGGAGAAGAGCCGTCTGTAGTAAAAATCTACTTGGCCCAGGAGGTGATACAAGTAGGGGGACTCCACTCAATTCCTTTCATATGTCATTTGTCTACACACAACGGTTATATCAAGCCTAACTCCCCAATATTTTCAAAAGATTTTAGTAAGGCGCCTGGGTCAGTTAAGTCCGACTCTTGATTTCTGCTCGGATCGTGATCTCATGGTTGATGGGATCGAGCCCTGCATGTGACAGCTCAGAGCCTGCTTGGGATTTTCTCTCTCCCCCTCTGCCCCTCCCCCTCTCAAAATAAAAACTTAAAAAAAAGTTTAAAAATTAAAAGATTTTAGTTTGTCCTAATCATGGTCTTAAAGATGATATCCTGGGTACAATTCTTTTCTTTGAGGCCATTTCTCCTACAGACCATATTTACTAGCATAAACTGATACAGAGACTCAACCTTGAGGTGCCCTCAGATCCAGAAGTCCAAAAGTTAAAAGTACTGATCTTATTTCAGCTTTGATAAACCTCAATTAATTTATTATTATTTTTAATGTTTGTTTATTTTTGAGAGAGAGAGGCAGAGCGTGAGCAGGGGAGGGGCAGAGAGAGAGGGAGACACAGAATCCAAAGCAGGCTCCAGGCTCCGAGCTGTCAGCACAGAGCCCCACGCAGGGCTTGAACCCACAAACCGTGAGATCATGACCTAGCCGAGGTTGGACGCTTAACTGAGCCACCCAGGCGCCCCAATATCAGTTAATTTATACAGTGGGATGAAGGGGGGGGGGAGCCTATTTGTTAAGCCAAAGACTTCCAGCTCAACATCCTCGGAATCTAGACAAAGGACCAGGCGTCATACTAACTGCCTTCTCGACGTTATCCCATGAAACCTCTCCAACCAAGTAGGGATCATTATCTCTATCTTTGGATAGTGAGACTGAGCCACACAGTAGTTAACAACTTGCCCCAGGTCCCCAAACTAAGAGGTCCTCCGTGGCCCTTGAGGGTAAGGCCAATTGCAGGGAAACAGGTCTCAGCTTTTTATGTCAAGAACTTCCTGATGCTTAGAGCCTGCCCCTTGCACCCAAAGCTGCACTATGATGCCGGAATGCCCTTCCCAGCCCACAGCATTCTCTTGTCTTATTCAGAATGCTTTACAAGTACATCTGTGGGCATTTATTGCATTATTTCCCCCGGGTGGAGCCAAGATATCCCACTTCACACAAACAGAGATGAGATGATTCACTGAGGGTCCCCAGAGCTAGAATTCAGGTCCCTCCCTGCCACCCTGCCCAGACTGGCTAATTACCCTCCTCTCCCTAAGTCGGTTCCCTTGGCCCCACAGGCACTGGCCTGCATTTGACATCTTTATAGAACTGGCCTGCATTTGACATCTCAGGCTGATGTCTGGATTCCATCACCTGCCTTATGTGTGAGTGATAAGAGAGGCTCTATATGTCCCTTGAAAGCCAAGGATCCTCATATGTCCCCTCCTCTAAATATTACAAGTGGCATTTTGTGGTTATTCCATCACTCTCTTCAGTCAGGTACAGGACTAGGATTCAAGTAAAATCCGGACGCGGTAAGCAAGACTGGGGTTGGACACAGTTCCACAGCTCGATCTTGTCCATCAGGATCTGTGACCATTACTCTGCCCTGTCCCCCCTTCTTCTGCCTCGTTCCTTTTCATCCAGCTCAGGAGTCACCCCTCCTAGCGATCTTGCCTCACTCCTGCCCACTCCCAAACCACCACTCTTGTCAAAGATTCCTCTGAGTTCCTGTAGCCCTTAGGCTTAACGCGTACAATCCGAAACAGCATAGCTCAGGAATCAGAGGAACAAGGTGTAGCATCAGCAGAATGAGATCCAATCTTCCACCCCCCACTAGCTGTGTGACTTTAGTCCAGTTACTTAACCCCTCTGGGCCTGTCCCCTCATCTGCAAACTGGGAATGATGGAGTATCCATTTCCTAGGGGCAGCATTCCCTGAGATGACACATGTAAGTGAGCAGTGAGCCCTGGTGAATGATGCCTGGCGAGTTATGAGCACTCAATATGCAGCACCATGATCACGTGAGAACTGACTTGTGTGGGCTTTAGAACAGGGCTTGGCATTGAATAATGTAGTATTAGTATTGTCATCATTTCTCACACTGTCCTGAATAAATTGCCAGTGGAAGTGGCTGCCTCATCAGAGGAAAGGGTGTGTCGTTTGCTTCTGAATCGCATACAGCAGGCACCTAATAAATGGCTGTTGAATGACAAAGAAACAGATTCTGTTGGGCCCTACAGAGCATAAAAGTAAACTCAAAAGCCACTCTCCGAGACAAGGGCTGGTCCACTTCTGCAAAGGTAGTAAACTGTTTTAGACTGTGTGGGTCACACACTCTGTTGCAACCATTCAACTCTGCTTTTGGAGTGGGAAAACAGCCATGGACACGTGGTAAATGAATGGGCACGGCTGTCTCCCAATAATATTTTATTTACGGGCACTTCATATTATTTTGAACTTCATATTATTTTCGCAATTCATAAAAGGTAAATTTTTTTTTTCCACAACCATTTAAAAATGAATAAAGATTTCTTAGATCGCTAGCCTTTCAAACGCAGAGAGCAGGTTCGATTTGACCCGCGGGCTGCAGTCGGCCAACCCTCGCCCTACCTCTTCCCCTAACAAGACAGAGCTCCCAGGAAAGCGGGCCTCGGATTGGGCCAGGCAGAGTGGGTGGGGCCGGGGGGGGGGGGGCTTCGTGTCGTCGCGCATTGGGAAGGGAAAACCCGGATTGGTCCACTCCGTTTGGCAGTCGGCCAATCAAATCAGGGCGGCCCTGCCGCTTTGCCCCGCCTCGCGCTAGCGTCTGCGTTACGCGGGGAGTGCGCCACGCCCCCTTGCGCGCTCGGGACTCACTTCCGGGCACTGGCACGGCGTGACGTCAGGAGGAGGGCAGGTGAGTACAAGCGGGCGGTGGGGGCGGTGAGGGCCGGGGGTCTGGTCGTTGCTTCACCCGACCTCGGAGCCGCTCGACGGGGTGAGCGCGCGGGGGGTCGTTGGGCACTGCGGTTGTGGGCACGATGTCCGGAGCCGGCTCCGGTCCCAGCCGCGACCTTAGTCCCAACCCCAGGCAGTTTTATGTCTGAAGGGCCTTTGGGTTTTCTTATCTGAAAGATGGGACCAGTGAGCCCCTGCCTCGCTGGGTTATGGTGAAGATTTAGATGCTCGTAAAATGGTTTGGCACGAGAAGTAATCGAAAGTGCCAACATTTAACTCTGCATCAGGCGCTGTGCTAAGTCCTTCAACTCACTGAGCCTTGACAGCAACCTTATCAGGTTGATACTTTTATAAACCCTCCTTTACAGATGAGAAAACTCGGGCTCAGAGAGAAAGGCTTTGCCAAAAGTCAAAACCGCTAGCACCCAGCCGAATCGGGGTCCAAGCCCACGCACTATGCCCTAAGCCAGTGGGGTTTATAATAACTCCTGGCACCAACGACTAGAAATTTCTATACATCCATCCTATAACACCCGCTCCCTGAGGTGGCAAACCACTGTAAGAGCCCCAGCTCCTGTAAATGAGGTCCCCCGCGAACACTTCCAGCATCTTATTTCATTCACAGCAACCCCAGAAAGTCAGTCCGGTCACCCTCATGTACTCGTTACAGATGAGGAAGTCGAAGTTCAGGGAAGCTCAGACACTGGCTGAGGTCACCCAGTTAGTGAGGACAAGAGCTGGGATGCGGCCCCAGGGAACTGTATCCCAAGCCGGGGTGGGCACTCAGCATTGTTAGGTTGGAAGCGACCTTGGGAAAATCCAGTCCAAGGGCACACTTTACAGAGGAAGGATCTGAGGCGAAGAGATGTTCAGGGTCATGGCGGAACAGTTTAAATTTTTTTTCAATGTTTATTTATTTTTGAGAGACAGAGCGCAAGCAGGGGAGGGGCAGAGTGAGAGGGAGACCCAGAATCCGAAGCAGGCTCCAGGCTCTGAGCCGTCAGTACAGAGCCCGACGCGGGGCTCGAACTCATGAACCGTGAGACCATGACCTGAGCTGAAGTCAGACGCTTAACCGACTGAACCACCCAGGTGTCCCTGTTACCAGACACTTTTGGATGATGGCACTGTGAGCCCTCATAGTTAGCAATTTTCCTTTCCAGGGAGTCCCAAGAGACTTCTGGCTTGAGGCAGGGAGTCGACAGCGCGCAATCTGCGATCCGTGTCTCATCACCTCTTCAGCCGATCAGTCGAGGGCGAGGACCAGTAGGCAGCTCGCAAGATGGTGAGTAGACAGCCTCGTGCTCACCGGGTTTTTCTTCTGGTCTTTGTCAGGCCCCGGAAGTAGCCCTTTCCCTCCCCCACCCCAGGCTGTAAGGAGGTATTTCCAAACTCCGGATCATGATCTTTTTGGTGCATTGGTTCTCAAAGTTGGCATTGCACTAAAATCACCCAGGGAGCTTTTTCCTTTCCTTTCTTTCTCTTCTTTCTTTCTTTTCTTTCTTTCTTTCTTTCGGAGGTGAAATTCAAACAACATGAAATTCACCATTTTAGAGTGTACGATTTAGTGGCATTTAGTATTTTCATATTGTTGGACAACCACCACCTCTATCTATTTCCAAAGCATTCCCATCTCCCCAAAAAGGAAATCCTATCCCCACGAGCAGTCCCTCCCCAGCCCCCAGCAACCACCCGTCGGCTTCCTGTCTTTCATGTAAGTGGAATCATACGCTCTGTGGTCTTTTGCGTTTGGCTTCTCTCACCAAACACAATGTGTTTGAGGTTCATCCACGTCGTAGTGGGAGTCAGGACGTCATTCCTCTTTGTGGCCGAATAATATTCCACCGTCCAGATCTGCCGCATGGTGGGTCCCCATCCATCCGTTGAAGAACGTTTGAGTTGTTTCTGCCATTTGGTTGTCATCACTATGGCTGCTAGGAGCGTATGTGCACAACGATTTGTCCAAACACCTGTTTCCAGGTTGCTTTTTAAAAGCCCGGGGGTCCGGGTGCCAGGCCCCGGAGGAGCCCTCGTCAGGAGGGGCAGGGCCCAGGCGTCGGGATTTTAGAAACTCGTCAGGTGCACGCAACGTTCGGCCAAGTTGGAGACCCACTCCTACCTGGGTCATCAGGTCAATTTATTGGGCGGCTGCCAGCATTTAGTAAGTGAGACCCTGGCAGCTGGATAGGCGTTCTTTCCCGAAGCCTGTGCTATGCTTTGGCTGTACGACGCGCGTGTTTATGCAGCGGCTGTGTTAACGTGTCCTGCTGTCAGTCATGGTCCCCAAAACACGGGAAGCCCTTGCTTTAGCAGAGTCGGATTCTCTTGTAATTTTCCACTGTGAGGACAGCGGCTCGCCAGTCCCCAAGTCACGATCCCCAGTCCGACCCAGAGCCCAGGGCTTCTCTGGGATGTCCCTCAACCTCCCCCCCACGGCCCCCCATCCGGGCCCTGCCCCTGAGGCCTCCTGGAGGGCCCTCTCTGAGTCACATGTCTCTTCTGCTTTCCAGGGTGAAAGGAAAGGTGTAAACAAGTATTACCCTCCGGATTTCAATCCCGAAAAGGTAAGGCCAGGTTCCCTTCCCTGTGTCCATGATAGCAAAGAGACTCCACAGAGCAGGGGCCACGTAGCACGGCATCCCCCCCTGACGTCAGAGCCACGGCTGCAGGAGCGTGGGTGGCCTCTGAAGTGTCACTGCCTCGCTGGTTTGCACTTGTCACAGGAGTCTCGGGACAGTCTTTTTTTTTTTTTTTTTTAGCATTTATTCATTTTTGAGAGACAGAGTGAGAGTAGGGGAGGGGCTGGGGGGGGGGGGGACACAGAATCTGAAGCGGGCTCCAGGCTCTGCACTGACAGCCTGACAGCAGTGAGCCCAACGTGGGCCTCGAACCCATGAACCGTGAGATCGTGACCTGAGCCGAAGTCAGACGCTTAACCGACTGAGCCACCCAGGCGCCCCACAGGACAGTCTTTATTCCTCGTGGAAAATGGGGCTGTGTGGTCAGTGACCTTTTACCCTGGGCCCAGCATGGCCCATTTTCTGCGAAGGTCAGGGTGACGTCCAGCACGTGGGCTGCGTCAGACCCCCTTTGCACTCTCAGCTCTGGCTCCTCTGCTTTCCTCTTTGTTCCCTGCGCTGTTCCCTCCGCCTGGAATCTCTTCTTCTTTTGACCACAGGCGCCTTCCCTTCCTTCAGGTCTCTCCCCACGGGGGGCTTCCCTGACCCCCGTCTCGTTCTCTGTGGCGTCACCTAGGGCTTTATTTCTCATCGTAGCCGTTACAACTCCGGGATGCGCTATCCCTTCATATGGATGTTGTTCCCTGTCCCCCTCTAGAATGTCCACCTGAGGGCAGAGACGTTCATCCGTCCTGTTCACAACTGTGGTCCCACGCTGTAGGTGCTCAGTAAGGGCCCGGTGAGTGAATCGGCGCATCCCAGCTTCGTGGTCCTGGGCACGTGACTGGCCTTTCTGTGCCACAGTTTCCCCATAGGTCAAAAGGGGAAAATAAAAAACGGCCCTATGTCACAGGATCCTTGAGGGGTTGAAACAAGATGACACAGGGCGCCCGTCTGGCTCAGTCGGTAGAGGTGCAACTCTTGATCTTGGGGTTGTAAGTTCGAGCCCCAGGGTGGGTATAGAGATTACCGAAAAAAAATTGGGGCGCCTGGGCGGCTCAGTCAGTTAAGCGACCGACTTCGGCTCAGGTCATGATATCTCATGGTTTGTGGGTTCAAGCCCCGTGTCGGGCTCTGTGCTGACAGCTCAGAGCCTGGAGCCTGCTTCGGATTCTGTGTCTCCCTCTCTCTCTGCCCCTCCCCACCCCCCTTTCAAAAATAAACACTAAAAAAGGTAATTAGAAAAAATAAATAAATCGTAAAGTCACCTTTACAGAAAAAGAGAAGATACACACATAGAACCCAGTAAACACTAACCACTACTGACATCTCACCTGGTCTGCCCCACAGCACCAGAGGTGATGACAGTCATTGTCCCCAGTCGACAGATAGAGGAAACAGAGGCTGGAAAACAAAAAGTGAGGTCACTCCCTGGGGTCATGCAGCTCGTTCAGCTCCTAAACGGAAGAACAAAGATTCAGACTCACATATTCCTGATTCCAACCCCACTTGCCCCACCAAGGCCTTAGTGCCTCACAGTCTGCTGTTAACACCGCCCACAGGACCTGAGAAAGAGGCCTCTCTCAGCCTGCGAGAGACAGCCTTGCTGTGCTAACCTGCTCCTGTGTCCTTTCCGTGCAGCATGGCTCTCTCAACCGATACCACAACAGCCACCCGCTACGGGAGCGGGCTCGGAAGCTGTCCCAAGGCATCCTCATTATCAGGTAAGACCCTGGCATCACCTGAGGATCCCTGCATTTGTGCCACCTGGCATCGGTCTCTGGGAGAATTCAGCGCCCCTGATTTTGCCCCGTTGGCAGGGCCTTAATTCCATAAAGCAGCAAGTCTCTGTATCAGTCAGCTGTTGCTGGGTAACAAAATGATGAACATGTATTATGTGTTGCTCCCAATTCTGCAGCTCAGATGGATGTCTCTGCTGGCCTTACCTGGGCTTGGCTGACCTGGGCTGGGCTCTCTCATGAGTCGGGGGTCACCTGCCTGGGGGACTGCCTGGTCCGGCATGGCCTGGGCCAGCACGACCGGGCTCTGCTCCACATGTCTCTCATCCCCCAGTTGGCTAGCCTGGCCGTGTTCACATGGCAGCACCCAGCTTCCAGAAGAGACTGGGCGGAGGCAGGCAAGGACTCTTGAGGCCACAACCCAGAGCTGGCACACTGTCACTTCTGTCTCACTGATGGCCCAGTCGTGTTGCAGGGGGAGGGGCGGTTAGTTCATTCCACCTCTCGACAGGACGTGCTGCAGAGACACATTGCCAAGGGCACGGATATGGGGAGGAGAAAGAATCACAGCCATACTGCCTCTGAGCCAGGACAGTGGCCCTTCCCGCAGGGCTCTCCTTTTATTTCTGGCCCGTGCCCCCGCGGGCCACCCAGGACAAGTAGCAGAAGCCAGCCTATGCTGCCTCGGAAGGACGAGCCCTTCTCTGCTTCGTGGACTCTGACCTCAGTCTCCATGGCCCATCGTGGGCCTGAGCAGATCCACTGACAAAATCACGCGAGGTCAGAATGTCTTTGGAAAAAGAATCAAGATCGGAGGCCCAGCAGTGGCCTCAGGAAGCCGAGAGCTGAAGGTCACTTCAAAACACAAACCCCCCCCGCACCTCCATGCTCCAGCTGCTCTGTTTGCTGAGCCCTCAGCTCATCTGTACGGTGTCTTTCCTTCACCCCATTATTCCTTACGTAACGGTGTCTCAAACTGGAAGCCTTGTCGCTCCCGTACACGGACGGCCAGGTCACGCGTCGCAAATAGAAGCACGGAGAAGAAATCCAGTGACAGTGCGGCAAGTTTCCTAAACTCTGGCTGGGCCGCTGCTCCTCCCCTCGGCTCCCCCCACCCGCCGTGGCCTCGGCTGGCGCGGGTGCCCGGACCCAGGGAGAGCCCGAGCGCACCGGGTGCCAACGAGCTCTTTTCTCTTCGTGTAGGTTTGAGATGCCCTATAACATCTGGTGCGACGGCTGCAAGAACCACATCGGCATGGGTGAGCCCCGCCCACCCTCCGTTCCTCGCCCCGCCCCCGACCACTCAGCCCCGCAGATGGCCAGCCCCTTGGCCGCTGGGCCCAGGAGAGGCCGTCTCCACCAGGGGCCCCCGATCAGGCTTCGGAGAGGAAACGGGCACCCGAGTGACTGGTGGGTTGTGGACACCTTGTCGCAGAGCAGTTGGGAGGCCCGGCCTTGCCACTTCCTAGCTAGCCGGACCTCAGCAAGTGACTTAGTCTCTGTGTGCCTCGGTTTACCTACCCATAAGACTCACGTGGTAGGAGAGCTGTGTGGCAGGCCAAGTGCATAACCCACGGCACAGAGTACACACGAGGGCTCAGGACTTAAACCGCTGCTGCCTGTGCTGTGACCTTTAATATTGGACCCCTGTCCATGCCACAGATGGGCAGACAGATAGACGTGGGGCCACGGCCCCACTGGGCAGCTCTGAGATCTCAGGCAGGTGACATGACCCACCTGGCTTCCACGTCCTCCTCGGATACAGGGACCCTCAGCTCTTCACGCAGTGCCTGGCCCGGTGCAGCAGCTCATTCTGTAAACGGGAGCGGTGGCCCTTGGCAGTAGGGGCTGGCCACTGTCACAGGGGCCACAGAAGAGTAGGAAGGAGGGGCTGGGCCGCCCCACTGCTACGGAGGATGAGTGAATCCTCCCCACCCAGTAGGTCCCCCTGATCAGACCCCCAGATCAGCCTCCCCACCCAAAGGCCCCCGGGTGCTCAGGGGACAGAAAGCAGGACGCAGCCTAACACCCAAGGTGGGTCACCCTCAGGGCTGTGAACCGAAGCAGCCACCAGGAAAGGGAAACTCAGGCCATGCCACCCGCCAGCCCAAGCTCTGTTTTTGTGGTTTAAAGGTTTTTTTCCACCCCACAAGCGAGACTAAACCGGTCAAGAATACGAACCATCTAATCAGTGAAAAACCCAAAAACGCAGATGTTATTAGTGAAAGCCAACCCTCCTTGAACACCTGCCAAGTCCCAGCCCCCGGAACTAAGTGACGCGTGTGTATCGTCAGCCCCTGTAGGTGTCACCGCAGCGCTGTGTGGTGAACAGGATAGTCGTCCCTGTTGAATAGGTGGGGAAACTGAGCAGCCGACCTACGGCCGCGTAGCTGGTATGCGGTGAAGTCGGTATTTGAACCCGGACCCTCCTGCCGCCACCCACACTCCTCTGTGGCTTGAGCACCCGTTGTGTGGCCTGGACACAGCTCTTTCCCACCTTGAGCTTCAGGGCTCTCCAGAGGTGTCTCCTCTGCGGGTACACAGAATAGCACCCCTGTCTGCCCCCTGTCAGCAGAGACGCTGGGGGTGGCCTGAACCTGAGCCTCCGTTCTTTCCCTTTCCTCCCAGGTGTTCGTTACAATGCAGAAAAGAAGAAGGTTGGCAATTATTACACAACGCCCATCTACAGGTAGGGGCAGCCTGGCGGGTGTCCCAGAGGGACACATTGGTTAGCTACAGGGTGAGGGGGCTACAAAGGAGTCGCAGTAGGAGGGCAGCCATTCCCTGATGGCCATTTGCAACGGTCCTTTCCTGGAAACTGTCCTGGTCTGTCAGTCCGGGCACATCCCTCTGGCTAGAACCCTCCATGGCTCCCACCTTCCTCAGACTAAAAAAAGCCTGAGTCCTCCCCACTGCCCACAAGGCCTTGCACATTCTGCCCGGTCCCGTCTGTGTCCTCACCTCCTTCCGCTCTCCCCCTGAGTTCCCTCACACACACACACCGCCTCCCAGGAAGACCCCCCACCTCGATGCTCTCAGCCTGGAATGCTCTTCCCCAGACATCTGCAAGGCTCCCTCTCCTTCCTGGGGTTTCTGCTCCAACACCACCTCTCAGAGAGGCCTCTTCTAGAGCAGCACTCACCCCCCAACACTGATTGCTTGTGCATTTGCTGCGAGCGTGGCCCCTGCTGGGACGTCAGCCCCTCTAAGAGCAGGTTGACGTCCTTCACCGCCGTGTCCTCAGCAGCCACTGCCAAGCCTGCCGCAGGGCAGCCTCGCTCGGGAGGGTTTGTAGAATGCACGAAGGAGCAAACTCCAGACAGGTCAGCTCTGGGGCGATGGGACGGTGTGTGTCTCACCCACATCCATGACCCCAGACACAGAGCTTGGTGGGTAGCAGGTGCTCAGTGAACGCTTCCCAAATGATGCTCACCAGCGGAAGGAAGCAGGCGAGGGGTGACGGGTGGCCTGGGGCCGCCGCGGTGTCCTGACGTGCGCCCTCTGCCCACCCAGGTTCCGGATGAAATGCCACCTGTGTGTCAACTACATCGAGATGCAGACGGACCCCGCCAACTGCGACTACGTGATTGTGAGTGGCGCCCAGCGCAAGGAGGAGCGCTGGGACATGGAGGACAACGAGCAGGTGCTGACGACAGGTGAGCACGGGGGAGGGGTGGGCCCGGAGGCCAGCCCTGAGCCCGAGCCTGAGCCCGAGCCCGAAGGCCCTGCCGCATTCTCACTGCGGCAGAGCATGAGAAGAAGCAGAAGCTGGAGACGGACGCCATGTTTCGCCTGGAGCACGGCGAGGCCGACCGGAGCACGCTCAAGAAGGCCCTCCCCACCTTGAGCCACATCCAGGAGGCCCAGAGCGCCTGGAAGGATGACTTCGCTCTCAACAGCATGCTGCGGAAAAGGTTCCGGGTGAGTGGGGCTCCCACGTGGCGTCGGGACCACGAGGGGGCAGGGGCCACCGACGTCGGAGGGGGGAGGACACAGATGCGGCCCTGGCCCCACCACATGCCAGCTCCAGCTGGGCCATTTAGCCCTCTGAGCCTCAGTGTCCCCATCGGACCATGTCCCTACCTCGGGGCACCCACGGGAAGCCCCTGGCCCAGCAGCTGTTATTAAGCAGGTAGCCCCTTCCGGGGAGCCCCAGCTCTGCCTTCAGCAGACTCTCCGAGGGAAAGAAAGCTTCGAGCTAGAGCACGGGTGAGGCCCAGCCCCGCCAAGGGGGACAGCCGAGGCCCAGCAGGGCCCTGACCTACTACTCAGCTCCTAACACGTATTTCACGGGTCCACGCACCCATCCCAGAACGGAGCCCCGAGATCATCAACCCACGCCCGTACGATTACCAAAATATCTCTGCCGTACCCTGTGGTAAAAAATGTCTGAAAGGGGAGAGTCGCTTACGACGAAGCGTGGCCGTGCGTGTTTCAGCGTACAAGTGCCTGAGTGCAGAGTCGCTGAGGGCACACGTGCAGACCCCGACTCGCACCCCCAGGGGCACGGTCCTCCCTCGATGTCTGCTCGCGTCGCCCACTTGCTGGGTGGCTTCCACGTCCCGGGCACCGCGTGAGGCCCTTGCCTCGGATGAGCTTGAAGAGGAGGAAACCGAGTGGCGCCACGTACCCCGGGTCAGCGGGCAGGGGAGAGGCGGGTCTTCGACAGCCACCATACCTTTCCCCCACCCTGTCCCCCACCACACAGGAGAAGAAAAAAGCCATGCAGGAGGAGGAGGAGAGGGACCAGGCGTTGCAGGCTAAGGCGAGCCTGGCCATCCCGCTGGTGCCCGAGACGGAGGACGACCGCAAGCTGGCCGCCCTGCTCAAGTTCCACACCCTGGACTGTGCGTTGGGGGGCCAGTGGGCAAGGGGGACCGGGTGGGCAGATACGGAGGTCCCCGGCCATGAGTGGGCCACGGCAGGCCGAGGCAGAGGGCGGCTGTGGACCTCCTTCCCTCTCTTGCCTCCCCATCCCCAGCCTACGAGGACAAGCAGAAACTCAAGCGGACGGAGATCATCAGCCGCTCCTGGTTCTCCTCCACCCCGGGACCCCGCACCGGCAGCAGCAAAGCCGGCAGCGTCCTGAAGAAGCTGGCCCAGAACCGCAGATGCGCACCCGTCGGCTCCCCCATCACCGTAGAGGACCTGGGCATCGTGCGGCGGCGGTCCCGAGAGGCCTTGGAGAACCTCCGGCTCGCCGCGGAGACCCCCAAGCCTGGGGAGCCATGGGTGCCAGAGGGGAACACCCAGGACAGGCCCGCATCCCCCCCAGACTGCTCTCCGGAGACAGCCGAGACCCCCAGGAGCAGGGGACCTCCAGGGCAGGCGGGGAAACGTCAGGACAGACCCCGGTCCCCACCAGGCCCCTCTCAGGAGGCAGCCGCCTCCCAGGACGACACACCACCCCCGGGCACCCTCAGCTCCTCCCTGGTGGCCGATTACTCCGACTCAGAGAGTGAGTGAGCAGTTCTGGGCACTGGGCCTGCTCCAGAGGCTGCGACCCAGCCAGGAGGCCCCTCCCGGACTGCAGCCTTGCTTGCCCCCCAGCCCCCCGAGCGCCCAGACGCTGCCCCTCCCGAGACCTCGCCTTCCTGCAGCAGTGGAGTTATTTATTTGGTCCTGGAGAGGGCGTTTGTGCCTTGTGGGACAACATCCCAACATTAAAGCCCTGCTTCTTTGTCCCTGCCTCAGGTTGCTAGATGGGCCCAGGGGCTGACTCCCCCCGCCACCCCACCACCCAGCTAAGCTTCGCAGGACCCTCACCAGCCAGCGTGATGCTACGGCCACGGCCACGATCCCCGCCCAGCACGAGGGTTTCAGTGTGGTAGCTCAGGTTGGCCTGCAATCAGAGCGGACTTCCCAGAGGAGGCAGTACAGTCTCAGTGCGAAAGGTGGAGGGGGGACCGGGCAGCAGGAACCGCACAGTTAGGACTGGGAACATAGGAGGTGCCTGAAGCAGTCAAACCCGGAGCATGCAAGTGTGGGGTTTTTGTTCTCCCCAGCCTGTAGGGGTGCCTTGGAAAGGTCACGAAAAGGCCCTCTCCCCTACCCCCTTCCCTGCCGTGGTGCATCTTTTGGAGGGAACTGGTAAACTGAACAGGAAATAGCTCAGAAACAGCAGGGCATCGACCCAGAAACCCAACCGGCCACCTCCCCTTAAACCGGGGAAAAGGAAGAGCGTTTAACAAATGTGGGGGTTTGTAGCCCCAGGGGATACGGCAGTGACCCAGCCACACGGTGCGCTTGGTGCTGAGGTTCTGGCCAGATTCATATTTCGCCTGATGGGGCATGGTGGCCCCAGGGGCTGTCCCCAGCCCACCAGCCTTTGCTCCCTGCAGGGAAGGGAAGGTTTCAGGGCAACAGTAAGAGCCCCTTAGTCTCTGAAATACCCAATGCGGGCCTTTAGTTGAGACCACCTTCAGCATTCTCTGTGGCTGAAGAAATCAGGCACCTAAGGGTGCCCACCCGGGGTTTGGGGGACCTTGCTGCGAGCCCTTAACTCCGGTCAGCCGAACGGTAAACAACGTGGCCCCAGACACGGTGCGCTCTGGTTTCCAGAAGGCGGCTAACTGCCCAAACTCGGCCCTGGGGGTAGGGCGGGCTCGGTCTCCTGGACCGCCGGACCTGCGGGGTTGCTGTGCGCACGCGCCTCCTTCCGAAAGGGCGGGGCGGGTCCTGCCCACTCCTTGCGTCCTATGCCCGCGCGTGCGCAGGGAGGCCCCCCACCCCACCTCGTCCTTCCAGAGCGGCGTGAGCGAGGCGGCGGTACCATGGCCCTGGAGGCGATCCGCTACTCCCGGGGCTCGCTGGAGATCCTCGACCAGCTGCTGCTGCCCCAGCACAGCCGCTACGAGGCAGTGGGCTCGGTGCGCCAGGCCTGGGAGGCTATCCGCGCCATGAAGGTGGGACCGCGCGGCGCAGCGACGGGGCAGGGATGGGAGGGGGGCGGCCCCTTCTGACGCCCCGATCCCTCCCCTCCAGGTGCGCGGCGCCCCGGCCATCGCGCTCGTGGGCTGTCTCAGCCTCGCCGTGGAGCTGCAGGCGGGTGCGGGGGGACCGGGCCTCGCCGCACTGGTGGCTTTCGTGCGCGACGCGCTGAGCTTCCTGGTCACCGCTCGGCCCACCGCGGTCAACCTGGCCCGCGCGGCCAGTCAGCTGGCCGACGCCGCAGCCTTGGAGGCCGAGCGCGAGGGCGCCACGGAAGAGACGGTCCGGGAGAGGTAGGGAGGCCTTGGGCCAAACACTGCTCCGCGTGGAAGCTGTTGACTCATCTTTTCGCACAACGACCCGTTTTACGTACAGGAAAACTGAGGCACGGCATGTCAGTCCAAGGCCACGCAAGCGGGACTAAGAGCCCTTACCGCACAGCTGGTCCCAAGGTCCTTGCACTCAAGTTCAAGTCTCTTGAGTCTGCCTCCCCAGAACATGTCCAGCCCCATCTGCCTCATCCCTTTTGGAGCCACTGCATTCTCCTAGTTTTTCTTTTGAGGAATTTTGCTTCCGGCCTTGATCCCTTCCCTGCCCTTTTGTTTTTCTACTCTTCTCTGTTGCAGCTATGTGGTCACTTGGCATGTTTCTTGACCTTACCAAGCTTACTCCTGTCTCAGGGCCTTTGCACACGCCATCTCATGCAGGCCGGGTATCCACAGAGCTTACTCTCTGTCAGGTTTCAGGTTTCTGTCTTCCCCACACCTCCTGTAACACAGCTCATCCCCCCATCTCTGTCCCCTGACTCGGCTGCCTTCTCCTTCATTAATTGCTTACCACCTGCCTCCCCCACCCTAGCGGGAGCTCCACAGGGGCAAAGATTTTTGTGCTGTGCTCTCCAGCGCCCATGAGGTACTCGGTAAACATACGTTAAGTGAGCAAGTGGTGTGACAGGTGACGGTCCAGAAGAGTGCAGGTCCCACGGCCTGGAGAGGCTGTGAGCAGGAGGGCTCCTACTGAGCGGTGTTGGGCAGGGAGGAGGGGCTAGCCTGGGCCCCAAGGCCTGGTGGCTGGTGCTGAGAGCCCCTTGTCGGCCCCAGAGTGATCTGCTGTGCCGAGGACATGTTGGAGAAAGACCTCAAAGACAATCGGAGCATCGGGGACCTAGGAGCCCGCCACCTCCTGGAGCAGGTGGCTCCTGGGGGCGGCAAGGTGACCGTGTTGACCCACTGCAACACTGGTGCCCTGGCCACTGCTGGCTATGGCACAGCCCTGGGTGAGTGGGCATCATGGGAAGGGGGAAGGGCCCCTTTTGGATGCTAGAGAAAGAAATCCTAGTCACTTTACCCACCAAAAAGATGTGAAGTTGTTCCTTTTTTTGTTTTAATAAGTTTAAGTACTTTTAAACATTTATTTAATTTTTGAGAGAGAGCAAGTGAGTGGGGGAGGGGCAGAGAGAGAAGGACAGAGGATCTGAAGCAGGCTCCGTGCTGACAGCAGAGAGCCTGATGTGGGGCCATGAGATCATGACCTGAGCCAAAATCGGATGCTTACCCGACTGAGCCAGCCAGGCGCCCCGGTGAAGTTATTCTTGTACAGAAGTGCTTAGGTGGTTGGCTTCAGGTGTGGCTGGATCCAGGTGTTAGATAGTGGCATCAGGATCCATCTATCCCTGTCCCCTAAATCCTGCCCTCCGTGATGGCATCATTCTCATGCTCCACGGGTCAGCAGGGAGGCTGCTAGGATTCAGATCATGAGGAAAAGAGCCAAGGGTCTCTGTGCTGACAGTGCTGGAAAAGTCTCCTTATATCTCAGGGGCTCTGATAGGGCCACTTGCCCATCCAGGATCAGTCGGTCAACGGGCCCAGGCTGAGCCTTATGCTCAGAATGGGCACGATGTGAACTCCAAGAGGACTGAGAAGGGAGTGGCCCCCCAAAAGAAAGATTGGGGTAGCTGTGACCAGGACAGTGGGGAACAGGTCCTGGGGGTCAAAATAGTAGATGCCACTTGACCCTAAATTCTCGGAGATTTGCCTACCTGCCTGGGTCCTGCCCTTGTGCTTGGGGACTGAGGGCTTGATGGCAAGATACTCGTTTATTCACTCAATAAACATCAATTAAGAAGCCGAGTACCCCACCATTCCTGCATACATGCATTCCTCAATTCACTCAACGCTTACTAAGCACCTGCTGTGTACCAGGCACAGTTCTAGGCACTGGGGACCCAGCAGTGAAAACAGTAGACAAAACCTCTGCCCCAAGGAACAGGAAAGTAGGAAGAAGTAACACAGGCAAGTCGGTAAATACGCACGCTGCGTTCGAGGGTGATGAGTACGAAAGAGCAGGGAAGGGGTCGGAGGGGTGGGGGTGGGGGGGTGGCTGTGCGAGCTCGAGGAATCAGGGAGGGCCTCCCGGAGAAGGTGTTCTCTAAGCCCACACGTACTGGGCAGAGGAAATCATCACTGCAGGGGCCCGGGGATGAGACTGTGGTGAGCTGTGCTTCTAACCAGCGAGCCACTCGGCCCAAGTGTCGCTGTCTGTTTCATCCTGACCTTCTGGTGGGCCGAGCCCTACAGGGGTGATCCGCTCGCTGCACACCCTGGGCCGTCTGGACCACGCCTTCTGCACGGAGACCCGGCCCTACAACCAGGGAGCCCGGCTGACTGCCTTCGAGCTGGTCTATGAGCAGATCCCCGCCACGCTCATCGCCGACAGCACGGCAGCAGCCGCCATGGCCCACAGAGGGGTGTCAGGTCAGCGGGCGCGATGCCGGTGGGCAGGGCTTCCAGGCGTCCGGGGCCAGGTGAGGACCCCGGCATCTTGCTCCCCAGCCGTCATCGTAGGAGCCGACCGCGTGGTTGCCAACGGTGACACAGCCAACAAGGTGGGCACCTACCAGCTGGCCATCGCTGCCAAGCACCACGGCATCCCCTTCTACGTGGCTGCCCCCAGCTCCTCGTGCGACCTCCATCTGGAGACAGGCAGGGACATCGTCATCGAGGAGCGCCCAGGGCGGGAGCTGACCGACGTCAACGGGGTCAGGATTGCAGCCCCCGGTAAGCCGGCCCCTTAGAGGTGGGCACCACGGCACCTGGGCACATCCCTTTAGGCACCCTGGCCCCTTCCTGGGGGCAGGTGGATTTAGGGCATCACGGGCCTTCTGGGGCATAAGCGGCTCCTTCGACCCATTTCTTGGAACAGAAGCACCTTGAAGGTCAGCTTCAAGGTCGGAATGTACAACTAATGAGTTAGGAGACTTCAGGCAAGCTGTCCTGCTCTTCTCCATTTCGTTTTCCTCCCTTGAAGAAGAAATAAGAATACTGCCTAGCCCAGTGCCTGTGAAGAGACACTGATGCTCTCAGCTTCCCCACCCCACCTGGAGCAGACTGCCTGAGTTCTCCCATCCCCAAGAGCCCCAGCGTTCACGTCTGTGAGATGCACTCTTACTATGACCTGCCTCACAAACCCCTGGGTGGTCAGCGAGTCAGCCCGGGTGACATGAGGAACTGCGCCTGACCCTTACTTAGCGCTCATTGGATAGTAACAATTACATGGGGCATCTGGGTGGCTCAGTCGGTTAAGCGTCGGACTTGAGCTCAGGTCATGATCTCCCAGTTCGTGAATTCGAGCCCCGCCTCGGGCTCTCTGCTGCCGGCTCAGAACCCACCTCAGATCCTCTGTCCCCCTCTGTCTCTGCCCCTCCCCCATGTGCACACACGTGCTCTCTCTCTCTCTCTCTCAAAAACAAACATTAAAAAAAGCAAGAACGGGGCGCCTGGGTGGCGCAGTCGGTTAAGCGTCCGACTTCAGCCAGGTCATGATCTCGCGGTCCATGAGTTCGAGCCCCGCGTCGGGCTCTGGGCTGATGGCTCAGAGCCTGGAGCCTGTTTCCGATTCTGTGTCTCCCTCTCTCTCTGCCCCTCCCCCGTTCATGCTCTGTCTCGCTCTGTCCCAAAAATAAATAAACGTTGAAAAAAAAAATTTAAAAAAAAAAAAAGCAAGAACTGTGAGCCAGAGAAAATCGTCACGGGCCCCCAGTTTGCAGCCTCTTGTGTAAATGGTGGTTATTGACTCAGCAAATATTTTAGAGTACCTAACCGATGCTAGGTGTTGTGCTAAACGCAAGGGATACAGGTATGAAAAAGTCATAAAATCCCTGCTTTGTGGAGCTGACAATCCAAGATAAATAACAAAATCACAGTGTGTGTTAGAGGCGGGCAAGGGCTGAGGAGAAAAGGCAAGGAAAGGCACGGGAAGTGTTGGTGCAGGGAGATTTAGACAGAATGATTAGAGAAGGCGTCGCTGAGAAGGGGACATCTGAGCAAAGACCTGAAGGAAACGAAACAGTGAGTGAGTCGTGTGTATGTTGGAGGCAGAGGGGACTGCCCGCGCAAAGGCTCTCGGGTGGGCTCTGTGAGGTTCTTAATGCGATCCTTGGAGCAGGCGGAAGCGGGATAGATGTACGTAAGACTTCTAAACCTTCTGAGGCGATGCCAACAGGGTTGTTACTGAGTGCTAAAACCCACACCCTCACGCACTTGCAGAGTGACTATCCCCGGGTTCTCAAGGATTCTCGAAGTCCCAGAACCACCATGGGGGAGACAGGACACAACAGCTTGAGAGCTGTCACAGAGCCAAATACTGCCTTCTTGCCTCCTCCTTCTCTCCTGCAGGGATTGGGGTTTGGAATCCTGCCTTCGATATCACCCCCCACAACCTCATCACCGGCGGCATCATCACAGAACTGGGGGTCTTTGCTCCTGAGGAGCTCCGGGCAGCCCTAAGCACCACCGTCTCCTGAGGGTGGGTACCCCCGCTGGACCCCAGAAGTAACCAAGCTGACTCTCCATATCCTGCCCCCATTCCCTTAGGTTTTGTAATAAACTTATTCATCGAATGGCTTGCCCCAAAACTGACTTTCTTCCCCGCAGCTACACTTCTTCCTAGAGCAGGGAGAGCACACAGGGCCTTTGCATGGCTTTAGGAGCCCTGTAACTGGAGCCAGCCTGCCCAAGTTCAAAACCCAGCTCAGCCACTTTCTCTGCTGTGTGACCTTGGTCGAGTCACTTCACCTCCTCGTGCCTTGGTGTTCTCATGTATAAAATGTTCTCAGGTTGCTTCAGGGCCGGAACTAGGATGGTACCTGGGGTGCAGAATTTTATTTATTTATTTATTTATTTATTTTTAATTTTTTTTTTTTTAACGTTTATTCATTTTTGAGACAGAGACAGAGCATGAATGGGGGAAGTTTAGAGAGAGAGGGAGACACAGAATCGGAAACAGGCTCCAGGCTCTGAGCTGTCAGCACAGAGCCCAACGCGGGGCTCGAACTCATGGACCGCGAGATCATGACCTGAGCTGAAGTCGGACGCCCAACCGACTGAGCCACCCAGGCGCCCCGGTGCAGAATTTTATTTTTTTTTTTTATTTTTTTTATTTATTTTTTTTTTTAACGTTTATTTATTTTTGGGACAGAGAGAGACAGAGCATGAACTGGGAAGGGGCAGAGAGAGAGAGGGAGACACAGAATCTGAAACAGGCTCCAGGCTCTGAGCCATCAGCCCAGAGCCCAACGCGGGGCTCGAACTCACGGACCGTGAGATCGTGACCTGAGCCGAAGTCGGACGCTTAACCGACTGAGCCACCCAGGCGCCCCGGTGCAGAATTTTAAACGGCACACCAAAAAGCTCAGTAATCAAGTAACAGCTTCTTGCACAACTTGACCTTACCTCACCCCTGACACTGGCCCTCATTCCAAGAAAATCTTTCTTGCGATCTCAGGCACCTGCTCTGCAGGCTGTGGTTTGACGATTTTACGTTTATGATACTAAAATTTTATGTTTAGCGGTGCCTGGGTGGCTCAGTCGGCGAAGAATCCTAGACCAGCTTTTATGTACAAAGAGCATAAAACTAAGTTCTACCAAACAAATGAGCGCTCAGGAAGCGTTAGCTGATCATCCGAACCTTTCTTTGGAAGGTTTTGCAAAGCCCTCCGTATCATCTACGTCTGTGGGCGTCTGTCTCTTTAATGCCTTGCCCCGTTGTGTCCCGTGAGTCTTTGCGCGCGCCCCGCCGGCCCCACTGTATCCCATCGTGCTCTGCGTCTTCCGGCTGTATTTCCTCGCAGCCCCGCCTTTTCCGGTGCGTGCCGCATCATGGCGCAGGGGCAGCGCAAGTTCCAGGCGCGGAAGCCGGGGAAGAGCAAGGCGGCGGCGGCGGCCTCCGAGCGGAACCGAGGCCCGAGGAAGGGTGGTGAGGAGCTGTTGAGGGCTATGGGGGGCGAGGGGGACCCAGGGCTCCCCGGCCTCACACGAGTGCGTCTCTTCCCAGGTCGTGTCATCGCCCCCAAGAAGGCACGCATCGTGCAGCAGCGAAAGCTCAAGAAGGTGAGTGGGGGCGTGCGAGGAGCCTGAAGGCGGTGATGGGCGGAGGATGGAGACTGCAGCCGGTGGGGGAGCCTGGAGGCTGGCGAAGGGCGGAGGGGGGAGCCTGGAGAACTCCGCTCTCTGAGCCTCACTTCCGCCCTCCTGTGCCGTGGGTACCGGAACCTCCCACATCGTTCACCGGACCCCGTAGAAGCACGGCCCGACGTGCAGGAAGTGTTAAACGCAGGCCAGTTGCTCTCGCTGTTACCGTTCGTTAGTGGAACTTGGGAGGGGAGGTGGCATGGGAAGTAGAAACCCCAGTTTCGAAGGAAGGCCGCGCGCGTGCGATCGCAGCCGTCAACGGCTATTTCTTCACCCGAAGTCTCTTACCTGTCACATGGTCATAGTGATTGCACCTTTCTTTCTTTTTTTTTTTTTTTTTATTTTTTTTCAACGTTTTTTATTTATTTTTGGGACAGAGAGAGACAGAGCATGAACGGGGGAGGGGCAGAGAGAGAGGGAGACACAGAATCGGAAACAGGCTCCAGGCTCCGAGCCATCAGCCCAGAGCCCGACGCGGAGCTCGAACTCACGGACCGCGAGATCGTGACCTGGCTGATGTCGGACGCTTAACCGACTGCGCCACCCAGGCGCCCCTGCACCTTTCTTTCTAGAGTCGTAA
Source organism: Lynx canadensis (assembly GCF_007474595.2). Classification (NCBI taxonomy): domain Eukaryota; kingdom Metazoa; phylum Chordata; class Mammalia; order Carnivora; family Felidae; genus Lynx; species Lynx canadensis. The sequence goes on from NC_044304.2 coordinate 9,486,234, forward strand.
GGATTTAATGCCATAGGGCACTTGTAAACCGCCGAGAACAGCACAGGACACAAGTAAACGTTAGCTGCGTTGGTTGTCATTTTTGTGGTTGTGTTTAAATGCAACCTCTTTATGTAGGTGGCTAGGGTGGAGCTTATAAAGAAGTTTACAGAGATTTAAAACTAGTTTTACTGGAGTCAGATTTGAGTTCAAATTGTACTCCACTCGAACTAATGCGTGATCTTGAGCAAGTTGTTTCGTTTGCTCAGAGCATAGGTTTTCTGAGACCCCAGGGCCTGCTTACCTCCATGTGGCAGCGGGAGGCGGACTGTCACATGGGCGTCTCAGTCTCAGCACATCCAAAACCAAACTCCTGATGCTTCCCTCTCCCTCCCCGACATGACCTTGCCACCGTTTTGATTCAGGAAGATTCTGTCCTTCCAGATACTTGGGATCATCGTTTCCCCCCTTCTCTCACATTTGGGTCTGATCCCGTCCTTTTTGCCCTCAGTATTAGTTTAGAATCCACCCATTTCCCACCTCCCTGACCCCCTTCCTGTTCCCACCCGTCAACTACCACCCGGACCAGGGCAGGTGCACCCTCCCTGATCTCCTACCCCCCACCACAGCAGCCAGAGGGCGCCAGTGAGCACCCAAGTCTGGCCGGAGCCCCTCTGCTCCCAGCCGGTCAGTGTCTCCCACGTGACCCCAAGAAAAGCTCAGATCCTCCCCGTGGCCCACAGGGCCCTGCGTGATCTGCCCTTGTCACCTCCCTGCCCTAATCTCTCACTCTCCCCCTTGCTCACTGGCCCCTTAACTACTCCTTATCCCACCTCAGCACTTTTGCACTCGCTGTTTCCTGTGGGATTCTTCTCCCAGGAATCCACACAGCTCCCTTCCTCTGAGTCTAGTCTGACTGCAGGCATTACTTCCGAGCGGCTGTCCTTGGTAACAGCCCCCACCCCTTGCTTGTTATCCCTTGTTTTTTTCTTCCACAGCAGCACTTACCATCACTTTCACCTAGTGGGTTATGGGTATTTATGTTGTCTGCATATATATGCTGAGTGTCAGCTCCCTGAGAGCAGAGACTTTTCTGTGTCTTGTTTGCTGTTCTGTTCCCTGAATCTAGGTATGTGACAGTCGCGGTGGTCATGGTCATTGGAACTCATGGGCAGGATGGGGCAGCTTGGGAAATATGATTAAACTACCAGTTTTGGACCCAAACCCATGTGCCTTTGCTTTCTGACATTTCTGTCTCAGAGCCCCAGGCCACCATCTGCCAAGTGGAGATAACACGTGACAAGAGGGGACTGGTGCCTGGAAACTGAGACCAAAGGCTCTGGGCATGCTGGGTTCCAGTCCCCCTTCACTCACCTGTCTTGGGAACCCTGGGCAGGTGCCTCCACATTGCTAGAACATGTTTCCCCATCTGTAAAATGGGGATGCGTAGAGGTTTAGAAGCTGAGGTTCAGAGATGAGAACAGGACTTGTGTTTAAACCCCAGACCCCAGGTACCGTTCGTGGGAAGTTGCTCATCCAGTCTCCTGTGAGCTCTTGGCAGAAAGAGGGTGACGGGTCAGCCCCCCACCCCCCCACCTCAGGACCCAGTTTCACCGCCCTGTGGTTGCCCCCTCAGGACCTGGAGGTCGGGATCCGGAAGAAGATCGAACATGACGTGGTCATGAAAGCCAGCACCAGCCTGCCCAAGAAGCTGGCGCTGTTGAAGGCCTCTGCCAAGAAGAAGGAGGCAGCCTCTTCCTCCTCCACCAAGACACCTTCCTAAGGACACCAGCCCAGTGGAGGCCATCGGCACAGCCTCCGTGCTCAGATCCATGCCGGTGACCCTGCAGGTGGCACCGCAAGGAGGAGCCGAGCTCTCCAGAGCCTTGGGTTCACGCACCTCGAGTTTCCTTGGGGAAAGAGTAGGTGAGCCCAAGAGTAGGTGAGCCGCGGACCTGAAAAGCCCCGGTCAGACTCCCAGGGCCCGAAGAACGCCGGAAGCGGAGGAAATGTCCGCCGGTTTCTTGTGTCCTTGTCCCCCTCCTCAGGTCTTCCCTCCACTGGTTTAACCCAGAGCAATAAACCTGACCGCCGTTCCTCCCGCATGCCATTCACGTGCTCCTGTGAGTGGGCCGTTTCTGGAGCTGGCGCCTCGGTGCCCCGACCCAGGCCGGTCCCGGCGGCTTCCACCGGAGACCGGCCGTGTGCCCGGGGAGGGATGGAGAGGCTTCTGCACCTTCAGCCCAGGAGCCGAAGAAGAGGCTTTTCGTCCCTCACCCCCTGGGCCGTTCCCACCAGCTTCCTCGCTTACCTGACACCCCCTGCAGGCATGCCCAGGTCACTGCCTCTGCCAGAGGCCAGCCAGGCGTCCCCGGGAGCTCCTTTTCCGCCCGTGTGACAGGCTGACGCCACCTGGTAGGGTCTCCGTGCCGGGTAAGCCCGGACACGCTCGTCAGCTGCTCGAGGCCACCTCGATGTTTAGTCCTGACGGCTCGTACGTGTGCGGCGCTGCGAGTGGCCCAGGCACCGTGCCAGTGCTTTCCGTGCCAGCCCAACCCTCGTGATGCCCAGGCTAGGTGGTATAAACGCTACCGAGCAGGGATTTGCACAGCCGCTAACGGGGTCCCCGATCCCCGCTGCCCGTCCGCTGTCTCCCCTGCTCCCTCCTGGGTCCCTCCTCCTTCGGTCATTGTTTGCAGTCCTGCTGGACCACACGGTGCCTGCGAATCGGCCAAGAGCTTGTCGGCCTTCTTCCCGCACCCCCAGCACCCCCGCCATGCCCCAGGAGTGTGGGGAGCAGGTCACAGCTGACGGACTCGGCTGCGGTCTGGGTGACACTGAGCTGCTGTCCAGGGGAGGTGGTGGCACCTGTGGGTGCGGTCAGCCGCACGTGTGGGTGACCGAACCCCCGGTGGCCTGTCCTTTCCCGGCCAGCCTGACCCACCGCTGGCAGCTTTTCTCGATCCCGTGGAGTGGTGGTCAAAATTTTTTGAACGACTGAAATTTTTGTGCACAGTAGGGGACGACCGCCGTGGAGAACGGTCTGGTGGCCCCTCGCTCAGTAAGTTCAGCGTAGAATTACCCACGACCCGGCCGTTCCACTCCCGGGCGTGCGCCCAAAAGGATTGAGGACGGGGGCCTGACCAACGGCTCGGACCTGAGCGTTCACAGCGCTGCCAGTTTCAGTCACCAGAAGACAGAAACGGCCCAGATACCCCTGAGCAGACGGAGGATAAAGGGCATGTTTGTGCGACGGAGTCACATTCTGCCGCGAAGGTACAAAGTGCCAGCTCGCTGCCTCGTTGAACCTCGAAGCCACGCTCCGGGAGAGGAGGCCGCTGTGAAAGGCCACGTGCTGTATGCTCTCGTTTATGGGAGACGTCCCGAACGGGCCAGCCCACAGAGAACCAGAAAGCAGATGGGTGGTTCTTGGGGGACCCGTGGGGGGGGGGTGGGGTCCACCATTGGATGCTGGGGTCACGTCCTGCAGGAAGAAAAGGTTTGCAGGGGCGGCTGCTTAATGTGGTAAACGTGCTGAATGCTGCTGAGCTGTGTGCTTTTTTTTTTTTTCTAAGTTTGTTTTGAGAGAGGGGGAGAGAATCCCAAGCAGGCTACACACTGTCCGTGCAGAGCCCTATGCGGGCCTCGATCTCAGGAACTTGAGATCATGACCCGAGCCAAAACCAAGAGTCTGAATGCTTAACTGACCGAGCCACCCAGGCTCCCTGAACTACTCTTTTAATTGACAGATTTTGTTTGTGAGCAGTTTCACACACACAAAAATTGTAAGTTACGACTTGAACGATCAGGGCTGGGGCACCTGGGTGGCTCTTTTTTTTCTTTTTTTTTTTTTTTTTTAAGTTTATTTTGAGAGAAACAGAAATAGCACAGGTGGGGGAGGGGCAGTGAGAGGGAGAGAATCCCAAGCAGGCTCCACTCCCTCAGCCTGGAGCCCTACGCAGGCTCCCCGATCGAGAGATCGTGACCTGGGCGGAAACCAAGAGCCACTCAGGTGCCCCACGCATCCAACTCTTGATCTCAGCTCAGGTCTTGATCTGAGGGTTATGAGTTCAAGCCCCACGCTGGGCCTCAAGCCTACTTTACAAAAAAAAAAAGAAGAAAAGAAAAATTGGGACTTGTGGCCACAGGACCCAAATTTGATGGAAAGACTAGTTTGGGGTTTCCCCGGATCCAGCGCTCAGGTTTCTGTGGGGGGGGGGGGGCGGGGAGGAGGCTGGAGGATGGAGGGCAGGCCTGGGGTTGGGAGTCTGATCCTCGGGGCACGCCCCACCTTGAGCCCCATTTGGTCGACCTGGGCGCCCCTGCCATCTGGTCACAGCACTGTGGTTTATCCCCTAAGCAGACAGCGAGCGGCTTCTGCCTTTTGAGAGGAAGCCACATTGCCCGCCGGGCATTTGTTGTCTACCTACTGTGTGCCAAGCACAGCTGGGTAGACCTGAGAACTGGCATTGTAGTGGAGAGAACAGAAAACAAACCTCAGGCTGGCCACCGCCCCCTTGTCTCCCGTCCTGCCTCCTGCTGTGGTTCCCTCCACCTCCCGGATACCGCCTCCGGGAGCCCCTCTCGGCCCTCCCGCACCTCCACCCCCAGGAGTGGTCACTCTGCTCCGCTCCAGACTTTTCTCCTTTGCTCCTTTGTTCACTGCTGAGTCTCCCAACACCTAGGACGGTGCACAGTAGGTGTTCATTGAAGGAAGGAAGTAATGTATTGTTTTTTTTTTTTCTTTTGCAAGGAAAATTTTGCATTTCAATGAATCAGTTCTGGTTATTCAGTGCATCATCTCTATACAACACACCCTTCCGGGTTAATCTGATTCATAGCATTGTCTTTGAACTCTCGGCTCTGTAAATTGTAAGCAATTGATAGCGATATAAAACCACTCTTATCTGTAGACGTGCAAATCCCATCCGGTCCGGGAGAGGTTTCTTTGACAACCCTCCTCCCCTGTGGAAAAAAACAATTTGCCCCCATCTGCACGTGGATTTGGGTAAATAGTCTGATATGTAAAAGTGCCTGTTCTCCAGACTCTCTTTCGAACCGCATAGAACATCTGCCTGCTTCCCACATGAGCTCAATAAACGTTTTAACACGTGTCCGTCTTTATATGTCCGTGAGGCTCAGGATTTCTTCCTCTTTTGGAAATTCTCGTTTAACCTTTATCTGGAATCTTGGAAGGGCAAGGACTGGGGGAAGGTGGGCTCCAAGGGCCCTCTGGTGCCTCCCTCGGCCACCAGGAGGCACCTCGAATCCAGGCCAGCGCCACTGAGGCTGGCGGCGCCCCGGCGGGCCAGGGACTCCCGTAAACCTGCTCCTTTGTCCCTCTGACGCCAGCCCTTGTGAGGAGGACCCCAGGGGCGAGGAAAAGGCATTCAGGCGCAACAGGTATGAGGTCTGGAATGTCAACCCACTTGTTCCCCTCTCCCCCAACCCCCGCAGCCTCCCCAAACCGCCTCTGCCAGCGGCGTGGCTTTTCCTTCTCTGCTCTTCCTTCCACCTGCCCACGAAATCCCCCCATTGGTGCTGAAGCCAAGAGCCCCAGACTTGGGAAATACCTCCACCTTGAGTTCAGGGTCAGTTTCTGCCACTTCGTGGCTGTGTGACCTTGAGCAAGTCCTGTCACTTCACTGAGCCTCAGTTTCCCCATCTGCTAAATGGGGATCTTAACACCCCTCCCTCAGGAGAATTCTGGAGCCTGAGGGCTGTGAGAGTTGCCTTTGTCCAAAGACTGGAGCCCGAGACTAGCCACTCAGCCGGTCCTCTCTTGCCCGCCACCCTGGCCCTCTCCCCAGGGCCAGAGCAGTCACTAAAGTGTGGCTTTTCAGATACAATTATTCCTTCCCAAGCCTCTCCTGTCTTGCTTCCATCATCCCCCTCCACCTGAATGCCCGTTTTTCCTGGCGGGGCCCTGACATTCAGCCCATGAACCTGTGTTCCAAAAGGGAAGAAAAGAAATGTAAGAAGTAAATCTTGCCAGTTGGACAGGCCAGAGGGGCTGCATCAGAACCAGGAAGTGAAACTGCTCCGCCTGGTTTCCTGCCTGAGTCAACAAGGGCATGGGTTTGTGCAGGGGGCTGGCAGAAGGGAGGGAACCTGGAAAAATTGGGGTGGGGTGGCCACAGAGCTGGGGGCCCTTATGCCCCTTCGTCTGAGCCGCCGGGGCCACCCTATTTCCCACGGGTCTCAAATACATGTGGGTTTGGGGTCAGGAGCTGTGGATGCCTAGACAATGAGCTCACAGCGGCCTGGCGGGATAAACGTGGCTTCCATTTCTCTGAAGCCCAAGTTCGCCGGCTGCATGGAGAAGGGAGGACATGTGAATGTCTGGAACCTGGCTCCCAACCTCTCCTAAAAGCATTGCTGGGAGGAGAGCAGGCCAAGAGATTCCCAGGGGCCTTTCGGACCTCATATATTCTCCTGGGATCACTGCGTGGCCTAGGGTAACTTTCTGACCTTCTCTGGGTCTCATTCCTCTGCAAAATCAGGGAAATGGAATAGAATGTTGGTGTTTTCCCAAACTCTGTGCATTTGATCCCCAGCAATGTGACAGAACCACCCGCAGGGCTTGAAGGCGGGGCCCTATCCTTTCCCTGCTGGGGACCTTGAGCAAGTTCACCTGGCCTTTCTGTGCCTGATGGGGATGGTGACAGTATTAATATCTAATGTCAGAGAATAAAATAACATCCTCACTCTGTGATACCCTAGTCTCCATTCCTCCTATGGTTAACCCACTAGAGCAGCCTGGGGTGACTTCTCTGATTCAACGTCTCAGGACACCCACTGAAGCATCCTCAGGGACCGGGACCTGGGCATAGCTGACACAGCCACGTTCCAGTTGCTGAAGAGGATCACGGGTAAGGGTGGCTCTGGGGTCCTGTTGGCAAGGGGAGCACCTGAAACGTGGGCTTCACTGAAGTCCCTCCTCACCCTCCCCACGTCTCCCCACAGTCCAGTTATCCTTCCCCATCGGTCCGTCTTTGCCTCGACTTTTCTGGCAATAAGTCTAGGGCATCCCAGACCGGGTAACTTCGGGCAAGCACTTCCCTCTCCAAGCCTCAGTTTCCCCATCTGAGAAATGGAGGCAACGAGCCCCACTTTGCAGCACTGTTGGAAGGCTTAAACGTGATTATATGCTAGGGGCACCGGGGTGACTCAGTCGGTTAAGCATCCAACTCTTGATTTCGGCTCAGGTCATGGTCTCACAGTTAGTGAGTTCGAGCCCCGCCTCAGACTCCATGCTGACCGTGTGGAGCCTGCTTGGGATTCTCTCTCTCTGCTCCTCCCCAGCTTGTGCTTTCTCTGTCTCTCTCTCAAAATAAATAAACTTAAAAAAAAAAAGTGATAATATCCCAGAACAGCAAGAGCACATTATTATCCACGTTGTTCCTGCTGCTGGACCACTGCTGTCCAATAGAAGTTAACCACGCATGTCGCCTGTGTAACTTTAAATGTCCTGATACCAAATAAAATATAAAAAAATAAAAGGAAACAGGTGGAATTAATTTGAATCATGTATTTTATTTAACCCAAACTTACCTAAAATATTACCATTTCAACACATCAGTATAAATAATTCTTGCGGCGCCTGGGTGGCTCAGTTGGCTAAGCCTCCGACTTCGGCTCAGGTCACCATCTCGCGGTCCGTGAGTTCGAGTCCCGCGTCGGGCTCTGTGCTGACAACTCAGAGCCTGGAGCCTGTTTCAGATTCTGTGTCTCCCTCTCTCTCCGACCCTCCCCCGTTCATGCTCTGTCTCTCCCTGTCTCAAAAATAAATTGGGGGCGCCTGGGTGGCGCAGTCGGTTAAGCGTCCGACTTCAGCCAGGTCACGATCTCGCGGTCCGTGGGTTCGAGCCCCGCGTCGGGCTCTGGGCTGATGGCTCAGGGCCTGGAGCCTGTTTCCGATTCTGTGTCTCCCTCTCTCTCTGCCCCTCCCCCGTTCATGCTCTGTCTCTCTCTGTCCCAAAAATAAATAAACGTTGAAAAAAAAAATTAAAAAAAAATAAATAAATAAACGTTAAAAAAAATTTTTTTTAAAATAAATAATTCTTAGTGAAACATTTTGCCTTTTTTTCCCCTAAGTCCTTTTTTTTTTTTAAGCAACTTTTTTTTTTTTTTTAACGTTTATTTATTTTTAAGAGAGGGAGAGAAGGGGATAGAGCATGAGCAGAGGGGGGAGGCACAGAATCTGAAGCAGGGACAGCTCAGAGCCAGACGTGGGGCTCGAACTCGCAAGCTGTGAGATCACGACCTGACCTGAAGTCGGACGCTTAACCGACTGAGCCACCCAGGTGCCCCTCCTACTAAGTCCTTGAAATCCATCTTGTTACATTTACAGCACACCTCAATTCCGCCCGGCTCCATTTCAAGGGCTCAAAGGTCACTTGTGGCCAGTGGTGACCCTACGGGACAGCACAGGTCAGAGGGAGTTTACTGAATGGTGGGTTGGGCACTGGCCAGAAAGTGCAGCTGGAAATTCCTGGAAGGAAAAAGCCAGTTTCCATATGGGGTGGGGAGACTGGGGACAGCAATCGGGCCATTTAAGGGCCAGCTTCGGTGTTTCCTGCTTTGTAGACATTTCAGCGGAACGGGAACAGAGTTTGAGTTGGCTCGGTCGGTAAGTTACGGGTTGACTGCTGTATGCCGGCTGCTGTTCGGGTGCTTGCGGTGTAGCAGTGCACCAATTACACAAACGACCGCCCCCGGGGGTCTCGGTGGAGAGGAAAGAGCCAGAAACTAAACAGCTGCTAAAACACATGCAGAAATGTAATGATAATGGCGAAAAGCGTGCCGAAGGGGAAACGTCGGGTTTTCTAAGGACAGGGGAAAGGAAGGATGGCGTGGGCCGTGGGGGCGGGGCCGGCGATCAAGACCAAGGGCGGCTTCCGGGCGAGAGACGGTGTCCAGGACAAAATGGGTCGGAAAAACAATTAGAGGTGATCGGATTCGACAAGTATTAGTTAAATCTTACGAAATTGCCATTTTAGTCGGTCCAAACCGGTCGAAAATCAGCAACTGCCTATGACTCAACGTAATGTTCAGGGCATAGAATGGATTAGGGGTTCCTCTCTTAGGGCTTGAGTCGAGCTCTATTTCTAGAGAGGAGGTCTGCAGCCCCCATGAGCTCTACAAGGAGACTGTGATCCTCCCCGCCCCCCGCCCGCCCCGCCATCCCCCAGAACATCAAAACTTGACTCTGCGCCCAGAGACGCTGAGAGAGTTTCTCGCATCACACAGCCCAGAGGGAGGAGGGGCCGAGCTGCTGCCCTGGAATCCCGCCGCTCAGTCTCGCTCCCTGGCCGAGCCTTGTTGATTGTCCCCTTGCGGAGCCCGGAAGCGACCCTCAGTAAACAAAGCCGTGTGTGGGCGCAGCCCCAGCTGCCCGGGGCGCGCTGTCCAGCCGGAGGGGGGCGGGAGAGGAATGTTGTGAATGAACCCAGGACCCGCCCCGAAACTTCGCGTACGGCCTGCGCCGCGGGGGTCCTCCTACTGTGATTGGCCGCAGGTGCCCCATGATTGACAGCGCAGCCCGATGAGCTCTCTGATTGGGTTTCTCCAAAGACAGGCAGCACATACAAACGAATGAACAGCGAGACTTTAGGGACGAGTCTGGAGGTGCAGCCAAGGGTGGAGGAGGGCCTCGGAGGCCGAGGGGGGGGCCAATGGGGACGGGCGGCGGGGGCGGGACGACGGCGGAGGATATAAAGCGGCGAACTGAGGCAGCTTCATTGTTGTGAAGAGTCTTAAAGGGGCCGCATCACCCGGCCGGCCCGGCGCGGGGCGGGGGTGGGTGCGGCTGGGGTCCCGGGGCGGCCGAGCGCGGAAGACGAACTGGAAGGCGGGTAGGGGGCGCGGGATCCGGCGAAGCAAAGCGGGCATCGGACCGACCCCCACAGGCCCCGCCCCGGCCCCGGTCCGGCCGATGGACCCCCCTGCGGCCAAGCGGAGGCCGGGGCTGCCCCGTGGGACCTGAGGAGCGCGATGCCGGGGCCGGGCCGGGGCCGGGGCCGGGGGCCGTGCGCGGCCGGGGCCGGCCCGAGGCGCTGCTGGACCTCAGCGCCAAGCGAGTAGCCGAGAGCTGGGCCTTCGAGCAGGTGACGGGGGCGGGGGGGTGGAGGGGGGAAGGGACGCACCCCCAGCCCCTTCTCCGACTTGCCTTCTCCTCCCCTTGCCCAACCCCCAGTCTCGGACCTGCCCCCACATGAGACACTCCCAGAGAGAGATCCCCTTCAGGATCCTTAAGTCCGCCCCGAAACACCCCCTCATCCTCCCCTTTCACTTCTTCAAGCCCTGTGCCCCGCCCCATTCCTTTTTGCCATCCCTGCCCTCCAGCCCACAAGAACAGAGATGCCCTCAGCGCCTAGATCCCAGCTCAGGACACTTCCTTTTCCTTCTCCTCCTGCCCCGTAGTCCCTCTCTTCCCACCTCATCCTCAGCACCCCATTCAATCCTCACTCCTCTTTCCAACTCCTGTAAGCCACCCCCACTTGGACACCCCAGATCGCTGCCCCACACCCCCAGTAGAACCCCCCCCCCCCATTTCTACGGATCCCAGCCTCGAGATACTCCTTTCTGTCTCTGATCCGTGCCTCCAGAACCCACCTGTCTCCTGGGGAACCCCCCTCCTCCTCCAGCTCCTTCCCTGGGGTCCTGCCCCCCTCCCTCTGAGACCACCTCCCACCTGGGGCTTGCCCAAACCCCTCCAGGGTGAGGGTACCCTCCCACATCCCCCTATTTCCCCAGTGCTCGCCCTCCCTCTGCCCCCGCCCCGCAGCCATCCCAGTCCTTCCAGGGGATCAGCAGCAGGGCGAGGCCTGGGTCACAGTCAGGTGCACTGGAACCCTACCTCTGTAGTTTCTGAGGGCTCTGCCATGATGCCCCAGGGCTGGTGAGGTTAGAGTCCCCTTTTCCAGCCTCAGAGTGGGCCTCTGGAGAGTGCAGATGTGGCCTGGATCTGACCAAGCCTTCCGCAGCCCCCATAGGTTCTGTCCTCTGTCTGGCTTTGAGGGGTGTTCTTTGCTCCCTGGCCTCTCCAGAGTTAGGAGGTCTGCAGGACTGATGAGTCTGGGCCGCCAAGTGGGGATGGGGCAGGCTCTGATTCACGGCCTGGAGAAATCCGTCCTTAGTCATCTGCCAAACCGTCCCCAAGGCCTCAGCCAGTCACTGGCCCACCCGCTTCCCCCAGAAACCCAGGACTGGGGGCTCTGGGAGGCTGCCACCCCTCACAATCCTAAACCATCTCTGGGTCTCCCACGTACCTGCCCTGGTCAGCCTGGTGCTAGGAAACTCTCGCTCATGGAGTCCTCTGCAGCCCTCTGGATTTGTCGTTCTCCCTCCCACTTTGAGGAAACTGGAGCACAGAGAGGTTGATAAACGTGCCCAAGGCACAAAGCCCGTGAGTTAGCAAGCCCGGATTGGAACGCAGGCTCATCGGCTTGGTTCACTGCCCAGAGCCCACGGGTTGACGAGGACACCCCTCCCTTCGTGTGGGCCGTTGGAAACTGAGAACAGAGCCTGTCTTGGTAGCTGGAGCTTGCCAGCTGGGAGACTGAACAAGTGAATTCACCCCACTTCTGAGCCTCAGAGTCTCCAGGCTGCAAAATGGGATGATAACCAGTATCACTGAGATGTTGCCATGGAAATTATGGGAAATCACATACATAAAGCATTTAGTACAGTGTAGGCTGAGAAAATGGAGACCTGATCACTATTCTTATCGCTTTTGTCTCCCTTTCTCTTGCCCCTTCGAAGCCTTGGAGGTGGGTCTATGTTACAGCAGGACCCCCGGACCTGGTATCCAGGAGGGAGGTCGCAGAAAGTTCTGGAACACTAAGTACAGGCCAGGAGTTATTGTAAACGTATTTACATATGTAAATGAATATTTAATCCTCGTGATACTCAGGAGGGCAGTGCTGTTAACATCCCCGCATCACATTTGAAAAAACAAGCACAGAGAGGCAAAGTGACTTGCCCAAAGTCATACTCCTGAGCGGCAAAAGCCAGGGTTCGAGCCGGGGTTTCTAACCCACCGGCCCTTCCCGCAGGTTGAGGAGCGGTTCTCCCGGGTGCCAGAGCCGGTCCAGAAGCGCATTGTGTTCTGGTCGTTCCCACGCAGCGAGCGGGAGATATGTATGTACTCGTCGCTGGGCTACCAGCCCCCAGAGGGCGAGCATGATGCCCGGGTGCCCTTCACCCGCGGGCTGCACCTGCTGCAGAGCGGGGCCGTAGACCGAGTGCTGCAAGTGGGTGAGTGCTGGCCCCCACCCCTGCCGGGGAGGCCAGGAGGTCCGAGAGCAGGCGCGGAGGAGGAGGAGGGAGTGGAGGGAGGCCTGGGCCGGGGCGAGGGGAGGGTTCCAGATGTCTGGCTTCCATGCCCAGGAAGGATTATGCAAGAAATTGTGAGCTAAGGATCAGAGATCTGCCTGGACCTCAGGCAGCGGGCTTAGATGTGGCTGGGAGGAAGGATGGTGAACTAGAAAGCAGGGGAAGGAAGGTCCCAGAACTTAGGCAGCAAGGGCCAGCTGAGGGCTGAGGGCTGAGGCTATTTCTAGATCCTAGGTGGAGGGCCACTATGGGGATTGGGGTAGAGGTGGAGACAGAGTGATGAAAAGCCCTAGACCTCAGGCTTTGAGTCCACTTGGGGGTGGGTACGGGATTCTGAGCTAAAGGCAAAGGTGCCCTGGAGTCCTCAGCCAGGACGCTCCTGAGGCAGGCGTCAAGGAGCAATTGTAAACAGAAGGAGGGGACGTTTCAGACCCTCAGGCAGAGGGACCTGGTGATGCTTTAGGGCCAAGGTTTAGAGCCAAAGGTGAGAATGATCCTAGACCTCAGGACACAGGGGCTAGGTGAGGGTTGGAGGCAAGCTCTAGAGCCAGAGGTGAGAAGGAGTCTTGGACCTCAGGCAGAGGGACTCGGGGGAGCTCTCACCAGAGGTCTGGCGGTCTCAGACCTAAGGCAACGAGGCTTAGGTGGGGGCCTAGAGTAGAAGCTTGAGATCAGCTGTGAGGGGTGGTCTTAGGCCTCAGGCAGTGGGGTCCAGGTGAGGGTAGGGGGCAGAGGTTTGGAAGTAGAGGTGAAAGAGGATTCTAGACCCCAGGCAGCGGGGCTCAGGAGCAGACAAGTAGAGGTCGAGCCAGAAGCGGGTAAGCCCTGGAAAGCTACACCTCTCATGTGGGAGCGCCGCTTCTCCTAACTGGAGGCAGGGGCTTGGCCAAACGGTCTCCCTGAACCCTGGCAGCCTGGAGGCCCCCTTGCCTGGACATGGCCCAGCCCACCCCAGGCTCGGCCATCTTCAGCCGGTATGAGGAAGCCACTGTTTCTGTGCCACTGTCTCTCTGCGTGACGCAGCCAGGGGCCAGCTGGGGCCTGAGCTGCCCAACCAGTTGGATAAGCCTGGCATCTGGGCTCCCCGGGGGCCAGGGAGGGGCAGGGGGTGATGGGATGACCTGGCCCCTCGCCTGCCACATCGGCCCCTCACCCCCAAGTGTCATAGGCCTCTGTCATCTTCCCAGGAAGTTACAGGGCCCCCGGAGCCCAGGCTGTATCCACGGTAACCCAAGGGCCGAGAAAACCACCTTCAACGTCATCATTATAATATTCTTCAGAATTAGACAGGAGCCAGCATTATTTAGGGACTTACTATATACCTACAGTGAGTGTTCTAAACATTTACCAAGCACTAGCTCGTTTCATCCTCATCACAAAGGCATGAGGAAGATGTCACTATTCACTCCCATTTGACAGATGAGGAAGCGAGGCACAGAGAGGTTAAGTGGCTGCTCTAGGTTACTCCGCGGGGATTGCATCCGGGTCTTGCCTTGCACCATGGACAGCACCCCTGTCTCCGGGTGAACAGCGGAGCGGCTGGTTTGGCTTTGGTCTTAGGGTTCCATCTGAGCGGAAACATCCGGAGCCCGGGGGCCCCGGAGAGCCCGAGCGCCTCTACCACGTCTCCATCAGCTTTGACCGCTGCAAGATCACATCTGTGAGCTGCGGCTGCGAACAACCGGGACCTCTCTACTGCGCCCACGTGGTGGCCCTGTCGCTCTACCGAATTCGGCACGCCCGCCAGGTGAGCTGCGGCTGCCCATCTCTGAGACGCTTTCCCAGATGAACCGAGACAGCTGCAGAAGTTCGTGCAGTACTCATCAGCGCCCACCACACCGAGGTGCTGCCCACTGCCCAGCGCCTGGCTGATGAGCATCCTCCTGGGGGCTCCGAGAGAAACTGGTGCAACGGTGAGGGCACCCGGGGGCCTGATGGGGCGGCGCGGCCCCAGTTGCAGCCACCTCGGTGGCCTCAGGCAGGCATTTGCCATGGAATCCTTAGGTCCCCCGGATCCTTGAGTCGGGGTGGGGAGCCATGGCCTGAAGTCAAGGTCACCACACCCAGTTAAGTGCAGATCCTGGATCTGACCTGGCCCCGGGCAGATGAGTGAATGGTTGGAAATCAGCCAACCGGAGATTCAGCCCCCGGGTGGGGTGCGCCAAGATCACAGAAGCAGGCCTGCGTGTGGGTAGGTGGAGGGCATGAAGGGTATGTGGACGTGGGTGGGTGTCGGGTGGGAGACAGACCAGGAGGCGTTGTGAGCTCCGGGAGGTTTTGGAGCTACCAGGGGGCTGGGAGAGGGGTGGCGTAGGATGGACGGTAGGGAGATGGATGGGCCATTGGGAATGGTGGGGTGTTTGGGTGAGCGAATGATCATGTAGGATGGTGGGTGAATGGGGAGTGGGTGGTATTGACCGCATCGTGAGGGGGGATGGGCTTTGATTAGGATCAGGTAGACCCGAGGGGGTAGGTGGACAGATGGGAGTTGGTGGAAGACTGAAACCCCGGCCTCACTTTTCCTCCGTCCCCGCAGGTGCCCCAGACCCCACAGCGGGCGCAGGCATCGAGGATGCCAACTGCTGGCACCTGGACGAGGAGCAGATCCAGGAGCAGTGAAGCAGCTGCTATCCAACGGCGGCTACTACGGCGCCAGCCAGCAGCTGCGCTCCATGTTCTGCAAGGTGCTGCGCAGGCGCGGCGGGGCCGGGGCCTGGGAGGTGCCGGCGCCCCGCCCCCTCCTCACCACCCCGCCCCGCCCCCATCCCGGCACAGGTGCGGGAGATGCTGCGCATGCGGGACTCCAACGGGGCGCGCATGCTGATCCTCATGACTGAGCAGTTTCCTGCAGGACCCGCGCCTGGCCCTGTGGCGGCAGCAGGGCGCTGGCATGACCGACAAGTGCCGGCAGCTGTGGGACGAGCTGGGTAAGGCCTATTCCGAGGCGGCGCACTGGACCCGGGGCTCCCGCTCCCGCGGCGGCCCTGACATTAGGGTCTGGCCCCTGAATCCTTTCTCTGCTCGTTTGCCCCTCTGATGTAAGAGGCACTGTACTGGGTGCTGGGGCTGCAGCAGAAAACAAAGATTAAATACCTGCCCTCTTGGAGCTGACACTAAACACTATAAACTCCTATCAAATACTACCAACCCCTCTGACCACACCTTTTCATAAGGGCGACTGTCTGTGGCTTTGGCTTTGCGGGGCACTGGTCTCTGTCACAGCTTCAGGTTTTTTGGGTTTTTTTTTTTTAATTTTTTTCAACGTTTTTTATTTGTTTTGGGGACAGAGAGAGACAGAGCATGAACGGGGGAGGGGCAGAGAGAGAGGAAGACACAGAATCGGAAACAGGCTCCAGGCTCTGAGCCATCAGCGCACAGCCTGACGCGGGGCTCGAACTCACGGACCGCGAGATCGTGACCTGGCTGAAGTCGGACGCTTAACCGACTGCGCCACCCAGGCGCCCCCACAGCTTCAGTTTTGACCGTTGTCGTGGAAAAGTAGCCCCTGACATATCACCAGATGGGCGTGGCAACGTCCCAATACAGTTTTGTTTACAGCGGCTATTTATGTGAATTTCACGTAATTTTCACAGGTCCCAAAATCTTCTTCTGATTTATTTTTCCCTCACCATTTGAAAACATAGAAGTCAGTCGTAGCTCGCGGGCAGTTCAGACCAGGTGGCAGGTTCGATTTTATCCACGGGCGGTAGTTTGCTGACCCCTGTAAACCGATGGTGATAAGTGCTATAGGGGGAAAAAAAAAAAAAAAAACCAGCAAGAGGAAGAGTCTGGGTTCTAGTCCTGACTTCCCAGCTGTGTGACCTTGAGCAACTGCTTTTACCTCTCTGGGCTGTAAGGTGAAAAGACTATCGGTTGCAACCTCAGAGGCTGGAGATGAGGGGTCAGCAGAGACCAGTGCCCAGCTCGCACTAGGCACTCCACAGGTGTGTGCCCGTTCCTATTGGCATGAACGCTGAGCCTGCCTCGTGCCCACACTGATCCACCCGCCCTCCCTCCCCCGGGGCCCTGTGGGTGTGTGTCGTCCTGAGCCCCACTGCAGACCAGAGGAAGCGAGTTGGAGCTGGCTGCAGCTGCTTGGCAAGTGGGACAAGCTGGACGTGTGCCCGCTGGAAGAGGGCAACTACTCTTTTGACGAGCCCAGCCTGCAGCCCACCATGACCCTCAGCCGAGGTAGGAGAGGGGTCCCTGCCATTCCCCCTGCAAAAAGCTGGCCTGGTGCCCAGTCTCTCCCCATCACGGTGCTCTGGGGAAGAGCAGAGGGACCCCCAGCCCCTGCCAGCAGGAGGGAGGGAGGGAGTGCCCAGGCAGGGGCGGCAGGCAGCCTGAGTCACAGGAAGTGAAATGTTTAAGGCGCCTATCGTTCTGGGCTGCTCTCCTGGCCATGGAGGCAGGGGTGGGGGGACAGAGAGAAAAGGAAAAAGCTATTGAGAAGAGAGAGACAGGTAGAGTCAAGATGGAGGGACGGAGGAAGAGAGAGAGGAGAAAGTGAGGAATGGAGTCCAGGGAAGGGGCAGGACGGACAGAGAGACAGTTATTCCACCTCCATTGTCCATTGGCATGGAGGGCTGTAACAGCTCCTCCAACAGAGCCATCACTGAGCCCAGAGTCTAGTCCCCAGCTGGCACCCAGTCAGGGGAGCTGGCCTCAGCCCCGAGTGCTAGGCCCCCTTACCGGGCCATGTTGGGCGCCTCTCCCGCAGGCCCAGAGGAGGAGGAGGAAGAGGAGGTGGGGGCTAGAGGTTCCCGCCACACCGTCTTCGGCCGCGCCCTGCAGGCTGGGTCGCTGCACTGGAGCGACACTCACCTGCAGAGGATCCTGGCCAGCGACTCCTACGGCCCCAGCCTCACAGGCACCATGGGCGGTGAAAAGCCAACCTTTGACCCCCAGGGCCGCCCACTGTGGCTGGGTGAGCCCTTCCCCACCGCGTGCGCCCGTGTGGACACCCTGCGTGCCCATGGATACCCCCGTCAGGCCCTGCGGCTGGCAGGGGCCATAGTCAACTCACTCCGGCTGCAGCGACGGCATCAGCTTGAAAGCTACAAGCAGCAGAAAAAAGGTGGGTGCCACGACTGTCACACTACCCTGGGGCTCTAGACACAAATGCCGACTGCTGGGCACTGTGGCAACCCTGACATCTGTGGGTACCGCTCGGGGGTCCCACCGGGAAAGCCGATCAGCCGAAGGTGTCGGGAACCGAAAAGAATTTAATACAGGGGATTGAGGCCTCACAAAACTACTGGAGGGGCTGCAGCATTAAGAGTCAGGGATACCACTGCTTAGGTTCAAGAACCTGAACTTCCGAAGTACAGGGATTACAGCAAACTGCTGACATTGAGCTCAGCAGCCTGTGGCTGCACTGTGGGCTGCGTCCAGGAGGACACTCGGAACCTTCTGGCAAGCCCTTGTGTCTGTGCCCTGCACAGTCACACACCTGCTCATGGAGGCTGCAGAAGAGCCTCATCCTTTCCCAGCCTCTGCACCTCACGCAAAGGAGCCTGGGACTTGTAGTTTCTAAGCTTCCACCTCCCGTGGAACAGGATGGGTGCACCAGCCACAAGTCTTTCAGGAACGTGGACCCAGTGTGCCCAGATTTTCAAGACAGGCCAGAAATCTGGATTGTATGATGTGCAAATTTACTGATTTTTTTTTTAACATTTATTTGTTATTGAGAGACAGAGAGATAGCGCGTGAGCAGGGGAGGGGCAAGAGAGAGAGGGAGACACAGAATCCGAAGCAGCCTCCAGGCCTCCAAGCTGTCAGCACAGAGCCCAACGCGGGGCCCTGAACTCACAAACCACAAGATTACGACCTGAGCCAAAGTCGATCACTTAACGGACCTGAGCCACTCGGGCCACCCCTGATTTTTTTTTTTAAGTTTATTCATTGGGAGATGGAGACAGTGAGTGGCGGGGGTGGGGGGGGGGGGGGGAGGCGAAGAGAGAGAATCCGAAGCAGGTCCACGCTGACCCTGGTGCAGGGCTCAAACTCACCACAGTGAGATCATGACCTGAGTCGAATTTGGACGCTTAACCAACTGAGCCACCCACGTGCTCCAATTTACTGAAATTTTAAACATGGGCACCAAATTCAAATTCGTATTAGGGGCACCAAAAAAAGCCACAGTGTATGGGCCAAAAAAAGACATGTTTGTGGACTGGCTTATGGGGAGGCAGGAGGGCAACTTATCAGGAAATTGAGCCCAGGGTATAACGGGAACTGGGGGATCTGGGACCCCGGCAGAGTTCTGGCCTGGCCTAGAGGCACAGAGAAACCCCGCCCTGCCGCAGAACCACTGAGAGCTGTACATCTTAGGGATGTATTGTGGTTTTCCAGGGGAACAGGAGGGAGGGACAGTGTTTCAGGTAGAAGAACAACATGGGCAGGATCCCAGAGGCAGGAGTGGGAGGAGATCGGAGAATGGGCTTTCGGATGGGGCAGGTGGCCACGTGGGGTCGGGACAGCTGGGTGAGATGGAAAATGATGGGAGGGATTAAGAAGAGGAGAATGGCACCGGTTTAGGTGTTTCAGAAAGCACCCAGTTTTCATCCTGTGACCTGCCAGGCCTAGGTCTGGCGTGGGACAGGAGGCCAAGGCTGGGGAGGTGAGGGCTGCTACAGAGCTCAGGGGGCAGAGAAGATGGCTGCGGGGTGGGTGGGCAGTGGGCAGGCTCTGGGAGGCCGGGCTAGGGGTTCAAGGGCAGAACCCCCCCACACTAGGCTTGTGGAGGGGCAGGCACTGAGCCCCCCCATACTGCCTGCAGAGCTGCTGCAGAAAGGGAAACAACCTGCATCACCAACACGGAAGGCTGGGTGGGCCACCCCCTGGACCCTATTGGCTGCCTCTGCAGGGCGCTCCTGGAGGCCTGTCGCCTGGAGGAGGAAACCCTCGCCCTTTACCCAGGTGCCTACACTGGGGCCCCTGGGAGGAAGAGCGGCCCATCCCCCCACCCTCCCGGCCCAGCACCCCGAGAAAAGAAAGTGGGGCCGCACCCTTATCCTTGGCCACACCCCCTAACCGGTGCCAGCAGCCCGTAGACTCCGCTTCTGCTGACCGCGAGGGCCACACATAGACCTACGTGTCTGCTGGTAGGAAGTGTCTGGTCAGAGCTGGGAGCCGCTGGGTTCCCCCTAAACCTAAGCCCCCAGGCCCCCCGCTTGAGGTGAAGAGCCGCTGGGGGTCCCAGGAAGCGGGTCCTGAAACCTGAAACCCGTGTCCCACAGACTCGGGCCCCGAGAAGCGGAAGGTGGCCCTACCAGCACGTGCCGGTGCCCGGGAGCCCTGGGAGTCCTACCTGGCGCTGGCCCTCGAGGTGGCACTGCTGGGCCTGGGCAGCAGCGGGCCCTGCCCGAGGGGTTGTACGCCCAAGACAAGGTGGTGCGCAGCGAGGAGCAGCTGTTGGCCCTGCTGGAGGAGGTGGGCTGGACGAGCGGCTGGTGCAGGTGCTGCGCAGACAGGCCGGGCTGCTGCTGGAAGGTGAGGCCCCGCCCCCAGCCCGCTCCTGAAGGCGGGGTCCCGCCCCCCACCTGCGGTGGTCGGTTGCTGCCGGATCTCGAGACCCGGCTCTCGGCCCTCGTAGGCTCTCGGCCCTCGTAGTTCGCTCCCAGCTCGGCAGGCAGCGCCTGAAAGGTGAGATCCGACCCTTGGCCCTGCTCCCGAGAAAGTTCCGGCAGCCAGTAGCCGCTGTGGCCTCTGAGGCGCTGCCCCTCTCCCACCTTGGAGTCGAGGAGCCTGGTCCGTGATGCCCAGCTGGACTTCACTGGCTCTGCCCGTGGCCCTGCCTTCTGAGGCCCCCACCCGCCCCTGGAGCGGGTGCAGCCCCGTCTCGTATCTGAGTCCTGCCTCCTACCAACGGGGAGGCCGGGTCTCCTCTTCCGATTCTCCGGCGCTTTTCTGACTCGGCCCTGCACCCCCATCTCCGGGACCTCTTTAACCCCCAGCCCCTGCCCCTCTGTCCTGGGGCCAGCCTAGCCCCTACTCAGAGCCTGGGGAGGGGCGGAGAGGAGCCCTCACCTGGGGGCTGAGCTCAGTATGCCCCTGCAGCGGGTCCCTTCAGTGGCTTCGGAGAGGTGCTCTTCCGGGAGAGCGTGCCCATGCACACCTGTGCCCGCTACCTGTTCACCGCGCTGCTGCCCCACGACCCTGACCTGGCCTACCGCCTCGCGCTGCGAGCCATGAGGTGAGAAGGGGCGGCTGGGGACTGGCCCAGGGGACCGGGCCGGACTGGAGGGTGAGAGGCGCCCTTGGAGCCCCGTCCTCCCGCCTGAACTCACAGCCTCTTTAATTCAGTCTCCCTCACGCTGGCAGCCCGGTTGCCCTGTGCTTTTGATTATTAAATATGCATGGGTGTTATGATCTTGAATTTGAGAGATATCCACACGGCACAGAATTGAGTCCTTTTCTAGACATTTTTGTCCCAACCTACCCAAATCTCTTCCGAGGCAAGCCGTGTCACCACTTTCTGCTTATCTAACCCACAAGAATCAAGATTTCGGCAAACCCATGGTCTGGAAATTGAAAGTCGGTCTTCCTTTTACACCCATGATGCATCCTGTATCTCTTTCTTGCACCTGCACTTTTTTTTTCTTTTATTGAAAAAGTGCCTGCAGGGGAGGGCAGAGTGGAGGGGAGGGAGGAGAGAGGGGGGGGGGGGGGGGGGGGGGGGGTGGTAGATTTCAGGCAGGCTCCACGCTCAGCACAGAGCCTGACAGGCTTGATTTCACGACCTGAGCCAAAATCCAGAGTTGGACACAACTGACTGAGCCACCCGGGAGCCCAGCGGAATTTTTAGAGGCCCTCTGTGTCCTAAGCACGCCCAACAAATAAAGTGCATTCTCTCCCCAATCTCAGACGATCCCATTTAGGGTGCATCTTTCCAGAATATTTGGAAAGAATCATCTCTGAAGAGCTGTGGATATCTAAGCAGGACCCAGCAAATTAACAGCCCATGGGCCAGATTCAGCCTGCCACCTGTTAACCATACAACCCAGGAGACGAGAATGGTTTTTACATTTTTAAGTGTTTGAAAATAAAAGAATATTCTGTGACCCATAGAAAGTATATGAAACTCAAGTTTCAGTGTCCAGCAGTAAAGTTTTATTGGCACGCAGCCACGCCCATTCATTTATGTATCGTCTGTGGCTAATTTACGTGGCAGTGGCAGAGTCGTTGGGACAGGGACCAAATGGCCTGCACAGCCAAAAATACCGGCTGTCCAGACTCGTGCAAAGAAACGGTGCCGGTCCCTGGTCCAAATCCATGGCTCACATCACCTCGTGTAATCTTAACAACCTAGAGAAATAAGTATGTTGACCCCCAATTTACACGTAAACACACTTAAACTGTGTCCAGAGTCACATGTTGAGGAAACTTCAGTAATATTTGAAACCAGAATAGTCTTGACTCCTCTTCCGTGCTGTTGGTCCCATCTGACAACTTAGAAGGACTTTCTAAATATAAACCACATCTATAGAGAGTAGCCGGTTAACAATATGCCGTAGTGGGCACGTAAAGTCCTCCCCCAAACATTTGTGTGCTCAGCAGTGTTCCGGCTGCTGGATATGCAGCAGTGAGTAAAATAGTCACAAATGCCCGCCTTCATGGAGCTGAGGTTTTGGGGCGGGAGAGACAATCAAGAAATTAATAGGGGGGCCCGGGTGGCTCAGTCGATTTAAGCGTCCGACTCCTGATTTCAGCTCAGGTCATGATCTCCCCGTTTGTGAGATCAGGCCCCGTGTCGGGCTCTGCCCTGACAGCATGAAGCCTGCTTGGCATTCTCTCTCTCTCAAAACAAATAAACTTTAAAATTAAAAAAAAAAAAATTAATAGGTAAACTATATTGTGTGTCAGATGTGACCTATAGCAAAGAAGCCCTGGGAGAAGTTGGGAGTGGCAAGTTCACACGGTGGGGGGGGGGGGGGGGGGGGGGTCCACGGAAGAGCCCACTGAAAAATATTTGAGCAAAGACTTGAGGGAGGTGAGGAAGAAGCCGTAAGGATGTCTGGGGAAGAGTGTTCCAGGCAGAGGGAGCAGCATGTGCAAAGGCCCTGAGGTCGGACTGTGCTTCATTGTATTTGAGGGACATTGAGGGGAACGGTACCTGGAACAGAGTAGGGGTGACAGAAAGGCTAACAGGGGGCCGCATCAGGACACAAATAACCTCACATTTTTATTGGCCCTGGCATACGAATAGAGTATAGCTTATTTAATCAACTGTGAAGGGCATCAGCAGTACTTTGGTGAACATCTTGCGCTTCTCCCCCTCCCCGTCCCCTGCCCCAGGCTGCCTGTACTGGAGACCGCGTTTCCAGCCGGAGAACCTCACCCCAACCCGCTGGACTCCATCATGAGCAACCGCTTCCCCCGCTGGTTCATCCTTGGCCACCTGGAGACCCGCCAATGCGAGCTGGCCTCTGCCATGCTGACAGCTGCCAAGGGTGAGGACAGCGGCTGCCCCCTGTCTCCCTCTGCCTTCTCTTTCCTCCTTTCTGTCACGCCTCCCCTCTCCTTTTTACTCCTTCATCGGATTTCAGTTTTCCTTGAGCACTTCCTAGATGGCCCAGGCAGTGCCCCGGGCGCTAGGGACACACAACACAGTTCCGAGTCCCGCGCCCTGTGATGTTACGTTCTAGTGGGGGCAGGCAGACCACGCGCAAG
Organism: Lynx canadensis; assembly: GCF_007474595.2. Lineage (NCBI taxonomy): Eukaryota > Metazoa > Chordata > Mammalia > Carnivora > Felidae > Lynx > Lynx canadensis. The sequence continues at coordinate 9,509,226 of NC_044304.2, forward strand.
GTAAACAGTTATGTTACTCAGTAAGCAAGAGAGTAAGAGGTGCCTAAAGCAGGCTAATGCTTAAGCCAAGAGGCCTGAGCTATGGCCGATATCTGCTCTCCGAGTCACCGGGAGCCTCCATGACAGAACCACAGACCAGACAAACAGCAGACGTTTATTTTCTCACGGCTCTGGGGCTGGAAGTCCGAGATCAGAGGGCCAGCCTGGTCGGTTCCCAGTGAGGACTCTCTTCCTGGCTTGCAGACGGCCACCTTCCTGTTGTGTCTTCCCTTGGCAGAGAAAGAGCTCCAATTTCTCCTCTTCTCAGGAGGACACTGATGCCCTCACGGTGCCCTACCCTCAGGACCCAGTGCCTCCGGAAGTCCCCACCCCCAGATACCATCATCCTGGGGATCCGGGCTTCACCATGAATCTGGGGAGGGTGCAGTCCAGGCCTGGAGAGCATTCCAGGCAGAGGGAATAGCCAGTTCAAAGGCTCTGAGGCTAGATTGTGCCTGGTATGTTTGAGGAACAGAGGAGGCCCGTGTGGCCGAAAGTGGAGTGACAGAATTGTAGGATCGGGGCCGGTGATAATAACAGCAATAAAAGCTCACATTTCTATAGCTCTTGCCCTGTTAAAGCTTTTCAAGTGTCGGCTCCCCATCCCGTGAGGCAGGTACCATAGTGTTAGTTTAACCCATTTTACAGATGGGGCAGCCAAGGCACAGAAAGGTGGAGTGCCTTGCTCAGCATCACACAGCTAGTGAATGGCAAGGCAGGGATTGGGACCCTGGTGCTCTGGGTCCAGAATCAATGCCCTTGACAATTAGGGGTCCTTTTGTGGCTTTGTCCCGCTGGGTGAAGAAGTACCAAGAGTGGTCTGGATCTTTACGGAACCACTGCCGGGTGCTTCTCCCTCCTCACACGGGTGCACCTAGTGGGGAGGAAGCTGTGTGAACAGGTCAGGCGGCAGCAGGGTCTGGTGCCAGGTGTGCTGACCCTGCCCTCCTCCTTCCCTCACCCCAGGAGACCCCAAGTGGCTGCATGCCGTGCTGGGCTCCATCCAGCAGAACATCCACTCGCCTGCCCTGCTCTCAGCTGGCCCAGGACGCCTGCAAGACGGCCACCCCTGCCAGCGCGCCTCGGACACCACGCTGCTGGGACATTGCGCTGGAACTGGGCCTGCAGGTGGGCGGGAGTCGGGGGCGGGGGGGGGGGGGTGGGGGGGGGGAAAGGCTGCCTGAGGCCCCGCCTGCGTGTGAGCGACACCTGGGGGCGGGGCCGCGAGGAGCCCTGTCTGGGAATGAGGGAATGGTCACCAGCTGGGGTGGGCTTGTGAGTGAGGGACTCTGTGGCAGAGGTCTGAAGGTGACAGTCACTTCTGGAGGTGTGACTGAGGACAAGGATGCGGGTCCCGGGTCCCGCAGGTGAGCCGGTGGGCCACAAAAAGCAGCAGAGCCTAGGGTGCTGGGCTTGGGGTGGGGCCTGGGGCTGGTGTGCTCACGGCTAGGGCCCCTGGGTGGGCGGGGCTGAAGCTGAGGGAGCAGAGCCAATAAGGAGCCTGCTTGGGGGCGGGGCTTGCTGGGAACCGGCCTGGAAGGAAAGGTCACCGCGGAGGGGGCGGGGCCCGGGGGAGGGTCCTGAAGGTGAGGAGCCACCTCTGAGTCTGAGGTCTTCCGAGGCCGGGCCTGCGAGTTGGGGCCGTCCCCAGGGGCCGCCCGGGCAAGGGCTGTCCTGCTGGGGCAAGTCAGAGGCCAGCAGGGGTGCAGCTTGGAGGTGAGGAGTCAAAAGCAGGGTGTGGGACCCGGAGGGGGCGGGGCCTCAGAGTGCTTGCGAAGTAAAATAGGAGGATAGGGAACAGTTGGGGGCAGGCTTGCAGGATGGGGTGGGACCTTCCCAGAACTGGCAAGCAGGGGGGCTGCAGAAGGCGGGATTAGCCCCAAACAGAACAACCTCCTGTGGGGGAGTGGAGCCATGGCAGGGGGTATGTGGGAGGTGAGAGCAGGGAGGGGTCCCTTAGAGATGTGACACACTGTTTAGGAGCTTCAGAAGGCAGAGCCCCCAGACAGGACCTGGGGAGGGAGCCGGGGGGAGAGGCAAGCAGGGAAGGTGGGACTTGTGGGACAGGTGCTTTGGGCCTCCAGGGGGAAATCTGACAGGAGCATGGAACTTTCTAGAGAGAAGGGGCAGGTTGGTTGGTTGTCTGGGGTGGGCTCCGTGGGGCCTCAGAATAACACCAACAATAACAGTAACAGTAATGGCTGGCGTTGGGCTGAGCGCTTTGAAGCAACCAGTACTGTGCAGGAGCTTTTAATTTTTTAGTGTTTTTATTATTTCAATTTTTGAGAGAGAGAGACAGCATGAGCAGGGGTGGGGCAGAGAGAGGAGGAGACACAGGATCCGAAGCAGGCTCCAGGCTCCAAGCTCTCAGCACAGAGCCCCACGCGGGGCTTGAACCCACAAAACTGCGGGATCATGACGTGAACTGAGGTTGGACGCTTCACCGACTGAGCCACCCAGGCGCCCCTTCAATCCCCATTTTATAGACGAGGAAACTAAGGCCCCGGGAGGCAAGGCCACGTGTCCAGATTGTGTGGCTCACTGATTCAGCCCTTAACTTCCGAGTCTCCTGGGCCCCTCAGGATCCCTGATCCCCTTCCCTGTCCCCTCCCACGCTGCAGGTGATGCGGATGACCCTGAACACCATGACCTGGAGGCGGAGGGAGATGGTGCGTTGGCTGGTCAGCTGTGCCACAGAGATTGGTGAGAGTCCCCCAGTGAACCTGCCGTCTGTCTCCCTATGGTGGCAGGCAGGCATGAGAGAGAGGCCGGGCCTTTTCCGTGACTCCAGCCCGAGCTCAGGGCCAGGCTGGTGCGATGGGGGTTGTGGGGGGACAGAGCTGGACAGAGGCCCAGAAGCCGGCCAGGCTAAAGTGGCTTGGAGAAGGGACAGCAGCTCCAAAGCGTGCCCTCTCCCCACCCAGCCCCGCTGCTCCCGCTCCTTTGGAAAGGTGGGGTGCGCTTCCGTCAGGCTTGGGGTGGCGGCAGAGGGGTTGTGTCTTCAGCCCTGGGTGGTGGGGACGGTGCATCAGGGCAAACCCGTGCCCGCACCTGGGAGTCCCCGCCCTTCTTCCCGGCCAGCTTTGCCCTCTTGCCTCCCCCCAGGCCCCCAGGCCCTGATGAATATCATGCAGAACTGGTACTCCTTATTCACAACCAGTGGAGGCTGCCACCACTCGTGGCGGTGACGGGCACCACGCACGCCACGCTGTCGCGGCTGCAGCTGGATGCGCCCCGGCGGGAGGAGCTCTGGGCCTGTGCGCGCACCCTGGCCTTGCAGTGCGCCATGAAAGACCCGCAGAACTGTGCCCTGCCCGCCCTCACCCTGTGCGAGAAGAACCACGCGGCCTTCGAGGCGGCCTACCAGATCGTGCTGGACGCCGCGGCCGGCGGTCTGGGCCACGCCCACCTCTTCACCGTGGCCCGCTACATGGAGCACCGTGGCCCTCCCACTGCGGGCGTACAAGCTGGCCACGCTGGCCCTGGCGCAGCTCAGCATCGCCTTCAACCAGGACAGCCACCCCGCCGTCAACGATGTGCTCTGGGCCTGCTCGCTCAGCCACTCGCTGGGCCGCCACGAGCCTCTTGCCATCGTCCCCCTCATCATCCGCAGCATCCACTGCGCCCCCATGCTCTCTGACATCCTGCGCCGCTGGACCCTCTCGGCACCTGGCCTAGGGCCCCTGGGGGCCCGTCGGGCCGCCAAACCGCTGGGCGCTGACCGGGCGCCGCTCTGCCAGCTCCTGGACGCCGCGGTGGCGGCCTACATCGCCACCAGCCACTCGCGCCTCACGCACATCAGCCCGCGGCACTACGGTGACTTCATCGAGTTCCTAGGCCAGGCCCGTGAGACCTTCCTGTTGGCGCCTGACGGGCACCTGCAGTTCGCCCAGTTCTTGGAGAACCTCAAACAGACCTACAAGGGCAAGAAAAAGCTCATGCTGTTGGTGCGGGAGCGCTTCGGTTGAGGGGCTGCGGCCCCCTTCACCCCTGCCTCCGCGGCACCAGCGCCCCATCCAGGGCCTCGGCGCTGGAGGCCCACGTGGTGTTTCAGTATTAAGTCAGGGAAGGAGCCCGGCCGCAGCTAGGAGATCTTGCCTGCCATCCCCTGGAGGCCTGCTGGGGGGGCGGGGCGGGGAGGCAGGGGGGTGACTTCCTGCCACACGCGTGCCTAGGAGTGTGCAAGTGAGTGCGAGACGTGAGGATCAGAAGCCATACCGCCACCCAGGGGCCCGGAAGGGGGTGTGTGCTTGGGCAGCCGGTATGACCCCGCCTTGGGCACCCCAAAAGCAATAGGCAAGCTCTCCCTCCCAGACAGGCAGGCCTGGCTTGGGACTGGGGGTGGGGGTGGGAGCTTCGAGGCAGGACATTCCAGAAAGTGGCTCTTAAAGCCAGCGTAGCAGACCGCCCCACACCCCACTCTGGGTGGCCAGGGGACTCCTGTTAGGGCATCTAAATCTCCTTTTGTACCCTCCCCTCACTGCCTCAGGGGCCCCGTTCTGCATCCCAGGGCCTCCTCCAGGCTGCCCAGCTGGGACCAATGGCTCATTCCCACTGAAGGATTTGAAGAGGCCTCAGGCCTCAGCCACATACCTCACCCCCTTCCGGCCAGGACTTCCCATTCCCGAGGATGCCAAGGTCCAGGGCAGGCTCAAGGGGTCACTACTGTCCCTCCCCCTACCTGCTAGTCACTGGATACAACTCAGGAACTGAGCCAGGCTCACACTGTCCTCCAAACCTGGTGTGTGTGTGGGGGGGGGGGGGGTGGGGAGACGAGCGCAGGAGAGCCAGGGACTCCCCGCCCCAGATCTGGAAAGGAGACAGGTTGGCATCCTGGCATTTCCGACTCTGGCTCTCTCTCTTTCTCCTGCTCTGTGTCCCTGCTCCTCCCCTCATCTTACTCTCTCCCTTTCCCTATTTCCCTTCATTTAGTCTTTCTATTTGTGTCTCAATCTCAGCTGCTGACTCTCTTGGGTCTCCCTTTCCCACCTTGGCCCAGGGAGGAAGAGGGAGAGTGTCCCAGACCAATCACCCCTTCTGTCTTTTCTCCTCTTGTAATTAAGGACAAAATCATGTCATTTTGTAACTTTTTTTCTATTTATTGAACCGTATATTGTATTTCCTTTTTTTTTTTTTTTTTTTAATACAAATTTTGAGACTGAGGTGTGTCCCCTACCCCCCTCCCCCGCCCCGAACCAGGACCACCTGATCCCTGGACAGAAAAACTCCAGCCTTGGCTGCTCCCGGCACAGCTTGGGCACAGCTTCAAGCGAGGGGTGGAATGGGAGTGCTTGCTGGTTTCATCCGTTCGCAGTAGTGTAGATAATAGGGCTGAGAGCTGGGCAAGCCCCAAGAGGAGAGCTTTATACCTGTCACCTGTTACAACACGTGTCACAGTGGCCCTACGAGTCGGGAAGAATATCATTTCCGAGAATAGTGGGGGTTCCAAAGCGTAGGAAAGGCCAGAGCCTGATCAGTAGCATGGTGAAGCACTGACCCTGCCCACCTCGGACACCATGGCCCTTGAACTGCTGGGAATGGCCACTAGGGGGTGCCCTGCCTCCAGACACCAATGTTGGAGGTACTTGTCTCCAAGTTGCTGAAAGCGGGGACCCTGACGGGTGCTGGGTGCACCTGGGTGGGGAGACACACACAAGACAGGAATCCCGGGCCTCGACTCTTCCTTGTGGGCGGTTCTGGCGGTCGGCGGAGAAAAGCAGGTGGGTGTGGTCAGCGAGGGGCGCGGCCCGGGCGTGTCTGGATTCCTACGCCGCCGTGGAGGCTTCCAGTCCCCAAATGGAGTGAGCCGTCTGGAGGGCCGCAAAGAAGGCCTTCGGTTGCCTTCTTTCCCTAGTTCCCTGAGAAGCAGGACGCCCCTCCCCCCCCCCCCCCCCCCCCGTCTTTAGGGTGTGGCGGATAGATGAACAAGTGTGTCTGGGTCACTGTCAGGGCCGGGGCAAACGAGGACGGGCTTCGCGGCCAGGCGGGGTACAGAGCAGTGCTGGGTGGAGCTGACCGCCAGAGGGCGCCGAGACAGCGCGCGCGGTCGTGGGCGGGGCATCGGCAGCGCTGGGCACAGCGATTGGTTCGTGGCACTGCCCTCTGCCCGAGAGGGCCCATTGGAGACGGTCCCATCTGCCCCGCCTCCCCTGTTCCCGCAGGTATGTGCCGGCGTGTTCTTTTGCGCCGCCTAGAGGCGTGATTGAGGGTAGAGGGGGCAGGCTCGGTGCCGAGCATTTGCTTCACCCCTTACAGTCTCAGCTGCCTACAAATGCCGTCCTCGGGGCTCCCTTCTTATGCCCCTCAGCTCTCAAAGTCATCCAAAAATGTCCCCCTTGGGCCCGGGGATTCCCTCGTAACCCACGCACACCTCCAGCACGAGTTCCCTGCCAGCATTCTCGGACACCAGCAGGTCAAGTCTAACCTGAGGCCTGAATTCTCCCTTATCTCTCCGCCACCCCCAAATATCACTAGCTCAAGACCCTCGGGCCCCAGCCATCTCTGAATGCCCAGCGTTTCCCTCGGGGTCACCCCCCACTGCCACCTGAGGTTGGGTTCAATAGGCCCTGGCTTGGGGTACTCCTCATTATGACCCCATCTAGATTCTTCCTAGAACAGCTCTCCCTGCCATTGCATCAGCCCTCCCCCCCACCCCCATCCTAGGACATCCCTCAAGGTCACCTTTCCAGCTTTCTCTGCCCTGTGTGACTAAACTTGCGACCTTCCTCACAACAGGTGGGACAGGCATAGGGATCCTGGGAAGTCAGGAGCTCAGGGTACAGGGACAGTAAATTCAAGCCCATCGGTCCTCCCCACCTGAAAAGCCAAAACTCCAGCGACAGGAGGAAGGGAGTAAATCACAAACTACCAGACCTTCAGGAATGAGGTAGGAGGCAGGTTTTATTTAATTGGACAGCAGCAACACACAGCACAAACCCTGCCCCGAGCTGAAGTACGCCCCTATCCCTGGGTGAAAGGGTACCCTGGGCCAGCCCTGACAGCCTAGGGGGCTTCTCTCTGCCTGGTCGCACTCAGAGTCCATCCCATCTGATACTGGACAGTCTCAGGTCTTGTAGTAGCAGGTGCACTACAGGGCCACCGGCGGACTCAACAGGCCCACCTGTGTCCTTTCTGGGCCCACAAGGGACCTTGCTCCCTGCTCCACGTGCCCGGAGAGTGTCACAGCCCTCCCCACACCCCCAAAGTTAGGACGCCGCAGGGTTCAGGGAGAAGAGGCCAGGCACACTCAGGTCAGGCCAGCCTGGTTCCGGAAGCCGGAGTTGGCATTTAACGGTCTGGGGGCCCAGGGCAGCTTCCTCTTGAGTAACTGGCTGCTGGGAAGGTACAGGCCTGGCCCACGTCCCACCAGGCCTGGGAGAGAAAAGGCCAAGGCTCCAGGCTGGGAGGGTTACTGGGAGGGGATAGGGACCCAGATGGCTTCCCTTTCTAGTGGGAGGGCCACCCACCCACCTGCCCATTCTCCCTAGGAGTTCTGTCCAGCCTCAGCCGGAAGCAGGACTGTGCAGGGGGCAGGACCCCCACGTACAGAGTTGGGGGAGGGCGCCTACAGCAGACAGCTGGGTCCACCCACCCCATTCCAGGCTATATTGCCCCTCCCCCAAGTCCCTCCGCCTAACACAGGTCTGGGTCTGGGTCCTCAGCTCTTCCCCTAGGAATCAGCCCACCCGAGGAAGGCAGGCTGCACAGGCTTCGAGGGGGCTCGACTCCTGTTCCTGCTGAACTGAGCCAGTCTGCACAAATCAACTGTGTTTCAGCTCAGTAGGCACAGGAGGCAGAGCCCAGGGAGGCCCGGACAGTGGGACAGGCGGGCGGCAGGGCCAGAGGAGGCGGGGTCCCGGGGGGCGGAACTTAGCCACTGTGAACACGACTTGGTGTGGACTCTGCTCACAAGCAGCTAAGCCCTGCTCCCCAGGCCAGACGCAGGCAGCGGGGGGCGGGGGGCCTCTCGGCCTCCCATCCCCGGCCCTATCCCCGGGCAGCGTCCTCAGCAGCGAAGGCGGTGGCGGCAGCCCCAGAGGCAGGGCTCAGGGTCGGTTGGAAATCCCTGGCAATGTGATTTGTGACAGGCAGCAAATCCCATCCCCAGGAACCCCAGCCGGCCATGGCACAGGGGTTGGGGGGCACCGGGTGGGACCGGAGGTTGGCACCTGAGGGTGGGGGGGGAGAGAGAGCAAAGGAGGTAAATGAGATTTGAAGACATCTGTGCTCCACGTCCCCGCTGAGGCCTGGTAGGGAAGCCCTCTCCCCACACACGGCGGCGGCTGAAGGCAATGCTGGACCACCAGGCTGGACGCCCCCACCGCAGCCACACGCTCAGGCCCAGGCCCAGGCCCGGAGAGGTAGAGATGCTCCAAGGATCCCTCTGAGCTAAGAGGGCTGCAGGGACTTCCAGAGCCAGGTTCCCCCCCTTTCCCCCCCCCCCCCCCCCCAGTAAGCCCTGGGCAGGCTAAACGGGGCCATGAGGAGAGGAAGTCGATGGGGTGGCGGGCAGGCGGGTGAGGAAGTGATCTCACCCCAGCTGGCGCCACTTCCTAGAAGCCTGAAGGGCAGGAGGAAACCACCAGGGCCTCTCCCCCCTCCCGTGGCCCCGTCTCCTCAGTGGCCAAGCCTTAGCCTGCACCCCATCAGAGCGGATGCCGACAGCGGGTACCCAGCTCTTCCCGTGGGCACACACATCCCCAGAGCACCGGACGCAGGCCCAAGGTGCAAATCTCCACTCTGCAGTTTCCCAAATGCCCTCCAAGCCTCAGTTTCCCCATCTGTAAAACAGCCCAGGGCCTCAACCGCACAGCACAGGGAGGTTTCACCAAGAGCGTATGTCATTCACAAGCACCCAGCACCAGGACCGCCTTACATGATTGTCAGTGCTCAGTGCAAAATGAAATTGCGGGGTCCCTTCTTCACAACTTGCGAATTTCAAGACGCTGAGAGAAGAGCATTAACCCAAGCTCAGGTCCTTCCGAGCAGGGGAGACCCCGTGAACCGCATGATCACAAGCCCATGACGCCAGCCTGCGTGTCGTAAACGGAGCTCTCCTTAATGATAAGAGCCCCCTGGCCAGGAGGCCCCAACTCTGGAGCCAGTTTGGGCAGCTCTGAACCCTGGTTCTGTAGCATCCTAGCTGGGTGACTCCTAGAAAGCCACTCAACCCCTCTGGGCCTCCCTTTCCCCATCCACAAAGCAGAGATAATGCCGTGGTAAGGATCTCACAAGTGGTACATGTAATTAGAATGGGGCCATGCTGTCATCATCAGGCAGAAACAGAAAAGACAGTGGCAGTGAAGAGTCCAAACACTGGTGGGACCCTGGCACCCACATATGGTGGCGCCCGTCACTGGGAGACAGGTGTTAAGAGATGTCCTGCTCTGTTCCCCGACCCCTCGCATACATACAGGCGCGCGCGCGGGGGCGCACACACACACACACACACACAGTGGCCACCGGCTTTCCCATCAGGCCCCAGCCCTGTCCCTTCAGGGTCTGGGGGCACCAACCGGGAGCAGACAAGGCCCTGCAGGGCGGCCGGCCTCCCTGGGCCGCCTCCGGAAGTGAGACAGCACATTCGTGTCCCAGGGACGAGAACGGGAAGGGCGGCCATTTGGCCAGGCCCGTTTCCTGTGGGGTTTCCCCTGCACAGAGCCCCAGGCCGGGGCCAAGGCCACTCCCCATCCCCAAAGGCACAAAAGGCCTGGGTCTCTCATGGATGGGGCGCTGCCGTGCAGGTGCCCAGGAGCCGGGACCCCTGTTACCAAAGGTGTGCCTCTCAGGCTCATGGGAGATGGGTGTCCAGGGAGGGCCAAGTCCTTGGCAGCTGGAGGCGTGGGGGGGAAGATGGGCCCCTGGGCCGGAGGAGCAGAGCAGGCCCCAAGCCACACGGATGTATGTATGTATGCCTGAGTACAGGGCGTGGAGGCACGAGACACAAGCAGGCAGGCTTACTGTCACCACCCCCCAACCCCATGCTCCAAGAATGAATCAGGGGCAGCTTCCGCCGGGGGCGCCACCACCACCGCCCCCAAGCCTGGTCCCCAAATACTTTCCACCCTCTCGGAGCAGCTGGGATCGGAAAATACCAAGGGCTGCAGGCCCCGCCCTGCCCGCCACCGCCCGCCCTCCCAGCCTGTCACTAACGCTTTGCCTAATGGGCCTAGACTCTCCGCAGAGGCTCCCTGGACCGGGCCCAGAGCCAGCCGCCAACCTGGGCTGCTCGGCCAAGTGCCGCCTGACCACCAGCCCCCCATCCATTACCCTGATCCCAACACAGCAACCGTAACAACCATCCCGACGGGCGACGCTCAGAGGCTGGCACCTGGGTGGAGGCAGGCAGGACAGTGGCAAGTGGGTGGGCCCCCACTGCCCACCCAGGGCCGGGGGGAGGGGGCAGGCCCAGGAAGGGGTGAGTAAGTGAGGACTGAATCACTTGTTATAAATAGGGGAACCGTGCAAGTCACATCCCAGCCCCCACTGTGCCCAGCCACACCACACCACACTCCAACCCCTGCCTTAAACTTCAATCCCCCTAGGATCAGTCACGGAATTCCCAGGCCCCCCCCCCAACATCCACACCGAGAGCCCTTAACTGAGGGGCACACCCTATTGCCATGTTCACCTCTTGCCTTGTCCCCATACGTCCCCATCGTAGCCCTGGCCTGCCTTTGGCAGGGGGGCCGCCAGCCTCGAGGCGAATCACGGGCTTCTGGGCCTTGTCCTCCTTCCTCAGCACCCCCAAAACTCCCAGGCCCAAGGCTGAGGGGTCCCCAGGATCCTCAAGGCATTCTAAGGGCGTGGGTGACCACAGTCCTGGATGGTGATGCCAGACCCAGGCCAGGGGAAGGCCAAAGGTCTTCAAGTCTCAAGCTTCCTGGCCGCTCACCACCCAGGCCCCCCATCCCAGACCACCCAGGCCTGCTCTGCCCAGGGCCACAGCTCAGTGACCACACCCAGGGTGGCGCCAGCTCCAGCACCCTGGGGCAAGGCGCTGCTGGAGCATGACTCAGCCGTGCCCAGCATGGCGGCGTCCTTCTCTGCCCAAGGATTCCCACACGCCTACGCCCGCTGCCCTCCGTGTACGACCTCTCCAGGTGACCAGCCTTTTCCAACACATCTCCTTGTCCACCCAGGACACCTGATGGCAGGAGGGAAGGTGGCCAGGGTGCCCCAAAAGGGATCTGAAGGCGAGCGCCCGCGACAAGGAGGGGAAATGCACTCTCTTCCGCTTGTTTTCTGGTGCTCCCCATTTACAGACGGAGAAACCGAGGCCCAGAGGAATTCAGGGCCGGGCCCAAGGTCATGCAGCAAATCTAAAGGAAAGCCAGGTCTGCTCCTGGCAGAAAGCGCGTCCAGAGTGGAAAAGGGCTGGCCAGACAGCCCAGCGAGGGGCAGGAAGGTGTCTTTTTGCGACCACCCAGGGTTCCCAGCAGTATTCTTCACCGAAAACAGAGCCCCTCCGCTCAGCTTCCCAAGGTGAAGGGCACACTCTGAAAAAATGCTTTAAGGTATATCCAAGTGCCACCTGGGCCCATAGGAAGCAGGTCACCCCACTTACACCCACCCGGACCATGATGCCAGTTACCCTGGGACTGCAGTAGCGACAGGGGCTGCTCAGCAGCTGCGGCCAGCGCAGAACATCTGGCCTCCACTTACAACAGGCAGAGGTTGGTACCGGGGCCCTGGGAGGACCCCTGGAGCATCTGCCTCCGAGATTTCTCTCCAGTGAGCAAGGGTCTGCAGAGACTTGGAGGCCGGGCTAGCACAGACAGGCCCGACCCCCCTGGACACGCCCTGTCACGCATGTGCTCCGCGTGCCAGCCCTGGGCTAGGCCGGCAGCTATTTTAGGGCCCCCTCTGGGCCCACAGACGAGGCCTGCCAGTTGGGGTCTCGAAGGAGCTCCCAGAGGACATCCTGCAAGGGCAGAGGGCAACGGGTGCCCTTCTGGGAGCTAGGACGGAGCTGGCACCAGGCCCCAGGGCCCGTGCCTTCCCAGGACGTGCCTTCCCGGGACTGCGGCGTGTGAACACATGCGCAGGGGCCGGCCCGGGCAGGGTGCGTGGGCGAGCGGACAGGGTGTGTCCCACATCACCTCGCCTCTAAGCCGGGGCACCTGTCGGGTACTGCCCTCCAGCTCTGGCGGGCATGGGAAGAGCTGCCGGAGGACAGCCTTCATGCCAGGGGTCCCACACCGCCCCCCAGCTTTAACCTCACACGGCACCCGTCATCGTGAGCGAGCAGCTGGTTAGGACTGGGGCAGGAACGGGGCAGGTGACAAGAGAGCCGACTGCACCTTCAAGGCATTCGGGAGGCCACTGGGTCTGGCTGGGCCTGGCTGGGCTGAATAGGCAAGTCAGTGTAGGGCTGGGGGCTCTGGTGGCAGTCAAGTCCAGTGCTGGGGTCAGAGGTCAGTGTGGGGCTAGAATACAAGGTTCAGGTTTTAGTCAGGGGCCTGCAGCCCAAGGGCATGAGGACTGCGGGCCGCTCGCGGGGCACGGGACTGGGGAGTCACCCCTCCAGGAATCTCCCACACCTGGCCCCCTTCCTAAGCAACCTTGAAATGAGCTCCTCTCTCCTGCGCCCGGAGGAGCCAAGAGGGAGGGGAGGGGTGCCCCAATCTCCACCAAGCTGGGGCTACACCTTGGGGCCCCCAAGCCCATCTGCTCAATGGAAGGCCTTCCCTCCACTCGTTGGCCGACATGTCAAGAACTTGAACCACCGTGTCACCCGCCATCCACGGAACTCTGGGAGACCCCCACCCACCCACTCCTCCAGCCCCATCCCCACCAAAGCCCTGAGAGGCACCCTAGGAGCCCAGGTACCCGTGTGTATCCATCCCTCCCCACCCCAGCCCGGGCATATGCCCTCCCCCTTCCCACCCTGCCGCTGACTCCCGGCCCACCTGGACCTGCCCCCGTGACTATGGGACCCGCCCTCCCCACCACGCTCTCAAGGGTCTCCGGTGGGGGGAGTGGCCAGGGGTCTCCTGGGGAGGGGGTAAATGTTGGGCTGCCCTTCCCCCGCTCCGTAGGGGGCGCCCCGGGACTCTGCCGCCACCGCCGCCGCCAGATGCACGATCCCCGCTGCACACCCCCCCCACACACACACAGAACCACCGGCGGCGGGGCGGCGCCCTCCCCCTCTCCAAGCGCTGGGGACCCGCCGGGCGCACCCCCCCACTCCGCCCACGAGTCCGGCGCAGAAAAGTTGCCGCCGTCGCCGCGGCGCCGCCGCCTCCCTCCCGGTTCCCTCCCCGACTCACCCGCGGGGGAGGGGAGCCGGCACTCGGGGCTCCGGCCGCCGCCCCGGGCCCGGCGGCAGAGACGCGGGCGGGCGGCGGACCCGAGACGGGCCGGGGTCGGTCGCGGGCCCGGCTCCATCCCACTCACTGGCCGGCCCGCCGCGGGGCCGAATCGCTTTTAAAACCTTCCCGTCTCCTCCCCCCGGGCCGGACAGGGGGCGGGCGCGGGGCGGGGCGGGGCGGGCGCCGCCGTCATGTGCCCCCGGAGCCGGTCCGCCCCCACTTTCTCTCTCTGGTCCCCCAACTCAGCCCCAACTTTCTCCCTCCTTGTCCCGACTCCACCTGGGCCCCCAAACCCAGCCCAGCTTCCCCCCTCCGGGTCCTGGACTCGAGAAGCAGCCCCAGATTTTAAGCTTAGGCTCTCCCTGCGGGAGGAAGGACAGAAGCAGGGGTCCTAATGCCCCTCGCACCCCCAAACCCCTCTTGGCAAAGTCCTGCCCCTGCGCAGGAAGAGAAACGCTGGAGGCCGTGGGCAGGGGCAGGGGAGATGGGGAAGGGGTGGGGGGAGAAATGGCGCCAGACGGAGGACATACTTCTGCTGTGTATGTACCCTTCCTTGGGAGGCACGGGCCTGGGCGTCTGGGCTCCTGCCAAACACCAATCCCCACTTCCTCCGGTCCCTCAGTGCCTTCTCCAGCCCCAGGAAGTCCCTCCTTTTATCCCATCCAACCCTCTCCTGCTGCCATGGAAGCCTCCGACCCCAGTCCAGGTGGTCCCTGGATCAAGGTTGCCTCCGGGTTCTGGCTTCCCATCATCCCCATCCCCCACCCACCCAGGGGCTCTGGGAAACTCCCCAGCTACTGGAGTCTCCCTGGGATAGAGTCCCTCCCTGGATCCCTCCCTCCTTCCCTGCCTGCGTCTGTCCCACCACATCCTCCACCGGCCTCCCCTCCACCGGGAGAAACACGGAGGCATTGTTCCCCAGGACGGGGCCCTGCCTTGGGGCCTGGCCTTGTGCCCAGGTGGGGGGCCAGGAACAAAACTAACCAAAGGAGGGGCGGGGTGCCCTCTACCGCCAAGACAGCCTCCTTGGGCATGCCTAACTGCCACTTCACCCTCTCCAAGATGGGACAGGGGCCGATGGCGCCAGATCGCCACCACGGCCACCCCTATGGTGCCATGGCGCGAGGGGTTCTGGAGCCAGAGGACCCTCCTCTGGCTGTGTGTCTGTGGACACACACACACAGACCTGTGTGGGCATCGCTTTGGGGGCCGTTTTTCTCCCCCCACTCCCAACATTTCCCAAGTCATATAATTGGGGGTGGGGGGGGGTCAGATTGTTCACCACCCAACTCCTGGGAAGTAAGGGTAACGCTGGGGAGTGGGGACCCGGCAGCAGGCCCAGGCAGGGGACCATAGGGGCTGGTTGGATGCCTCTGGGTCACCTCGTACCCCAGGCTTCCTCCCGAGTTCTCCGTTTCCTCAGTTCAGCTCAGCCGGCTCCCACCTTGGATCTTGGTGGGAATTGGAAGAAGCCGGCGGAAGCCACACCTCGTTCCCATCCCATGGGACCCAGCCTGGGGGGTTCCTGGGTCTTTCTTCTCTGTGGGGCCCAAGGGGCAGGATCTGGCAGGTTGGGGCAGGAGGGGGCAGAGCAGCCTGTGGGGCCCTGGGGGAAGATTTGGGGTGGCACAGAATTCCCCGACTCGGGGTGGGGCCCAGAGAGGGGTGGGGTACTTGCCACATGGCCTCCTGAGCAGCGAAGCACAGGGGAACGGAGTTCTCAGAATCCAGGGTCTCCCTGTGGAGACACACACACAGGCTTGTCATTTCAGAAACAGACCAAATAGAAAGTGGCCAAATTACAACCGCCCCCCCCCCCCACGCTGCACCTCCAGAATGCTTCCTTCGGACCCCAGAACAAGCCTCCCATCCAGAACCATCCCTCGCCTGGCATTAGTCCAGTTGGGCACACATTTAGCAGAAATGCCTCCTCCATGCTGTCCTCCAGGGATATCTGTGCCAAGGCCCTTTATAACCCCAGACGACCCAGCTCACTAAGCTTGGAGGGACCTCAGGTGCCACCAGCTCTCCCTCTGGATCCCCCAGTGCTTGCCCCGTACGCCCTGGTCCTGAGTTGGCCAGTTTACCCAGGGACAGCAGCCAACAGGGATAGGAGTTCTCCAAACTAGCCAACAGATCCTTTGTCACGACAGGGAGGGATAGGGGGACAGGGCCAGGGTGAGGCCAGCTTAAGTGGTCAAGTGGCATAGGGATCACACACACGCCCGTCTGTTCGTTCTTCAAACATTCGCTGAGTGCCTGCTGTGTGCCAGGCACTGTTCTGGGCACCGGAGACCACAGCAGAGAACGAGCCAGAAAAAAAAGCTTTGCCCTCATGGGACTGACATCTGTAGGGAACACACACAAAACAGGTATAAAGATATATTGTGTGTTGGGTGATCCACACTAAGGGAAAATAGAAGGGGGCTGAGGAGGTGGGGGCCAGGTCAGGAAAGGCTGCATGAAGACCAGGTGACACTTGAACAAAGACTTCTAGGAGGTGAAGGAGGAGCCGTCCAGACATCTGGAGGAGAAGTTCAAGGTGGAGGGAACAGCCAGTGCAAAGGTCCCGAGGCAGAAACATGCCTGGGGTATTTGAGAAACAATGAGAACAGTGTGATGGATGGACGAGGGGAGCAGGGTGGAAGAACTGAATTTCAAATCTTTGCTCCCCAACTTTCTGGCTGAATATCGTTGGCCAAGTGATCACATCTCTCCGAACCTCAGTTTCCTTATATTGAAAACGTGCAGTTTGCAGTTACGCCAAGGCTCTGAGATGAGATGAGGAATGTCCCGGCCCAGGGCCCAGGTTGGGGTAAAAGTTGGATAAGCGAGTGCCCGGAGGTACACCAGGTACATGCAGTCCTGTGGGCCCGGGACGGGGGGGTGCTGGGTCAAGGGACCCTGACAGACCCAGCCGCCCCATAGGTCACCCCAGCTCACACGCACGGCTGCCTGCCGGGCCCCATGGCAACGCTGCACACAGAGACATCAAACAGGCCCTGCCGAGGAAGTCCCACGTCACTGTGGTTAGGGTGGCTCCTCCCAGCCCAGCCCCCCTGGCGCGCGTGTGCTCCTCCGTGCCAGTCAGGGCCCCTGCCTCCCATCGCCCTAGTGACGGGCTGTGTTGTGGACGGAGCAGGGATCCCACCACCTGCCCCCTCCCTAGCCAGTTCCAGCCATTCCCCACATCCGGGGAGCGACTTTACGAGGTGGCCCCAGTTCACTGCCACGAACCCTTCCACTGAGCCACCCTCGGCCCGGGTGACAGCACCAGGGAAGCCCTTGCCTACCCACCTACGGCTGAGAGAAGCTGAGGCCCCAGGGATCTGTGGGGACCCCCACCCCCTCCCCCCAGCCTGGGGCCTGAAATCCCTAGGGCAGCGTCTGGGTGTTGCTCAGGGGCACTGGAGGGGTGAGTCAGACAGGAATAGCCCCCAGGCCTGGCCCAGCCCCCACCCGAGGACTGACTCACCACCCACCCAGCACCGGATGACATCAGGGCCTGGCCTGCCACCCTCACCTGGCACCGCGCCAGAATGGGGGCGCCCGAGAGGTGTCACATCTGGCTGCCCTCTCCCCTCAGACCGGGACCTGGCAGGCGCAGGGTTAAGGAGGGGCCCTCCTGGGGGTCTCCCCCCTAATCCCATCCCCCCTTTCCCGGGGATTTCGGGCCCCAGCCCCTCTGACGTCACTGGGGGTTGCTATGGCAACTGGCCGAAGTTCCCAAATAAAATTACCGCGGGCGGGTTAAGTTTCCTAGGAGGCAGCCGACGGGTAAACAATGGCGGTGGCAGGCGGGGCCGATGAGGGGCCGTCTCCCCCCCCACACTCTGCTGGGACTCGGGGGACCCCACGTCGGGGAGCAGCGTCCCCCCTCCCGCCCGGGCCCCCAGAGCCTGCGAGCACCGAAGGCACCGGCGCACAGATGGGGGACAGCAAGGCCACCACCGAGATGAGCGGGGGGGGGGGGGGGGGGTGAGAGGGGACCTCGGACACGAGGCTAGGGCGGCGGGGAACAAAGAGGGGACCTGAGGCCTGGGATCCGCCCCCCGCAGACCCCGCCCCCTCCCCCCCGACCCCGGCCGGCCGCCAGTCCAGCTGTGGCTGCTCCCAGCTGCCTGGCTCCCCACATCTGGCGGGCCGCGCGCTCACTTCCTGTCGCCCCGGCTGCCTGGAGGGAGGTAAAAATAACCCTCCCCCTCCCCCTGCCGGCGGGCGCAGACGGCGGATCCTCCCGGCCTGGAGGAGGGCGAGGCCGAGCCGCAGCCGGGGAGCGGAGCCCCCCTGAGGCCGCCTCCCGCCCCTCCCACTGCCTCGGTGTCCTGGGAGGAGGGGCGCCGCCGGGGGGTGGCACGGATCCCGGGCTGCGGGACGGGGCTGAGGATCCTGTTGCCACCAGAAACCAGGGGAACCTTCGTGTCCCAGCCCCATCCCCCCCGCCCGTGGAGGAGGGGGGTGTGCCAGCTCCAACCCGCTGGTGGACTGCGACCAACGTGCCCGGGTTCCAGTCGGGGGTCACTCGCTCACTGTCTAGGCAAGTTACCGAAAGCTCTCTGAGCCTCCGTTTCCCTATCTGTAAAATGGGATAACAGTGCTCACCTCAAGGTGCGTTTGCTCAGTACTGTTAGCTAGTATCTTTTCGCCATCCCTGGGGAGGAGGGGGGCTAGGGGGCTTGAGACCTTCAAGTACTCCTGCCAGATAAAACGCAGGACACCCCGTTGAAGCTGATTTTCAGAGAAACAAGGAATCACTTTGTACCGTAAGTTATGTCCCCGGCAATATTGGGGGACGTTATTATACTTAAAATTTTTTTTTTTACTTGTTCTGTATCCGAAAATCAAATTTAACTGCGTCTCCTGTATTTTTATTTGCTAAATCTGGCAGCCATCATCTCTGGCCCGAAAACACGCCAACAGACACCTCCCTGGCCTCCTTGCTCCTGGCCTTACCCCTTCCACCCCTTCTCCGGAGACAATCTAATCACATCTTCCCTCCTCCCTCTACCATTCACTCTGCGAAAATCCCCCTTTCCCAGGGGGATGGGATTAGGGGGGAGACTCTACCATTCTTCCAGGGTCTCCCACCTCTTCTGACCACAGGCCCTGCTTGTCAGATCCCCACTTCTCCCCAGCCTTTCACACTCACCTGCCCGCTCGCTCGCAAAGCATCCTTCAGATCCTAGGGCATTACTCTTCCAGGAAGGCTTCCTTCCCTCCCACCGTGACCCTCTGACTTTAGACTCTCCAGGAACCCTGTACTTTTCTGCGTCCGCACTTCACCATCCCAGTGATTTATTCAATCATTTGAGTTAAAAAAAAAAAAATCTTTTTTTTTAATGTTTGTTTATTTTTGAGAGAGACAGAGACAGAATGAGAGTGGGCTAGGGGCAGAGAGAGAGGGAGACACAGAATCCGAAGCAGGCTCCAGGCTCTGAGCTGTCAGCACAGAAGCCCACGTGGGTCTGGAACTCACCAACCGGGAGATCATGACCTGAGCCGAAGTCGGACGCTACACCGAATGAGCCATCCAGGCGCCCCAGTCGGTGGTACCTATTATGGGGTCCTGAGGAGCTGGAATGAAGTGATGCTGACTCCTGGGAAACTTCTCCGTGGCCTCAACTAGCCTGGCATAGCCTCTGGAGGCCAAGGCCTTCAACTGTCTTCTCTGCAGCCCCCACCACACACTTGCAGGTCCCACCCGAACCGTGAGCTCAGACCTATGCTCCAGACTCCCCCAGATATGACCACTGCCGCGAGGGGGAGCCCACGACACCCTGCCTGCGGTCAAGCTCGGAGTTCTGCATCCTCTGGCGAAGAAATGTGCCTGTGCCTCAGTTTCCCCATCTGTAAAATGGGCACAATACCTGCGAGCCGTCAGAGGGCTATTGTGAACATTAGTTAATATCCATAGGCACACACGTGTGTAGAGCAGCTTGGAACACAGAATGTATTCAGTGTTAGCTCCTTTGGGGGGTGGGGGTGGGGATGAGAAGCCCAAATCCCCTCCTCCTCCTGATCCCCCCAACCCCAGGCAGGCACCCTAAGTCCCTCTACAAAAATGGTTTCCACTCCCTGGTCCAGCTCCTCAGGGCTCTTCTCACCCCACAGCAAGTACATCGCGCCATCCCCTGATCCTGGCACCGGACTCCACAGGCCCGAGGGAGGGTCCGGCTTGCGGCGACACACCCTCTGTCCCCCGACCCTCATTGAACCGCAGCTGTCTCTTGCGCCCTCGTGTCTGCGCCCACCAGGACCGCAGGCCCGATCAGAGTCCTCAATCTCGGAAAGGCCGCCGCTCCCAAAGCCCCGCGCAGCTTCCATCCGGCGAGAGGCTCGAACCCTGCTCTCCGGGGCGGACGGGGCGGGCTCCCGGCGGCGGTTGCCCGGCAACGCGCTGTTTGTTGGCGCGGGGGGCGGGGCCGGCGCGCGCGGTGACTCACAGCGGCGTGATGCGGCCGGGCAACTCGCCCGGCAGCCTGGCGGGCGGCCCGGCTTCTGCCGGCCCCGGCGGCCGGAGGGGCCCGGCGGCGGGGGCGTCCCAGCCCCCAAGCGGGCGCCCAAGGCCCGTGGGGAAGCGGCCGAGCAAGGCCCCAGCTCTCGGGTTCGGTTCGAACCCGGGCCCAGCCTCTCACTCTCGAGTTAGGTGCTCGTTGCCTCAGTTTGCTCATCGATAAAATGGAGTCCACGTTGCAGGATGCAGTAACCCTGCTCTGGCCCACGAGGCAGCTGGGATTATTACCCCGTTACACTCCGGAGCAGCGCTTTTGGTATAGCCCCGACCCGGTTTGATCTCCTGTGGCTTTGGGCCGCAAGGGAATCACACCGAGCCTCAGTTTCCCCATCTGGTAAAAGGAGGTAGCAAGAATTCCCTACCTCACGGGTGGTTTGATGATCCATGAATCAATAGTGAGACAATGGCTGGCGCATCTCAGTGCCAGGGGTCTGCCCCCAACCAAGGAGGGGAGGAAGTGTAGGAAGTTTTCTCAGTGGTCTGAGCCCTACAGGGCAAGGAGGTCAGCGCAAGGCCGGTGCCCCTGGAAATGGGTGTGGGTCACAGGCTCAGAGTAGGATGGCATGAAGGCGGCTGCAGAGGCCCCCATCCCCAAGCCGGAGCTGGCAGCACCTGCTGCAAGCTGGCCAGAGGGGGGCCTGGGCTGAGTCACCGCCCAGCAATGAGGAGTGAGTCACGCAGGGCGGGGTCCCCCCCGACAGCCCCCCCCCCAGCCGCTCCCACAAAGGGCCTTTGAGAAGAGTTCCCCACCCCCTCCTCCAGTCCTTAAGCCCCTCTGGAGGGTGGGATGTGGGCCGCGACCCTGATGGGCTACCCCCAGGAGCCCTGCCTGGCCTGGGAGGCGACAGCCGGTTTCCGCCATGTCTGTGAAAAGTCACCGTGGGCAGCCGGGTGTCCCCCCCCCCCCCACGGAAGGGGGTTCCAGGCTGCCTGAGTCATTCCGGGGACAGCAGAGGGTCACATGCACAGAGTGGACAAACTGAGTCAGGCTGTCTAGTAAGGCTGGCAGGCGGGGGGGGGGGGGGGGGGCCTGGATTCTGGCTTTGTGAAAACCCCAGGAAGAGCCATCTTTCCAGCCAACCCCCCCCCCCCACCGGGCTTGGGAACCTGCAGCTCAGGGAAACCCATGGCTTTTGCCAGGAAGAGGGGTGCACATCTGGCCGTGTCTCCTTGGCTTTACCACCCCTCTGCCTTGTCTGCAGTGGGGACTTCTCCCCACCTTAGCTGTCCTTGAACTTGGTGTGGAAGGAGCAGCAGGGCCCTGTGGCTGAGGAGAGTGAGGCTCTCTCTGCAGGGTCGGGTTCCACAATTCACAGCAACACCCAAACACTCAGTAATCAAGATGAAACTTTTTTAAAAAAGATTTTATTTGTAAGTAATCTCTACACCCAGTGTGGGGCTCAAACCTACAACCCCAAGATCAAGAGTCACGCTCCATCGACTGAGCCACCCAGGCACCCCCTGAATCATTTTTTACAACCACTTTATTGAGATAAAATTTATATGCCATACAAATGCCTTATTTAAAGTATACAACTCGGTGGGGGGGGAGGCACCTGGGTGGATCGGGGGCGCCTGGGTGGCTCAGTCGGTTGAGCGTGCAACTTTGGCTCAGGTCATGATCTTGCGGTTCGAGAGTTCAAGCCCCGCATCCGGCTCTGCACTGACAGCTCAGAGCCTGGAGCCTGCTTGGAATTCTGTGTCTCCCTCTCTATCTCTGACCCTCCCCTGCTTGTGCTCTCTCTCAAAAATGAATAAACATTTAAAAAAAATTTAAAAAAAATGCACAACTAGGTGCTTTTAGTATATTCACCCCCACAATCAATTTTAGAACACTTTTATCCCCCTAAAAAGAAACCCAGTACCCATTAGTAGTCACCCCCCATTTCCCCTTCATCCTCCTTAGCCCCTGACACAACTAATCAACTTTCTATCCCTGTGTATGAATGGACTCCTATTGTGTGACTTAGGACTGGCTTCATTCACTTTTCAAGGCTCATTCGTGTTAGACCATGTATCACTACCTCGTTCCTTCTAATTGCCAGATAATATGTGGTATGGACACATCCCCCCCCCTTTTTTTTAAGTTTATTTAATCATTTGAGGGAGAGGGAGGGAGAAAGAGAATCCCAAGCAGGCTCCGAGCCATCAGCACAGAACCCGACGCAGGGCTCAATTCCACAAACTGTGAGATCATGACCTGAGCCAAAACCAAGAGTCGGTCACTTAACCATCTGAGCCACCCAGGTACCCCTACATCACATTTTAAAATCTATTCATCAGTCGATGGACATTTGGGTTGTTTGCACTTTGGGGCTGATATGAATAATGCTTCTGTGAACATTCTGTGTAAGTTTTGTGTGGGAGATTAAGATTTGAGAAAAATAAACTTTTTGTAAGTATACTTCCAACACGGGGGCTTGAACTCACGACCCCGAGATCAGGAGTCACATGCTGTGTCAACTGAGCCACCCAGGCGCCCCTCGGGTGTAGACCTGAGCCTTCCAGGAAGGTTACCACTGATCGCACAGGGCTATTGAGATATGCTGTCAGCGTGGATTTTTAAAAATCTTTTAAGTATTTTATTTATTTCTTACTTATTTATTTAAAAAGTTTATTTATTTTGAGAGAGAGGGGAAAAAAATCCCAAGCAGGCTTGAGCTGGAAGCATACAGATTAACCTGGGGTTGGATCTCACAAGCCACGAGCTGATGACCTGAGCTGAAATCAAGAGTCAGACACTTAACCAACTCAGCCACCCAGGTGCCCCTAAGTTTTCATTTATTTAAATAATGTCTACACCCCACATGGGGCTTGAACTCACGGCCCCGAGATGAAGAGTCTCGCCTCTCCTCCGGCAGACCCAGCCAGGTGCCCCCCAGTGTGGATTTTTTTTTTTTAAAGAATGTAAACAATCTGCTTAATAATTTTTATCTGATTGCATGTTGAAATGGTACTGTTTTGGGTATATTGGGTAGATGAAATATATGATTAACATTCATTTCACCTGTTTCTTTTGCCCTTTTTTTTTTTTTTTTTTTTAATGTGGCTGCTCGAAGTTTTTAGAATTCCACATGTGACAGCTTGCGTTTGTGGTTTGCCAGAGCCTTCTGCTGAAGAGCGCTGTGCTGGAACCACTGCCTTGGTTTCCTTCCCTCTCTTTTACTTTTTTTTTTTTTTTTTAATGTTTATTTATTTTTGAGAGACTCAGAGAGATAGACTCAGAGAGATAGAGCATGAGTGGGGGAGGGGCAGAGAGAGGGAAGACAGAATCTGAAGCAGGTTCCAGGCTCCGAGCTGTCAGCACAGAGCCTGACTCCGGGCTCCAACTCACGAACTGTGAGATCGTGACCCGAGGTGAAGTGGGACACTTAACCGACTGAGCCACCCAGGCGCCCTTCCTCTCTTTTGCTTCTCAAGGAGCTGCCTGGGCACATCGCTGACACCAAGTTGCCCAGCCCACCCGACTTCCTCAGCCATCGCTGTCCTCTATCTCTGGGTAACATCTGTCACCTTTGCTCTCTTCTGCCTTGGCCCCGGGACACTACTTTCTCCTGGTGTCCCTCCTCCTCTTCAGTCCTTTCTGTAAAATACCTCCCAAATGCCATCCTCCCCAGGCATAGCTCTGCTCACCGTGTATTGATGACCCCTTCTCTGAATATCTCCTCCAGGAAGTCCTACAGGTGTTCTGACTCACCCTGTCCCCATGCACGTCCTTGGTTCCTCACTCCCTCTCGCTCGCTCGCTCTCCCTCTCGCTCTCCCTCTCTCTCTCCCTCAGCCCTGTCAGCCCCAGTTCCTGGGCTCCCCATTCCCATCTTCCCCCAGACCCCTACCTTAATCCAGTCCCGTGTGTTTTCTCCCGGACAGCCACACTGGTCTCCCCGCTGGCCCTCTGCTTCCAACCTTGTCCCCTTTGCAGGGTGCATGACCTGGTACATGTGACCTATTTTTGCTTAAAACCTCCCAAAGACTCTGCTTTTTCATGATCCAGGCAGTGACTGCACAGCTATATTTATTTATCAAAACTCATAGAATTGTATAAAGGCTGAATTTTACTCTCTGTAAATTATACCTCAATAAACTGAACTAAAAATAAAAACCCTCCAAATGTTCCTGTCTTACTTATAATCCAAACTCCTCCCTGGCCACTGCATGGCCCCACCTCCTCCAGAAGGCTTCCCTGATTGCACCCCATACTTAGGCTGGCCCCCATGCCCTCCCCCCCATACTCACTCGTGCCTCCAGCTCTCAGCCCTGAGAACTCATTACTATCAGCTAGCTATGTGACTGTCCCCCCCCCCACCCCCAAACAGTGGCAGGCAGGTGCCATGTCTATTTTGTTCCCCGGCATGCCAGGAATATGGTAATTATCAATACATCGATGCAACAGATAATTGTCTGAGACTCTGCTCTGGTGCCACAACAATGATCAAGACAAAGCTTCCTGCCCTGAAGAAACTGACACTGACACGTGAGTACAGGAGACAGACAAGAAATGAGATATGCAGTAAGACATAGAGTGTGGTCAAAGGTGATAGGGTGATGGGTGAAAAAACAGGGCAGGATAAAGCAAGGGGGTGTGATTTTAAACAGGCAGGGAAGGTGTCACTGTGGAGGTGATCGTTGAGCACAGACCTGAAGGAGGCAGCCATGTGGGTATCTGGGGGAAGAGAGTCCCTAGTAGAGGGAACAGCCAGTGCAAAGGCCCTGAGACTGGACTGTGCCTGGTGTGTTTGAGGAACAGCGAGGAGGCCTGTGTACACAGAGCAGAACGAGCGAGGGAGGAGGTGAGGGCGGGGGTGGGGGGATGGGACAGGATAGCGTGTGCAGAGCTGTGGGGAGGAGTGTGCTCTGAGTGAAATGGGAAGCAGGGAGAATTCCGAGCAGAGGAGGGACACGACCTGACTCGGCTGATCCCAGGTGCCCTCGGGCTGCTGGGGGTGGACCAGACAGACTGTGTGAAGCTGGGGCAGGAGAGCAGGGAGCTAGTGACTGCATGGGACCAGGAGGAGACCTGGTGGGGGCCCTGGGGCGAGTAGGATTCTGATGCATTTAGGAGGGACAGTAACTGAATTTATTAACGGGCTGCATTTTGTTAAGAAGGGTTTTGGCCCCAAGCGGCTGGAAGGATGGAGCTACCATTTCCACAGATTGAGAAGATGGCTGAGAAGCTGGTTTGTGGTTGGAGTGAGCAAAACTCCCGCCCAGGGCCTCGTCCTGGCCCTGGACTGTCCCTTTCCAGTCTTTGGTGGGGGTGCAAAGGGAGGCATCCTCACACTCTGGGCCTTGCCTTTTCAAGCTTTTCTCTTGGCTGACTCCTGAGTGTGCGAGCTACGCACCCATCTGGGCACGTGCAGCCACCACCCAAGACCCCCGCTGACCTGGCATGCGTACCCATGGCCACAAACTTGGGGACCCCTTGGGCCTGGGGCTCTGAGCTGTCATGGCTGAGAAGGGTGGCTCAGGCACCCGCCTGGCGTACATCTGGGTCTCTAAGAAGACCCCCGGGGGGACAGGAGGTGACATGGGGTGGGAAATCTCTCAAGAAGTTCAAGAAGGGCTGCTGCTGAGTCACAGCCCTGGGTCTCCTATGAGTCAGCACTGGCAGGGGCCCCAGGAACTGGGGGCTGGGGCTGGGGTGGGTAGGGCAGTTCCCACGCCCAGAGGAACCAGGCGGTTGGGGCACTGGGGCTTCCCCTACTGCCTCTCCCATCCTGTGCTGGTCCCCGGGGGGATATTCGGAGGACTCTAGGGGCAGGAAGCGGGGGAAGGGTGCTGACCACTGGACTGGGCTCCAGGAATCCTCTCTCCCGATCTGACCCGGTTCAGGAATGCAGAGGCCGCCCGCCCAACAACATGTTGCAGCAAGAAGGAGTAGAGCTAGCCATTAAGAGGGACCACGTGCAAGGGAGGCATTTGTGGGGACGTCGGTTCTATTTAAGAAGAGCTCCTTATTTCTGGGGCCTCTGCATTTCGGCAGTGGAGGTTCCAGCCTGGGGGTGCAGGCGGGGTCCCAGGTGCCGAGAGGTAGGGGGTGTGGGAGGCGACGGGAGCTGAGCGCCAGCCTGCCCTCACGGAGGGGAGGGTTCTGGAGTCTGCTGCCCCCTGCTGGTGGCCTCGGGAAGCTCAGCGGGCAGAACTCGGAGCGCTTTTCCGGGCCAATCCTTGCAGGGAAGGAGATGGGGAAAGGCCTCGGGCAGAATTCCAGCTCTGCTGCTGTCCAGGCTCTGCCACCTTGGGCAAGGGGCAGCCCCTCTCTGGGCCTCAGTTGCCCGTCTGTAAAAAGCACAATATTCATTTCGTTGGCTTGCTGGGAAGAGTCTGAGATGATTGTCCGTGAATGAATTAATGAATATTGTACATTTCAGAGTAACCCTCTCCCTCTTTTCAGTTATCAGAGGGAAAGGCGCGGGAGGCGACCCCACCCACGAAGGCCCAATTACTATTTACTCCTGTCCTCTTCCTTACATGCTCTCCCTCTCAGGGAATTATCCCCCATTTTGGGGGGAGTCAGGCATAGAATAGACCTGGACCCCCATAGCCTCTGGGGGATCCTAGGGACATCCACCTGCCTGGGCCAGCTGGAGCTTGGCTTTCCGGGCAGACCTGAGGAAGGGTGCAGGGTGTGGGGAAGGTGGACCTGTGAAGGGGAAACTCGGGCAGGACTATGGTGAGGGGGCCGAAGCAGGGGGGTCGGGGGTCGGGGGGGGGGATATGGCCAGGTAGAGCAGGGCCATGGCTCCACGAGGGTTAAAGTCTGGGCTTGCGTGGGGTGCACAAAGGCTTCTCTGACGCCTTGTCAGACTGAGATGGGGGGATAAGTAGAATGAGAAATCTGTCAGCTCAGCCCTGGACATGGGGAGGCCGCCTGGCTCCCTCACGGTCCCTGAAGTGAGGTGACTTCCCTCCACCAACCAGCAGCCATCATGGCCACAGCAGACAGGGATTCTGAGTGTGTGTTCGGAGTATATGGGGATACCTGAATGTGGATCCCTGGTGGGAGTCTCAGCGAGCGTCCGTTTCCTGCTGGGTGTGCCTGTGTACCTGATGTGCGTGCATGTGAGGGAACAGGGGAGCTCCATGTAAGCATCTCTAGGTGATGAGGGGACCCCCCCACCTGTGTATAACTTTTGAGTTTAAGTTTACCTTCTGTATGTGGCCTGTGTATCTGGCCTGTGTGCATGCCTATGCCAGATGGTCAGAGGTACACGTGTCCCCAAATATCCCTGTATTTACTGTGTCCTTATGGACCCCTGCGCCCTGGGGACCTGTCTGGGGTTTTTTTTGTGTGGGTATGACTGTTGGTTTTATGAATTCTAGCATGCCTCTGCCCTTTGTACATGAGTCATTGCGCATATATTTGTGTGTCTGTGAACTTTGTGTGTCTGTGTGTGTCCCTGAGACTGTGTGTGCCTGGCATATCTCTATAGATGTGTTCTATTCTGTGTGTATATCCATGTGTGTTGGGGTATTGTGTTTCCAGGTGTTCCCATGACTGCACCTGGTGGGTGGGGAGGTATGTTGGTTCTCTGTGTATCCCTGTATGTCTGTGTATCTTGTGTGTGTTCTGTGGCCATCCCTTCGAGGTGAGTCTGTGTATGTGCCCGTTTGGTATTCTCTGTGCATGCCCCTGGGCTCCTCTCTACCTATATTTCAGTTCTGAACAATCCTGTCCTGTGGAAGCGATGTGTCTGTATTTTGCATGTGTCTGTGTGCTCCCTGGGCCTATTTGTGTAGCTCAGTTTTATGGACATCCTCGCGTGGCCGGTGCCCCGGTGTCCCCGCGTGTCCTGACATCCCCTCCTGCGGGTATGTGTGTCTGGAAACCCCTTGCACACCCTTCCCTGTGTTTGTGGTCCGCGTGCCTTTGTGCGCGTGTGCTCCCCGTGCGCCTTTGAGGTCTACGTGCGTCTGGGTCCCTGCGTGTGCCCGCTCGCGCCCCCGTGTCCCCCGCGCGGGCCCCGGGAGCTGCGTCCTGACGCCCCATGGGTATCCCGCGTGCGTCCCGGTGCGCCTGGCGGGAGGCCTCGGGGCACACACGGTCGCCGCCGGACCCACCGCCCGGCAAGGCGCGGGGAGGAGGGAGGGGGCGGCGGCAGCGGCGGGGAGCGCGGGCACGTCACCGAGACAGACAGGCGGGCGGGCGGGAGGCGGCGGCCGCGGGTTCGAGCCGGCGCCGGAGCCCCGCGGCCCCCTCCCCCGGCCCGCGGCCTGGGGGGGCCCCCCGCCGCCCAGCCCGGGAGCCGCCGAAATGCAATTTCCCGTGCAGGCGCCTCGGCTCAGGGGGCTTTTCCGGGCGGGTTTGGAAAGAAGAGGGGCGACGCGGCCGCGGCCCAAAACGAGGTGAGCGCGGGCGCCAGGCGGGCGGGGGCGCCGCCCGCGGGGAGGGGGCGCGGCGGGGCGGGGCGGCGGCGGAACCCGGCTGCGGCCCCCTCGCGCACCTGCTCGCGGCCCGGGGGCCGGCGCCCTGGCCTCTGCAGCCCGGCCCTCCATTGTTGCGGAGGCTGGAGAAGGGGGGCGGGGAGGCCCCGGCGGCATCTCTGCATCTCGCCTTCCCCGAGAAGGGGAGCCGGGGAGACCAGACGCCCTATAGAGGACAGGCCCTCAAGTACCCGAGGCTGGGCCGCCGAGGGGGAGGGCAGGCCGAGATGCCCCCGCCGGGAGGGGCTGCATGATGGGGGGCGTAGGGGCAGCGGTGCCTGGGCCGCCCGACACCTGACCACGGGGAGGCCCCGGGGCCGGGCGGTGGCGAGCTTTGTTCTTGGGGGCGCAGAGCGGGTGGGGGCCTCCGATATCCAGGGCTGGGAGAAGCTCAGGTCCGGCGCACGCGTTCGGGGAGGCTCCCCCGGCCAAGTTCACGGGCGCGCGGGCCTGCGCGGGCCCTGCGGAGACCGATCCAGGCGCGATTCGGGCGGCGGGGGGGGGGGGGGGGGGCATAGGGCCTGGCTGTGGCCATGGCCCCGCGGCTGCAGCGGCGCCGCCTGCAGGAGCCCCGGCGCCCTCCGCGGGCTCCCCGCCGGCCTGTCATTACCTGCGGAGGCTGCAGGGTATTTACTGGGGCCAAGGTTTACTAACAGGAACACGCCCTCCGAAACTGGCCGAAGAAGGGAAAAATGGCCCAGAATCCCACTGCCGGGGAGCCTTTTTAAAGCGACAGGACCCCTTTCACAGGGACTTCGCCCTGGTGGGCATGCTGAGGGTGGGGGGATGAAGGCCTCTTATTGGCTGATAGGAGCTGAGAAGTGCCCCCCATCTCCTTTCCCACCCATCCCCCTGCCCTGGACTACTCACAGATACATTTAGGGAGCCACAGTTAGATATTCCCAAATCCCCGATGAAGTCTCCCAATCCACACGTTATACGTGGACATACATCATCCCCATTGTTACTCCCATCACCTGCGGGAACAGTCATCCGCACACTCGCACACACAGTCACTCACGATAACACTGCCACGTGGGCACACACATCACCCGCGATGACGAGGACGCGCAGGGCTGACAGCTGGAAAACATTGCTACGCTGAAAAATGCAGCCATCGCCGACGGTGGCCGCAGTGTAGGCACCGCCTTACCTAAAACGTGGACATTCACACAGTTCTCTACTGCACGCGCACACACACCCGGGTGCTCAGTGTTGCACGGGCACCCGCAGGCTGTCACCCAGGGTAACCATGACTACCGCAAATACTTAAACCCCCCCCCCCCCATGTACTGATAGATACCACCATCCATGAGCACTGGAGCAGACACACGTACACGATGTAGACATCCACGTGCCAGCCCAAGCAAGGATCTGCAGTCCCCCAGATGACTGGACACACACACACACACAGCTGGTATGAGGCCTGTGTGGACGCTGACATCAGGCCATCATAATCGTGACGTACACACGTACAGATCCCCAGTAACACAGCTGCACATGAGGACACACGGTGGCCCATGGTAAGACTGACCTCCTAGACCCCCATTATGACACCGTCACCCACAGACAGATGGGAACCCTTCAGCAGTACCTACACCTATAGTCACCTACCCTAACACTTGATTATACACCTCGACACCTACGGTACCAACACACAGACAGAATAACACACGTGCAATGGCCCACAGACCCACGGGAAAATGACAGAGGGACAAGCAGAAATCTACAGTCACCTGGATGTAAAGCCAACACTTGTTTATTGAGCATCTGTTATGTACCGGGCACTGTTCTAGCACTGGGATGCAAGAGATCAAAATCCCTGTCCTCCTGGAGCTGACATCTTAGTGAGGGCGGTCGGGGGGCACCATGATCAGATGACACACAGACTACAGTCACCCCCAGTGACACTGACAGACGACAGACACCCACACACGCTGGCTCACACGTCGACCTGCAGTTACTCACAATTAGCCTGACACACACCCACAGTCATACTGACATCCACACACAAACAGAAGCCCACGGGAGTGCCGACACTTGTGCCGACACAAAGACACCACTGGCGTAGACAGCCACCCACTACAGCACACGCCCACCTGGATATACAGACACCCACAGAACCCCCCGAATAGCCCAGCAGAGTAGGTAGGAGCCCAAGCCCACTGCAGACCCCCAGTTACAGGTCCACTGGTAGCTGCTGCCCGAGTTTTGGCAGGCACAGTCCACCCTGACCCAGACCCAGGGTCACCCTGCACCATGAACCTCACTAGAAGTGTCTGAATTTCCCATCGACCTGCCTAGGCCCCTCCCCCTCCCCCCCCCCCACCCCCACCCTAGCCGCGGAGAAGCTGGACCCTTCCACCTCCTCCATCTCTGGCCCCGTATCTGGGATAGAAGCCCAGGGTCCGAGCCCACTGGCTGCCCCCAGGTCTTGATGGGACAGATGAGCCCCTTGGCTGAGGACCCTGTGTGAAAGGGCGGGCAGGTGGAGAGGAAGCCATGGGGAGGGCAGGTGGGAACCTGAGAGATCATGGAGGTATCAGGGAGATGAGCGGTCCCCTTCCCCCCAGTCTACACAGCCTGGGCCATCGATGGGACTCCACTTGGGGACCTCCAAGTGCACTTTTGCTACACACTCCATAATGGGCTCTGTCGGCCAGGCCCTGACCAGCTCCTCCTGCACGTGCCCCACCAGGGTCTATCCACACACACAAGGGCACACACACAGGGACACGTGCACACTGGAGCAAATACGGGGTCATGCAACCAGGAACACTCGCATGGACATACACAGAGGGGCGCACAAAGACGTGCAGGCTGCCAGACACCCTCTGGAAGCCCTGTACCTCTGACCTCGTGCCCCTGGCCCCTGTTCTTCAGCTTGACAGACCTGCCTCCTTCCGTCTCTACCCATCTGGTTCTGTTGGGACCTCTCACCTCCAACTCTGACCCCCAGACCCATGCCAGCTGCCTTGCCTTGCTGCCTTGCCCTCCTGGAGCTCAGGGTGAGGGTGGGTGTGGGGGCAGGTCAGTGTGGTTTTGGGATGGCTCCCCTCACCCATCACTCCCAACCCCCTGCCTAGACAGATCCTCCCAGTTGGGATGGGAGCTGGAGGGGGGTAGGGGTGCTGTCCCAAGGACTAAGGAACAGGAAGAGGGAGAATGAGGGCTAAAATGGCCCTGAAAAGTCCTCCTTCCTTGCATCAGGGTCTGGGGTTGGGGTAGGAAACAGCCCCCCATCTTCACTCTGCTGGGCTTCAAAGTCAGATAGGGGGATGCCTGGGTGGCTCAGTCCATTGAACTCAGTCCATTTTTTTTTTAACGTTTTACTTATTTTTGAAAGAGAGAGAGAGAGACAGAATATGAGCGGGGGAGGGGTGGGGGGCAGGGAGGGGGTCGGGGGACACAAAAACTGTGAAGCAGGCTCCAGGCTTTGAGCTGTCAGCACAGAGCCAGACAACGGGGCTCAAACTCACTAACCATGAGATCATGACCTCAGCTGAAGTCGGACACTTAACTTTCTGAGCCACCCAGACGTCCCTGAGCATCTGACTCTTGATTTCCGCTCAGGTCATGATCCCAAGGTTGGGAGATGGAGCCCTGTGTTGGGCTCTGTGCTGGGCGTGGAGGCTGCTTAAGATTATCTCTTTCTCCCTCTGCCCCTCTCCCCCGTGCAAGCTTGCTCTCTCTCTCTCTCTCTCTCTCTCTCTGTAAAAAAAAAAAAAAAAAAAAAAAAAAAAAAATCAGATGGAAGCCCAGTTGGCCCTTCAGAAAGCCGTAGGACGCTTGATGGGAGGAACGGTCAGCTTCCGCTCTCCCACCTCCGCAAGGGCCCCAAGTCCAGAGAGTGAGATGCAGACAGAGCAGAGCCATCCCTCACCAAGGGCCAGACCCAGACTTGGAGGGGATAGGCTAACAGATCAGATGTAAAGAGGCAGACACACACAGGCAGACCCAGACAGCAACAGACAGGAGCACACACAGAGCAGGAGATCCAGACAAATACTGGCCCATGAGGGGCACAGTCAGACCCAGACAGACACCAAAGGCAAGGGCAGAAGCCTGCACTGACCACCATAGACAGAGAGACAGGCAGACCCAGGGTAAGCCCCAGGCAACCCCTCCTCCATAGGGCCTATAGGGGCTTTGGGTTTCCTCCTGCCCCTTCCTTTGGCTGGAAACCCTGCCTTCCTACCTGGGCTCTGACCCTCCGGACCAGGCACCCTCTGATGGTCCTTGTCTTGGAGACAACTTCTTTAGGGACTTCCCTCTTTGGTAGGTCAAGGTCAGAGCCCTCAAGGAATCAAGTCAGAGAGGAGACACAGAAGGAAAAGGGTGTCTTGAGGAGTCTCCCCACCATTGTGCCCAGTACCTTATGCCAGCTGACCCCTCATTCTAGCTCCATAGTCATCGTCACAAACAAAGCTTCTGAGGAACCTGGGTGAGTTCTGTTCCAAACTCTTAGAGCCTCACCATCCTCATCGATAAAATGGGTATCCTAATAATAGTGGTGTAGGTAAAGCATTATTATTATAAACTTCCCTTCCTGAACCATGCTTCTCCCCCATAGTTTTAGGCATTCTGTTCTTTAGGACCTTGATTTTCACTGCAGGAGACCCCACATGGCTCTCTCAGAAGGACCTAGATATCCTGAGCCTGGTAAAGGGGGGCCCTCAAACTATCCCCAGAATGGGGCCCTTTTGGCTGGATTGATGGGTGGTGGGGGAGGGCTCCCTACTCTGAACTCCAGTCTGGTGTGGGAACGTGGCTGGATCCCTGGCCAAGGTCAAGAATGTGGGCTCTAGGGAAGGGGCTTCATGAAGTAGGGGAATTTCACAGGAGCGAGCATTTTCCAGGATCCCCTCCCAGGGCTTCCTGTTTGGGGACAGGTCCTACAGGGGCAGAACTTAAGGACCGTGGGCTTCAAGGGGGTGGCCTTGGGGCCTCTGTAGGGACGGGGTTATGGGGGTCTAGGCAGGCTGACTTTAGAGGCGGGACTGAGGGGTGGGGCTTAGTGGCCTTGGGTGCTCCTGAAGCTGGAATATGGGGGTGCCAGAAGGGGTGGGTTCAGAGGGCGGGGTGTGGAGGCAGGGCTTAGAGGATATGGGCTTTTTGAAGATGGGCTTTGAAGGTGGTTTTATGAGGGATGACTTTGGGGGTGGGCTTTAGAGGACGGGTCCCGGAACTGGCCGTAGGAGTGTGGGCTTTCAGAGTCAGGCTTTAGGGAGGGGCCGGGGTGGGTGCAAGGGTCTCTGGGGGCTGGCTCTGGGTAGGGATCTGGGGACCTGGCTTGGAGAGTTGTGCTGGCTCAGTCCACCTTTGACAAGGGGCGTTTTGGGGTTAACTTAAGCTCAGCACACTTGGGATCCCTGACCCCCTCAGTATTTCCCAGTAAACTGAGAAGGGACTGGAGATTTGAAGGCCTCTCCCCAGGCAGTCCCCAGACCCCGGTTGGAGGTGGCTTTTCCTGAGACTGTGCATGGAGGGTTGGGGTGGGGGACCTTGAGGGGGTGGGAGCCCAAATCTGTGGGCCCCTGGAGGGAGGGACTGGGAATGGGGAGGGGGCAGCATCTTGGTGCAGTTGGGAGTCTGAGCAGGGATCTGACTGATGCCTATTTTGAAGCCCCAGGGTGAGCGACCCTGTACCCCCACATCAAGGGGGCAGATGGCCAGGGGGGTCTCTCCTCTAGTCCTCAGGATTCTCCGCTGTCAGGTGGACCAAGTGGCCCTACTGCTAGCCCCAAATTT
This sequence comes from Lynx canadensis, assembly GCF_007474595.2. Classification (NCBI taxonomy): domain Eukaryota; kingdom Metazoa; phylum Chordata; class Mammalia; order Carnivora; family Felidae; genus Lynx; species Lynx canadensis. The sequence continues at coordinate 9,543,266 of NC_044304.2, forward strand.
GCAAAGAGGAACAACCCCCTGGGGTTGTTGTGATTCATCAACAATCTTGCCTTGCGGGGAACACAGTGAAGCTCACAGAAGGTATTACATTGTATTAAAATGACTTGTTTATCGCTGTTGCATCAATGTCCTGGGGCAATAACCGTCTGGCAGCCAGACCTCTTGGGGCCACTAGGAATCCCTCCTTTGCCTCTCACTAGCAGTGGGTGCCCTTTGGCCTCAGTCTCCCAACTGACAAATACTCTGCACCTTCCAGGACCGTTTTGAGGATGATTTGAGTAGATGCGCCGAGAAACAAGCCCACCGCCCAGTATTGCTGCCTCTGTGTAGCAAAGCCTACGTAAATATCTACAGTTATTATTTATATTTATCTTGTGCTTTTTCCAGGTCCTGGAGCAGACAGGTCCTGCTTGCTGAATTACTGAGTTAATAGGTCCCTCACCCCCTCCAGTCTCTCCTGCCCCGACCCCACTGTCCAGTCCTGCGCCCCCTGGAGAAGTTGCCAAGGGTTTGGGGGAACATTCAACCTGTCGGTGAGTTTGGGCAGCTCAGGCAAACCATCGACCGTTGAGTGGACCCCGAGGCCTGGAACTGCCATCCACCCATCATGACCCCTGCCTTCTATATCTGGAGGGCCGGGGTAGCTCCCAGATCCAGCCTGGGCATCCCCTCCTTTAGGCCACAGCGAAGGTCACAATCAACATTCATTGTTGTCGGTGGGTTGTGAGGACGGAGGCCAGACCCACCGAGGGATGAATGTCACTGTGGCTGGGCCGGACACAGCCTGAGGGGAAGGGACTAGGGGACAAGACCCACTCACGCGATGCCCTGACCTCAGCTCCTCACCCCTTGGGGAGGGCTGGCATCTGGGATCCTTATGGACACAGGCCTGATTTGGGGAATAAATCCAGGGGAGTGGGGGGGAGTTGGGAGGCACCTGGAAAACCTTTCTGACGGGATAGCCCTGTTCCCAGAGGACTCAGGACTAGGATTTCTTGAACGAGTCAGTCAACCAATGAATGGGGCGGGCAGGCAGCAGAGCCCCTCTTCTCTGTGTCTAGGTCCTGGGCCCAGCACCCACAGACCTCTGCTTTACCTGTGGTTGCCCCTTAGCACCTTGGTGCCTGCTCATCCCTTCATCTGCCGAGTCTCTGCCCCACCTGGGTACCTCTTGAGGGTCTCATTTGAGGGAGTGGGTGGGGATTGAGGTGCTGGGGGGACCCCCCTCCATTAACCCAGCCTGTGCCTCTGCTGCCCCCATAATGTTTTCTCACTTCCTGTCCACCCCAGGGCCAGCACCTAGCCTTAGGGGCTATGGTAACTGGATGGGGGAGACTGGCTTTTGTGTTGTCTTTGTGAAGTATGGGCAGGTGGCCTCATACCTCAGGGTGTTCATCCATGAAAGTGGTTCCACTGAAATAGGTGTGAAAGCTCCCTGAGGGACTCCCGGAGCTGGGGGTCTTGATCCTTGGCCTTCCCCATGAACCAGGCACCATCCCCCTTGCAGAGACAGCCGAGCATCAGCAGCTCCCCACCTTCCCCAAAGAGCCCAGGGGCACCCGGCCCCTCCCCCAGCCCAGGGGAAGGAAGACACAAGTTACTAAGTTACTGACTACATCGGTGCTTGTCTTTGGGGTGGGGCTTCCCCCTCCCCTCCCCGTCTCCCTGTGGGGCAGGACTGGCTGGCCTCACAGGCCTCCAAGAGGGGTAGGCAGGGGTAGCCCTCCCCATGCCCCTCTGTGTGGGGGGTGGCTCCCAACTGTGGGTGCCCCCTGCAGCCTGTGTCCTGTCACTCCCCATCACCCCCAGCCCACCTAGAGACCATGTATCCCCTGGCAGGTGCCTTTATGGGGGAGCGGCAGCAAGCCCCCCTGTGACAATAAGGAACCTCCCATGGCCTGCTCCTCCCCCTTCACACTCCCTTGGAGGTATAAGGAGGGAACTGACAGCCCAGACTCCTAGGCTCCACAGAGGGGAAGGGAGGGGCAGAGGACGGGTTAGAAAGCGGAGCTCTGGGCAGGCAAGGCTGCTTCTCTCTGCCCCTCTACCTGGCACACACGCTGCCCAGCTATGGGAACCTTCAACCTGTGGACGGATTACCTGGGTCTGGCACGCCTGGTCGGGGCTCTGCGTGGGGAAGGGGAGCCTGAGACCAGGCTGGATCCCCAGCCACAGCCAGCTCCAGGACCTGGGGGTCAGAGGCCCAGCCCGGAATCTTCAGCAGCTCCTGAACGCCTGTGCTCTTTCTGCAAACACAACGGCGAGTCCCGGGCCATCTACCAGTCCCACGTGCTCAAGGATGAGGCCGGCCGGGTGCTGTGTCCCATCCTTCGTGACTACGTGTGCCCTCAGTGCGGCGCTACGCGTGAGCGTGCCCACACGCGTCGTTTCTGCCCGCTCACTGGCCAGGGCTACACCTCCGTCTACAGCTATACCACCCGCAACTCAGCTGGCAAGAGGGTATCCCGGCCTGATAAGGCGAGGATGCAGGACTCGGGGCATCGCAGAGGAGGAGCGGCAGGCGCGGGAGCGGCAGGCGCGGGAGCGGCGGCGGCGGCCTGTGCAGGTGGCTGGGGAGACCCGCTGTGGAGGGGACCTGCCCCAGGCTGTGGCTGAGTCCTTCGGGGCCTCTATGAAGTGGGGTTAGCCCAAGCACCCACTTTAGAGGGGCGGGGGGAGACGATCTGTGTAGAAACTTCAGAACGATATTCTAGAAGTGTTGCCCAATGTGAGTAAACTGGGGCTGGGATTAACTTGTGGCCTGGGCGAGACTCTCCCTCTTCGGGCCCATGTGGGAAACGCCTTGTTTTCCAGGCATGGGGTGATCTGTCGCGGAGGCTGTGGGGACTAGTAGTGGGATCTGCAGTTAGGTATAGCAGGGGCTCCAGCCCTGCTTGGCAGTTAGGAGCTGTGTGGCCTGAGAGAAGTGCTCAGCGTCTCTGAACCCTGGCTTCTTCATGCTCCTCCTTTGTTCACTCTTGCGCCAAGTAGCTTGGGTGTCTGTTTTGTGCTGAGTGCTGGGCTGGGTCAGCGATGTGAAAATGTAGATGGGAGAGCGGCATTTCAGAGAGTGTGATGACTGCTGAATGGGAGAGTCTGGAGGAAGCACCTGGATCCGGATGGAGGGGTCCAGGAGGGCTTCCTGGGGGAAGTGACTTTTGAAAGTCTAATTCAGTTTGATGGAGTGCTGAGAAGTGTGGCCCAGGCATTGGAACTCGTTCAGGAACCCAGTGAAGTTAATGTATCTGGGACAGAATGTGTGTGCATGTATGGTGGAAGAGGTGTCAGAGACTTGGGGGAACAGCACAAAAGCCTTATAAATCTTGGACTTGGGTACTAGGGAGCCACGGAAGGGGCAAGACCAGGTCTGCATGTTAACAGTATGTTAGACCGTGGTAGACTGGACTGTCGGGACAGATTTCAGAGTGTTAGAAGGCAGGAAGGAGGCTGGTCCTCCAGGCAAAGGTGTCAAGGTAGCAAGGAGGGAGAGACCCAGCATCCAGGGAAACGTCAGGTTGTGTGTGGATCAGCTCAGGAGGGCAGCGGGGGCATAAGTTTATGAAAGCTTTGGCTGAAGCCTCCCTGAGGTCTAAACTGGCCCCACACTGCCTGGCTCACCCCATGGGTCACCCCATAGCGATCATCAAACGTGGATTCCATTTCTGCAGGTCTGGGTGGGGCCTGAGCACCTGCATTTCTAACGAGCTCCCAGCCAGGCAGGAAGGCCAGGGACCAGGCAGGCCGCAGGCTTGGTGTAGTTTGAGTTTACGTGGCAGCAGTTATTACAGATGCGAAAGGCCTCAGCTCCTGTGGGGTTTTAAAACAAATCGTTTTAGCAACTTTAATTGCTTTTGCGGAAGATGGCTAACAGAAGAGGCAGGTCTGACTGGGCCATGTTGTTGCCCATCTGGGTGCCCGATGTGGGTATGGCCTCTTCCATCAGAGTGTGAGCTCCTTGAGGGAAGTGACTGGGCGGGACCATCTCACCCTCACCCCCAGAAGCTGTGCAGGGAGCATTTGTCCAAAGAGATGAGTCCCTCCAGGAGAAGACCATATTCCCCAAGAGATGCAGTGAAGTCCAACTGGGAAATGGGGGAAGCCGAGGGTACATAGAAATGATGGCCTCAGAATTTGCTTTTTTTCCCTTCTTAAGTGGGAGGGAATAGGAAAACTCCCCAGGTTTGGAGGGTGGGGTGGAGCAGCCCTCACCGCAATACTGGCAGAAAGGCCAGCCTCCTGTATGTAACATTCTGGGTGTAACAAATGTGGAGTCCCAGAGCCCTGCAGCCGCAAGGGGGCAGCGCAGCCAGCCAGAGTGGGAGTTCCTGGGCTTTGTATCCAGCTCTGGGTCCCACCCTGGGCTGTCCTGATCTGGCGGTCACAGGGATGCTATTCCAGGAGAGGCCCCCAGGTGGCGCCAGAGCCCCGGCAGCCTTGAAGTTTGAACCAGGACTTTGAGAGCCTTGAATCATACCCTATTATCGTTTTTCTCCTTCCCTCCGCTTTTTAAAATCCAGGTTCCAAAGGTGCTGGGAAGTCTTCTGGACCTTCACCCTCTTCCTGCTGTCCCTCCACTTCTGCCTAGGAGACTGGTGCAGGGAGGATGGAGATGCTGCCTTCCCCTGGGTGTGGGGACCCAAGCTGGATGGAAGATGTATTTTGGGGAAGGTCCACTTTGCAAGGACCTGCCCCTGGGCCCTTCCCCCAGCCCGGAGGCCTGGCTAAGAGAGCAGGGCCTGGGAGCACAGCTGAAAGAGCCCCCCCCCCCCCCCATGAGGAAGGAGGTGGCCGTCGGTCACCCTGGCCCTCCCTCCCCAGCACTGGCCACCCATTCAGCACTCAATAAATGCTTATGAATGGATCAGCGTCAGAAGAGGCCAGGTCTTGGGACAAGGTAGTGTGAACAGCTCCAGAGGGGATGGGGCACCTCTTTTCTATTCTCACTGCATCTTTCAGCCCCCACATGTTACTCTGACCCCCACTTTCCCCAACTGTTATTTGGATTTTGGTTCATCCTGGAGCGCTGGGGTGAGCTTGCTTTATGCTGAGAAATGGGAGTGGGCACCACAGGGTGACAGCCCGGCACCTGAGCATGGCACTTGCTGCCCGGTTAGCACCCTGAAGCCATTTCTGTGATGTTTGGTATTTTCGAACTCCCTTCCAGCCATCTCTCACACACTGACATGCCAAATGGGCAGAATCCTCCACCCTGGAGGTGGGGGCTTGATAGGAGACTGTCCCTCCCCCTCCTCCCCAAATCATCCTGACCAAGGAGGCCCTCAGTGAATGTTTAGGTCATCACAGATGTCCTAGCAACCAAGGCCATGAAGTCACATGCCAGACCCTTCAGAACAGGGAAGGACTTCTTGAGGGGGTTGGCAAAGAATGGGAATATGTCCTGGGGGGTTGGGCCAGCCAAGGCCTTGGGCAGAAGGCATCATGGCTTTGGCTCTGCTTGGGCAGGGGAGGGAGATCCGTCCCTACAAGGTAATGTGATCCAGTTCTCCTGGGGCAAAGGCTGAGCTTGTTGGAATCCCCACTCCCTGTCTGCTCCCCTGGCCTCCAGAGGGCAGCAGGTGGCAAGTGTCTGTCTAAATTCTTCCCCCAAGCCAAGGGCTGGCCTGGGGTCTGGGGTTCCATCCCTAGCTCACACGGTCTCCCAGAGTTGGGTGGAAGCGGGATTTGGATTTTGCAGGTCCCCTCTGGCCCTTGGCTTTTGGACGTGGACCAGGACCCGAGGCCACCCAGGAGGAGGGCTGGGGATGGGAGACAGTCCTTGAGGACAGCCTGGTCCCTCTGCTTGGAGAGGGGAGGGAAGGAGGAGAAAGAAGACCCAGAGGAAGGCTCCTTAGCAGCCCCAAGAGTTTCAAACTGCGTTAGGGGACACAACATCCCAGCCACCCCCAGCTGCTTGTAAGTGCTCCTTGTATAGGCCAGAGCTGCTGGCACTTGAGATCCAGGGTACCAGGAGAAGGGGCATGTCCAGGCAGGTTCAAGGAAGAAGCTGCACATCCAGCCAGGAGAAGGGGGACCATGACCCACCTTGCTCTCCTCCAGCATGGGGTTTCCTGGGGTCTAAGAAGGCAGTAGGAGGGGATCTCTGCCTTGACTATAGGAAATGGGTGCAGGAGTCACAGGTCAAAGGACTAATGAAGTCTCCAGTCTGGTCAACCTTTTGGTGACCAATTTAATTGAAGCATCGTGTTCTGTAAAATGGGTTGGACAGCAGCACCTGCAGACACTAGCTGTGTTTGTATCAGTAACAATCCCCCAGGACTGCCTCCTTCCATTCTGGGGCCTAGAAGCAGCTTTTTCCTTGGGGGATGGGTAAGGCCATCTGAGCTCTCAAAGCGAACCTACCAACTCCGCAGTTGAGTGATCAACTATGATGTCTCAGTGGGCTTGTTGCCCCACAGATACGGGTGTGTGTGTGTGCTTGGATGTGTACACACACACGGACACACAGCCACCCACTCCTGGAGACTGACACACTTAGCATCTTGTGGGGACCCCTTGATTCACAGGGCCCGGCAGTGGCCCAACCAGCCTTCCTGGGGAGGATGAGAAGTAAAAGGAGAAAGAGGTGGTTAGGGAGGTTTGTGGGCAAAACATAAGGAACTGAAATGCCTCAAACCCCAAACAACAGGTCACAGATCCACACTAGGGAATCATTTATTAATGCTCTAACCAGAACAAATAAAATGGAAATCTGGAGAAAAACAAAGGTACCGCCAACAAAGGGAACCCTTTTCTCCTCCAGGAAAGAAACAAATTCTGAACCTCCCATAACCTGAGCTAAAGAACTGAAATTTGCAAATCCAGATAAACATCCGGGCAGCTCTAGGCCCTGCTCAGAGCAGCTGGCTTTCTGAGTGTTGGGGGCACAGTCAGCCTCCAGCCTCCTGCCTCTGGCCTTTGCTGCAGCCCCAGGGAGGAGCAGGTCCCCTCCCTTACCAACTCCCAAGGGAGGCTATTGACTGAGGCCTGGCCTCCTGTGTTTCCCATGGAAAGCTGACTTCTAGGTAGGCTGAGGGAAGGTTTCTGGGGCCCACTGGGGAAACGCTGGAGCATCTTCTAGGGTAAACCAGGGGGCACACATGGCCTGCAGGCTTTCCGGGGTCTGCTGAGGGATTGTTTCCAGCTGTTTGGCAGGAGTACCAGGCACTTCTGGGGGCCAGCGCAGAGGAAACACGCATAGGCACTGTGAGCTTGCACACAAGTGTGCGCACAGGGCGCTCCTGAGGTGGTCTGGAAGTAATCTACAAATCCCTCCAGGATCGCTCCCCTGGAGGGAGATTCCCAGCTCCCTTTGATGTGTAGGGTGCCGGCGCTTTCCCTGCTGGCCTTGCCTTCCTGTAGTTGAGGCGCCTGAAGGCCTCCAGGTCCCGGTGGGTGCTCATGATCAGCCGGCTGCAGGAAGTGCCAGCAGGAGCTGTGCTCCACCAGACGTCCGTGCGAGGACCCCACCTCTCATTTGGGCACAAGTGGCTGCTCACTCTCCCACACAAGCTCACACACCTACACACTCACGGATCATGGACACGCACACAGGCAGATGCTGGCACTGGGCCCTCCCCACCACCCTCCAAGGCCCTTCCCCTCTGCCACCCCTCCCACCCCACTCATCCACGGATCCCTGCCCAATGCTTACTTCAGGTTGGAGAGCTCAACGACAAGGCCACGCACGGTGTCTGTTGCGTCCTCCATCCTGGCAGCTTCGCAAGCTTTGATCCCTACACATGTCCTGGGGGGGAAGGGAGGGATGACATGTGTAGGGATCATGTGAAGGGAGGGATGTCCAGACCTCACTGGACAGCTCTGTCAAAGTCTGTTCTGGGGGCTTTTGCTGGGCCTGGAGCGGTCTTCTCTGGATGTTAACACCTTTTACAGATACGAAGCCACCACAGGCAGAGCCCTCATGGCCAACCTGGCTAGCTGTACCATGAGAAGCACACTCAGAATCCAGCCGCCTCCCCACCACCTTGGTCCTTGTCTGCACAGCTGCCACAGCCTCCCTGGCCCCCAGTTCCTGCCCCTACAGCCTGTCCCCCGTTCAGTGCTGGGGTGGGGTGGGCTGTGAAAATGGAAACCGGGTCGGGCCCAGTGCCCCTCCCTGCAGCCCTGCACCATCTGCCAGCACCTCCAGACCCCATCCCCTCATTCTCATTCCCTTCCCCCCCTGTTCCAGCCACACTGAATTCCTGGCTGTTCCCTGAGCACTTCTTAGGGCCCTGGAATGTTCTTTCCCAAATATCTCCTCCTGGTGGGGGGAGGGGGCCTTCCCTGATCACCACTGTAAATTTTTAACCCCTTCCTCACAGTGTTTTTCTCAACACTTCACCATCTGACTAATTTGCTGGTCTCTCACCCTCCCACCCCCACCAGATGGAAGTTTTGTGTTTTGTCCCACATGGCCTCCCCCATGCCCAGAGCAATTCCTGGAAGAGCTGGCACTGGATGGCATTAGTATCTATGGAAGGGTAGATGCACCACAGCACCCACTGTATCTAACACATGTGGCCTGCGGGTGTGGGCAGTGGGCTGCCCTCCTGGACTCGAGCCAACAGCTGTTTCTAAATCCTCCCACACCCCAGCTTAGCAGTGTCTGCCGGGCTGTCACTGTGGGAACTCCAGTTCTGCCCCACCCGCTTCGGTCACCCTGAGCTGGCTTGCCTTAGCCTCTGCACGTCCCACTCAGCCACAGGACACTGAACCAGACCCATGACCTGCCTGGGGCTTCCAGTCATCCATGTGGGTCATATCAGAGGCCACTGGAGATTCACAACATGAATCTCTCTCCTCTTTGCTCAAGCAATAGTAAGGCCACTTTGACTAAACTGCCACTGATCCCCTTGCAGTGTGTGTGTGTGTGTGTGTGTGTGTGTGTGTGTGTGTGGGGGGCAACAAGTGGTACAACAGGTACTATTTACAGATGTTATGCATGGGTAAGAGGTGGGAACGTGGCCACCTCTATCCTGAGGATGAGGGGGAGGAGGAGAAAAAGGAAGGAGACAAATTCTGCCAAGGGCTGTGTCTCTCACCCCTCCTCCACACTTGCCAGCCAGAAACAGAAACTTGGCCATGAATAATCGATAAGCTGCAGCCTCTGCAGAGAGGCCAGTTCAAGTACAAGGTAACAGGAGAGGACTGGCTCAGTGTTAGCGCCTGGCAGGGTGGGGAGAAAGGACACAAAGGGAGGTGATGGGACTGTGAAAGGCTCTGGGGTAGAGACAGAGGACCCCCCCAACGCGCGCGTGCGCGCACACACACACACACACACACTCCATGGCCTGCAGGAGGGAGAAAGTGGCCTGCCTTAGGGCACAGAGCCAAGTGAGGAGATGGGACCAGTCAGGGACCCTGGAGGTCCAGAAGGTGCCAGAGTGGGGACAGACCCCAAGGTCACATGGGCCAACGGTTCTCAGCCCTGTCTGGGTCCTCTTCCCCTCTAGAGATTTAGGGAAAGCTCTAGAACTTCTCTCCACAAAAAGTACATGGTACGTCACAACAACCCATGGACCTGGGGGCACCTTCCCAGGGGTTCTGGGAAGAGACTGTGGTTTGTCTGTAGATCGATGATCACGATTTTTCCACTCATGGGGATCAGGGGACACGCACAGTTTGAAAGATGGGGCTTGGCTCCCTTACTGAGGCCCATCCAGGGCAAGGCAGGCCTATGGTGAGGGAGAATGTGGGAAGCGCCAGTGCCAGGAAAGCAGTGATGTTTTCCCCTCCCAGGCACTTAGGGACAACCGGTACTGGGGCAAGGGTCCTGGGTCAGCCTCCCCCCATCATGTCTACCTCAGCTGGAAGTCAGTGAGGGGGCCTCCATCAGCATGTAGGCTTGTGCCAGGCCAACGAGAGTCCAGCCTGCTCCCCAGAGGAAACAACTGTGAAGAGAGAGCACACCTATGAATGACCTAGCTGTGAGCCCTGCACAGGGAAGGGTCATGCAGGGGACCTCTCGGTTCCTCTGGGCCATGTCAGGGACACGGAGGCAGAGAATCCTGCAGAACAGTGGTGTAGGAAAGGGACGGGATGCCGTAACAGCTAGACCCGGGGGCCGCCAGCCCCAGCTGCTCTCCCCACCTCCCCATTCCAAAAGAACAGACAGGGCAATGTGGGGCCTGACCTTGGTGTCCCCTGCTGGGCCTGTGCTTTCTGAAGGGCTGATCTGTGCTGGCAGTTGGCTCTGTCTCTGATGGCTGAGGTGTAGCACTGTCTCCTGCTCATCCTGCAGTATCTGGAAAGATACAGAGAAGACCCCCAGTAATGGTGACTGGGGCGAGGTGGGCATCTGGTGTTGAGGGGAAGAGGTCAGCCAGGTTTCATGTCAGGGAGAGATTTTGCAAATACATTTTAAGGGAAAATTTATAATTAATGGGGAGAAAGCCAGATAACCCTGAGAAGCTTAAGTTTCTAAATGTCAACGGTGGTTTAACTTTCATGGAAAATGTCAGGCTCAATCATGGAGGTGACATATGTCCCTCTGAAAAGAGGCAAAGAGGCTGGGGCAGAGTGGCCGGCCCAGGGCCTCTTCTGGGGGGACCAAAGTCCTAGAGTAAGACAGGACCCATTCCAAAAGACATCCTTTCAGAGCCGAGCCCCTCTCTCCTGACAGCAGTGGGGGATGGGATGAAGTGCTTGAGCTACAGCTTACAGCTGCAAATGTCCCTGAATCCCAAGGAACAGACGTGAAGAGCTGCTTGTAGCCCAGCGGCTCTCACCAGGGAGGATCACCCCTAGGCACTTCACGCTGGTCAGCACACTTTGGTACTGGGGAAGGTGCTACAGGCATGCTGTGGGTAGAGGTCAGGAGGGCCACTCAGCATCCTACAGTGCACAGGACAGCCCCACCACACAGAACTATCTGGGGCCAAATGCCAGCAGTGCCGAGTTGGGAAGCCCGTCCAGTTATCTCCCAGGCATCTGGTTGACTTTCATGTAAGTGACTCTGTGGCTTAAAATACAACTTGGCATCACATGTTCACTCAACTCACTGTGCTGTTCTTGGCCATGAGGAATATTCTCCCTCCTGACAGGTACTACTGCCTCCACCAGGGTTCTGTGAATGTTTGACACAGTGAGGGCAGTTCTCCTCCAGAATGTGCTGGAGGCCACCACTCTAGGACCCTAGAGGGACTTGGAATCAGCTTTTTTTAAGTGGCTTACGTGGCAGTGGCCTACAGAGGCCCCAGTGTCTCTGTGGGGAGTGTTACATCCTAAGGGAGCTACTATGAGAAGAAAACACCATAGTTTCCTGTGAGGAGACCTGGGTTTGAAACTGCTCTGTCATTGCTGTGTAACCTCTGGGACACCCCGAGTTGCCTCCTCTGAAGCAGTGCTCATGGCTGTGCCACCGTGAGGGACAGTGGGCAGGCCGCTGCTGCCACTCTCTCCATCTACCTGCACTCTATTCCCAAGTGTGCCTGTCCACGCAGCCTTCCTGCTGGGCCCCATCCAGAAGCTTTCCGTGGGAACCTGCCTGTGCCGGGGTCGCCCCAACTTGTTTGGGAACGCCCATTATCTAAACGAAACGTGCCCAGGCGTCAGCAGCCTTGTCAGGGCAGCGCTTCCGCCCCTGGGGGGCCTGTCAGGTCTGACCACCCCGGCTGTCTGCTGGGTCCCACCACTGCAGATTCCTTGGTGTTTTCAAAGCCCAAAGTCACTGGTGGCCGATCAGGAAGGGCTTGCTCTTTGCCTGCTGGATGCCACTAGATAGCCCAACTGCTCCTTTAGCCACTGCCCAGCAGCCAGAGACTGGGGGTAACTTAGACTGCTCTTCTTTCCAAGGGAGGGGTTTGTATTTTTCAAGGGATGGGGCTTCAATTATAAAATTTCAGCTGTGCCAGGAGCTGAACGCCCATCTATCCCAGGTACTTGTCTTCAAACGTTATGAGTGGACTGCACGGCGATTGGCTTTCCATGATCTTACTCATCTGGTGATTGAGAAATGGGTGGCACCTGGGGCCTGGTCTGAAGCTACCTTGCAGGTAAACATGGTGAAGGGCCAAAGATGACCCTTGGCCATCCCCTGGGAAGGCAGCACCTTGGAGACTCACATTTGCTCAACCCAGCCACATTCCCCTCTGTGGCTGGAACAGCTGGCTTTCTTCAGGTAGGCACCAGATGAAATACTAGGCTTGTGTTTCGGGGCCATATTGTATAAAAAAACTCTTTAAGTGCTGAAATGATACGGTACAAAATGTTTACTCTGGGAGAGGCAGGTGGGAACAGTACAACCACAAACCTCACAGGGGCAGGCACCACGCCTGATGTGCTGACTCCTGGAAGAGCAGGCTCTTGATAAGCATGTAACTGAACTAATTTTTTAAACATTTCAACATAACAGCCGAAGAAACAGAGGCCAATGTTTGTGAAGCAAGCTGGGTTCTGTGTTCCAGGACAGGCACAGCTGCAGAATCAGGCCAACCTGGGAACAGACCCAGCCTGCTTCACTCAGCTGCTTCACCTTGGGCAGGTGCCCAACCTCCTTCAGCCTCTTATCCACACCCAGTGTGTGGAAAGAGAACCACCTACCTTCCAGGGTGTGACCACAAAGCACTTAGCCCAGATTCAGGTGTGCCAGTGGTCAGGGATGTGGTGCCTCCCTGGGGGTGGGGCCGAAGCAAGGCTGCCACCTGCCCTAGACAGGTGGAATGCCAATGGCCGGTGTAGGCTCAGTAGCCAGGAAAGGTGATTTGGGGCAGCTCTCCCACTGCCTGTTGGGCAGGCAGATCCCTGAAGGAAAGAAAGTCCCTACGAATTCCAGCAGGAAAGCAAAATTCTTGTATATATTTGGAAAAAAAATTCATATCAGGACCCTGAAACGACCCTTAAGATGGGCAAAGGCTCTTTTCAGTTGCAGACTGAAGTCCTCTCCCCCATGCCCAGCTTTGACAACACTGGCTTTTTCAAAGGTACCCTCAAGGCTTCAGGCATCCTCTTTATATCCTTCAGAAACCTGCAGCCAGGGCCAGGCCCTGAAGCGTGGAGAGGGTGGGCACACCTGGGGGCTCCAGTCAAGGAATGGAGGACCTCCATCAACTCTGCCTGGGCTGACGGAATGCATGTGTGTCACTGCCGGGGGCTCTGCAGTTCCCACACAAACTCCTTACAGAAAGGCAGGACTGTCCTATCTGGAAAATCACTGACTCCATACATACTGAAGCTAAACCTCATTCGCCTAGACCCGTGTGCTGTATAAACAGATGACCACACACCCCAAATTCCCCACCGGTGGGTGGTTTGTGACAGGGCTCATGGCCACTTGACACCTATCTTGGGATGGTCTGGCTATCATGTGGGGAAACTCTTACCTGCTCAGGTGAGGCTGCAAGGTCAGGGACTTCTAGGGCATCCCGTATCTGGCTGTCTGGCAGGAAGTGAGGTTCCATGGCTGGAGACTCCCCCAAGAGAGCCTGGTCTGCAGAGCCAGGAGGGGGTTCAGACCAGCCTGTGGGATCTTCAGGGGCATCTGGGTGGTCGTGGCAGGCCCTGGTCTCCTGGGAAGGGCCACCCACTGCTTCTCTGTGCACTGGAGGAGCAAAGGCTCCAAGAGACAGATTGAACCAGTCAAGGTCTTCTTTAGGGCTCTGGCTCCTTAACTCAGTTGCTTTTTCACCTTCAGGCTGCAACAGCAAAGGCAGTGCACATATCCCCCCCAGTCCCTCTTCATCCAGGCCAGGCGCCCTTGTTTGATCAACAGGTGGGCCCACTTCTGAGGCTAGAAGACTGGAATCTCCAGCACCTACTATGGGCTCTTTTATCCTGCGATCCAGAGCCAGGGAGCCTAAAGGGCCCCCCAGGATGTTGCCAGGGGGCTTGTCTTCCCATCTTGCCTCCCTTCTGCCTCCTGTCTCCCCAGTGAGAAGTGTGCAGCTGAGCAGGACCCCACTGTGGCCTCCATCAGGGGCCTTCCCACTGGGAGAGGAAGGTGCCCTGGTGTTGGCCTGTTCATCTGGCTTGGCCACCTCTGGAGCCCTCCGTTCTGGCTCAGTGGGGTCTGTCCTCCTGTCTGTGATGACAACGGTCCCAAGGGAGGAATGACTTGGGCCACTACAGCTCTGTTCTGCTTCCCTGCTAGTCTTGCTGGGTATCTGCATGGGGTCAGAGAGGGCCTGGTCTGCAGATCCGGGCTCTGGGCCCTGAGTGGAGGAGGGACCCAGGACACGGTCTCCTTTTCCTCTGTGCCCCTCAGGCAGGTCAGCCTCTGCTCCCCCTTGGACACCTGCTTCCTGGAGGCTTCCTCGGTCTGGCTCCTTCTCTTCAGCATCACTGCTCAGCAGGAGCCCTTTCTGGCCATGATAGCCTAGAACCCAACATCCCTTCCTGCTTTCACCATCCGGTGTGTTGGTTCCTTGCTCCGACAGGTGGTCCTGGCTGGCCCTCTCTGAGGCCAAGGGTACCATCCCCCGTTCTGGAGAGACATTGGTGGAAGCCGAGGGCGGAGAATCCCCACTTCCAGGCACAGGTGTCATGGGGTTTTGGTCTCTGTGTTCAGCGTGAGTGCTGTCTACCTGGGTCTGGGCTCCCAGCTCCCTGGCCTCCCAGGAAGCAAGCCCTAGTGACTCCTCTTGCAGTCGGCTTCTGGCCTGTTGGCTACCGGGCCCTGGCGGTGTTTCCTATGGAGAGTAAAAGACTCAGCCTTGAGCCTTCAATAATCAACTAAAATTTTTTCTAGTTGTAACTATACCTGTACAAAGTCTCAGATGTTACACATGGTGCACCCAGTACCATTCAGTACCAGTGCTGGGCGTAGTTAGAGCCAGGGGCTGGAATGGGGACCAGAAGCAGAGGAATCCCTCTTTCCATCAGCTCCTTCTTCCCACCAACACTGGGCACATGGAGGCTCTTGGACAGATCAAGGATATAAAAATCAAGGGGCCTGTGGATTGTGTCAACGTCAACTGACCGGTGTTGGCAATGGATACTAGTTAGAAGATGTTACCACTGGAGGAAACTGGAGGAGAGCACACAAGGACCTCTCTGTACTGTTTTCTTTTCTTTTTTTTTTTTTATTTTTAAATGTTTTTATTTATTTTTGAAGGAGAGAGAGAGACAAAGCATGAGCAGGGGAGGAGCAGAGAGAGAGGAAGACATAGAATTCATAGCAGGCTCCAGGCTCTGAGCTGTCAGCACAGGGCCCGATGCGGGGCTCGAACCCAAGAACTGTGAGATCATAACCTGAGTCGAAGTCGGACGCTTACCTGACTGAGCCTCCCAGGCGCCCCTGTACTGTTTTTGTTTTCAGTTGTGGTCTAATACTCATTATATAAACTCACCATCTTAATCAGTAAGTATACAGTTTAGTGGCATAAAATACATGTACACTGTTGTGCAACCGTCACCACCTTCCATCTCCAAAACTCTTTTCATCTTCCCAAGCTGAAATTCTGTCCCCATTAATCCCTGTCTCCCAGCCCCGGGCATCCAAGCATCGAGCGTCTACTTTCTGCCTCCATGGATTTGACTTCTCTAGGGACCTCCTGTAAGTGGAATCCTATAGTATTTATCCTTTTGTGGCTGGGTTATTTCACTCAGCATAATATTGCCCAGTTTCATTTATGTTGTGGCCTTTATCAGAATGTTTTTGCTTTTTAAGGCTGAATAATATCCCATTGTATGGATATGCAACATTTTGTTTATTCATCTATCAGTGGACACTTGGGTCCATAGCATTTTTGCAATTTTTTATGAGCCTATAATTATTTCAACATAAAAACTTAAGGGACACCTGGGTGGCTCAGTCAGTTAAGCATCTGACTTTGGCTCAGGTTATGATCTTGTGGGTTCGTGAGTTCAAGCCCACATCAGGCTCTGTGCTGATAGCTCATAGCCTAGAGCCTGCTTCAGATTCTGTATCTCTTCTCTGTGCCCCTCCCCCACTTGCACTCTGTCTCTCTCTCTCTCTCTCTCTCTCTCAAAAATAAACAAACATTTAAAAAAAAAACTTAAAAGAGAGATGGGTTGCCTGGGTGGCTCAATCGGGTAAGCATCCAACTCTTGGGTTTTGGCTCAGGTCATGATCTCACGGTTGTGGGTTCAAGCCCTGCATCAGGCTCTATGCTGACAGCACAGAGCCTGCTTGGGATTCTTTCTCTCTCCTTCTCTCTCTGCCCCTCTCCCGCTCTCTCTCTCACAATAAACAAACACTAAAAAAAAAACTTAAAAGAGAGAGGGAGAAGCGAAATGTCCCTAACGGAGACAGAGATGACCAGAACAGGGTGGGAAAGAGGGTTCTGACTGGGACGTAGATAGATATTGTCCCCTAGGTAGATGGCAGCTCAATCCAGGCATTCAGACCTAAACCTGCAGAATCACTGCAGCCCTTGGATCTCCCCCAACTCGAGACACTGGTATCTGGAATCTCCCTCTGGTATCTCCTGGTGACATCCAATGTCACATGACCGACACCAGCTCCTGAGTATGCCCTCAGAGGCTCCCTGTTTCAACTACAGCAACTCCATCCTTCAAGCTATTCAGGCCCCAAACCCTGGAGTCGACCCATCACCTCCCTTCCTCTCACAACCATGCCATCAACTCTTTCAAACTGGACTACAAGTAATTACATCTGATAGGTAGGGACTGAGGTCTGTATCCAAGGGCACCCTATAGACAGCGATTGTCCCCCCCCTTCCCATGCTTCTTCCATACGGTTATCAGCACTGAGGGAGATGCCTCCTCCACAGTTACCTCCCTACATCAGTCAAGTCCAACCTTTCTAGGAGGGTGAGTGTTGCAAATATCAGAGCATTGAAGGTCATGGCCTGTCAGTCTGGCTTCAGTAAAGCCACTGGCAACCAGCCGCTGAGTTACACATAGCATTTCCTGCACATTTTCAGTCGACAGTGAAGCTAAGACCCCTTTTATTAGTTAGTTAATATTATTTTTTTAAAATAAGCTCTACACCAAACATGGAGCTTGAATTCACAACCCCAAGATCAGGAGTCTCATGCTCTACCAACTGAGCCAACCAGGCACCCGACCTCTCGTTTGTATGTACGTGTGCACGTATGTATTTATTTATTAAGTTTATTTGAGAGAGACAAACATCGCACGAGGCGGGGGAGGGACAGAGAGAGAGGGAGAATCACAAGTAGACTCTGCGCTGCCAGCACAGAGCCCAACATGGGACTAGAACTCACAAAGCCGCAAGATCATGACCTGAGCTGAAACCAAGAGTCAGACACTTAACTGACTGAGCCACCCAGGCACCCCCCGACCCCTCTTGTTTTTAAATTACACTTTTTGTGAGATCATTGTAGATTCATATGCAGTTGTAAAGAAATGGCAGAAAAAGATTCGTCACGCCCTTTACCCAGTTTCCCCCAGTGGTATCATCTTATATAACTTGAGTATAATATCACAGTCCAGATACCAACACTGATCAAGTCCACCGACCTTATTTGACTTTCCAGCTTGACTTACGCTTGTTTGTGTGTGTGTATGAAGTTCTACAAAGCTCTCTCAGTGGTGGAGGCTGTGCATCCACCACACAAATAAGATATGGGAAATCTCCAACACAGGGTCCCTCGTGCTGCCACGTGTAGCCACACTCACCTCCCCACCCCACCCTGGTCCAACTCCCTGCAAACACTAACCAACCCATCTCTATAAGTTTCTCATTTCAATAACATTATGTAAATGAAACCCTACGGTATATAACCTCTTGGGACTGGCTTTTCTCACTCCACATAACGCCCTAGAAATCCATCTAGATTGTTGCGTGTATCACTGGTTTGTTCCTCTTTCATTGCTGGGTTGTGCTCTATGGTGTGTTCAGCCCTTCGCCCATTAAAGGATATCGGGTGTTCTTCGCTGGGGATGATTACAAACGTGGCTGCTGGGAATGCCCATCCCTCACTTTTGTAGGGGTCCCTGTTGCCAGAGACATCATCACCCTGGGAGCTCATGGTAGAAAGGACAAGAAAGTACGCTGTAAGACCCATCCCCTACCCCCAACCACACAAAAGCTTCCAAGAAGTAAAGGGGTTCAGGGACAGAATGTGGATTGTCTTTCTGCATTTTTTTTTTCAACGTTTATTTATTTTTGGGACAGAGAGAGACAGAGCATGAACGGGGGAGGGGCAGAGAGAGAGGGAGACACAGAATCGGAAACAGGCTCCAGGCTCCGAGCCATCAGCCCAGAGCCCGACGCGGGGCTCGAACTCACGGACCGCGAGATCGTGACCTGGCTGAAGTCGGACGCTTAACCGACTGCGCCACCCAGGCACCCCTGTCTTTCTGCATTTTTACTACTATCATGCAACCTGGGGAAAAGGGCTGTGGCCTTGACCACTTGGGTGCAGGCACAGCTGTCCTGAGCACCTCACACAGGCGTGGCACACGCTCCACACACATCTGTAGCATCACGCACTGAAAAAGGCATGCAGACAGATGCAGGTCTAGCCAATGCCAAAGAAAACCAAGGTTGAACTCAGTAGCCAAGGCTGGTCCAAGCAGCTACTGGGTGTCTAACGGGCTCACCTGGCTGATTTTAGGGGTTCTACTCCTGAGGTCCTCTTCCCTCAACTCTGCTGGTCTTGTCACTGTCTTCCTGGACTTTGCAAACTGGGGGACAAACCTCCTGGCTGAATTCTGTGGACCAGATACAAGAACAAAGCAGCAATAAAGATAAGGGCGGAATGAAGTCTCAGAAAACAAACACCAAACCAGTTCCTTTCTTGCAGCTTCAAATGCAGTCCTTGCCCTCCACTCCATCCCCAGCACACAGTCTCACCAACCTGTCAGCCTGTTGATGCTGAATGGAGATAAGAACTCCAGCTTAAGGGAGGCAGCATTTGTAGTACATATATGAGGCCATAGAACAGGCTCACCTGGGAAAGAGGAAGGGGTGCTGGCTCCTTTTCTGGTTCCCCGAGGAGACTGGCGGGAGCTTGTGCTTCCTCAGCAGGGGAGCTGGGTGGAGAAAGGCAAAACAGAGGTGGTTCTGAAGTTCTGGAAAGCTGTCTGTGCGCGTGGTAAGACAAACAGAATGAATCCAAAGGCAAAGTAGTGCTCAGTCTCCTGCAAGGGAGGTCCTGGAGCACCTGCTTGCAGAGGGTGGGGTGGAGAAGGGGAGCTGCGCCTCGGGTGACATGTGGCTGCCAAGAAGGGTGCAGAGTCTCACACCCAGACTCCAAGCTTCCTGCTCTGGCAGCACTTTACCCTTAGAATCCCAGGAATTGGCTCCTGAAATCAGAATAGGATCTCACATTTGGAATGACACTCTAACCCCCAACTCTGCAAATTCCAGAGAAAGGAAGTTGCAGATGCAAAAGACTCAATGTCAGAAAAAACAGGTGTACTCATTAATTGCCAAAATGCAGAAGCAACTGAGATTGCATTTAGTGGGTGAATGGATAAATAAACCGTGGTGCATCCAGACAATGGAATATTATTCGGCATTAAAAGAAATGAGCTAGGGGCGCCTGGGTGGCGCAGTCGGTTGGGCGTCCGACTTCAGCCAGGTCACGATCTCGCGGTCCATGAGTTCGAGCCCCGCGTCAGGCTCTGGGCTGATGGCTCGGAGCCTGGAGCCTGTTTCCGATTCTGTGTCTCCCTCTCTCTCTGCCCCTCCCCCGTTCATGCTCTGTCTCTCTCTGTCCCAAAAATAAATAAAAACGTTGAAAAAAAAAAATTTAAAAAAAAATATAAAAGAAATGAGCTATCAAGCCATGGAACACAGAGAGGAAGCTTAAATGCGTGTTACTAAGTGAAATAAGTGACCTGAAAAAGCTACATATCGTATGATGGAAACGCTATGACATTCTGGAAAAGGCAAAACTACGAAGACAGTAAAAAGATCCGTGGGGCCAGAGTTGGAGAGAGGAGAGATGAACAGGTGGAGCGCAAAGAATTTTTAGGCAGTGAAAATACTGTGCATGAGATTATAATGGTAGATACATGTCATTCTATGTTTGCCCAAACCCACAGAACATACAACACAGAGTGACCTCTAAAGTAAACTGTGGATTGCAGGTGATTATTCTGTGTCGGTGCGGGTTCATCCTGGGTAACAAATGCACAGCTCTGGTGAGTGATCATGACAATGGGTAAGGCTACGCATGTGTGGGGCCAGGGGTCTATATGGGAACTCTCCATTACCTTCTTTCCAATTTTATTATAAACCCAAAGACCTTAAAAAATTAGGTCTTTTTTTTAATGTTTATTTATTTTTGAGAGAGAGAGAGAGAGAGAGAGAGAGCGCGCGCAAGGGAGAGGCAGAGAGAGAGAGGGAGACACAGAACCCAAAACAGGCTCCAGGCTCTGCAATGTCAGCACAGAGCCCGACACGGGGCTTGAACTCACAAACTGCGAGACCATGACCTGAGCCGAAGTCGGACACGTAACCAACTGAGCCACCCAGGCGCCCCCCCCAAATATTAGGTCTTTTTAAAAAGATTGTGAGACTTATGGTTATATCGAAATAAATGTGGATGTATGTGTTGTTAAAAAAAATCAAAATCTGGAACTAAACCTTCATGATTTCACCTTTACAAGTGGAACAGGAAAAAGCACGAAGATACAGTAACAGGTTTAAACCATGTCAGGAGGTTATGGAGACAGAATAAATCTAGATACTGACAGCAAGAGTTTGAAAAAAAAATTTTTTTTTAATTTTTAATGCTTATTTATTTTCGAGAGAGACAGAAACAAAGAGTGGGGGAGGGGCAGAGAGAGAGAGAGAGAGAGAGAGAGAGAGAGAGAGAGAGAGAGAGACAGAATCTGAAGCAGGCTCCAGGCTCTGAGCTGTCAGCACAGAGCCCAACATGGGGCTCAAACCCACGAACTGTGAGATCATGACCTAAGTTGAAGTTCGATGCTCAACCAACTGAGCCACCCAGGTGCCCCAAGAGTTTGAAAATTTTTAATTGGAGTGGATTATTTGGGTGGCTGCTAGGGTACTGGTAAAGATTTCATTTCTCAACATAAATGTGTTAAGCTTGTTGGCTTTGCTTTTTTCTGTTGTACTTCTATGCACATGGTATTTCTTAATTAAACATTCTGAAAACAAAAACAGAAAAAAGAGAGTGGGAACCCACTTCTGTAGGTTCTGAATATTCTTATGGACTAAGACAGTAGGGTGGGCAGTGCCTGGGACCCCATGAGCCCTGCTGGCCTCTCCAGGAGCGTGAAGCACAGTGACATCATGCTACCTGTCTGGGAGAACGGGTTAGCTGTGACATGCGGCCCCTCTTCATATCCCACACACCACAGGGCTGCCTTTAGTCTTAAGATTGCAATGACCTGCGACCACACAGCCCCCACCGCCAAAAACAGCTCTGTTGGTCAGACCATGTGCCGCAATTGTTTACTCAGAAAATTTGGTACACTGATCCATGATACTTTCTTTGAAGACTTCTGGTAGCAGGAATCCTCCTCTTAACTCCTGCTAACCCTTTCTACTTTGTTGTAGTTACATGTGGTTTAACCCCATGAATAGACTATGCTCCAGATCTTTCTTTTTCCCCCATTGTGCTTAATTACATATTCCTGAAAATAAAAATAAGGAAGCTGGGAAACCATGGTGGTTAGGAACACAGGAGCCAGACACAGCCAGACCCCAGCCTGCCCTGCACGAGCTCAGTAGCCTTGGGCAAGTAAGCCATTTGATTTCTTGAAATTTCGGAGTCCTCACCTGTGACACAGGGATAAAAACTTACCTCACATAGCCACGAGGATTAAACGAACAGACAGACGTAAACTGTTTATTATTAGCACACTGTCTGGCACATAATATTTGCCATCCCCTTTCATGGCTTATTAGTTCGCAGACCCACAACTCCATCGATCCTTTCTTGGTTAAGAAGGAATGTGGGATAAACATGGATTTGACCAGCAGAGGACAAGATGCATTCTATTACCAAGTGACCTTGAAACATTCAAGGTTTTCCTTGCCCGTGGTTAAAATATCAACCTTTCTCTCTGGAAAGGAGAGTCCTAGGAATGGCTTTGAGAAGCAACCTGAGGGGCCCTGAACCCGCAGAGGGAGGCGTGGCGTTGGATGGGTCATGGTTGTCCCCACGCTTTTGCATCCTGCCTACTGGACGGCTGTGCTGTGCCCACTGTTGGTGGGAAGGCTTGCTGGAATGTTCCAAGCCACCTACCTGGAGGCTGCCTGTACTGGTTCCTCTGTCCTCTGTTCGGCAGAGGGAACAGGTCCTGATCTGCCTTCTGACGCTTCAGGGAGACACAAACAGCCCCACTCAGAACTCTGGGGGGGCCTGCCAGAGTCTCCTAGCCTTGGGTTCTTTGGGAGTTTTGGAGGACGGATTCCTTCTCCACCTAGTTTAGAGAGAAAGGAAAATGAAGGGATGGGAGGTACAGGGAGCAGGCACTTCCACGGCTGACAACCAACATGGCAGGGCCACTGCCGCAACATGAACAAGCTTGTTCCAAGAGCAGGAAACCCTTGCTCTGACACTAGCCTGGAGAGAGAGATGGGATGGAGCCTTGTCTAGGAGCTTAGGTAGCCATGGGATTCAAAGGCTTTTTACCTAAGGACTGGTCATGACTGAGACCAAATCCTGATGTGGCCTGGCACCAAACTACATAAGACAACCTGGTCCAGCCACCTGTCTCTCTGGGAAAGTGGGGAGAGATGTGTACTGGCTTCCTTGAGTCTCAGCTCAAATATTCCTGCAGAGGGCCATCCCTGACTTCTCTATAGGGCACCCCCTATAGAGACCCATGGTCTGTTTCATTCACTTCACGGCTTTTTTTTTTTTTTTTTTTTTTTTTTTTGCCAGTATCTGATGTACTGGTTATTTTCTGTCTCCCTCAATACAACCTGCTCCATACAAAGAGGGGTCTATCTCACTCTCTACTGAGTCTCAAGTGCCTAGAAGATCATCTAGTATACCACTGGTGCTCAATAAATACTTGGTACATGATCAAATAAACACACGTGTAAAACAGAGATCACCACCAGGAAACACTGATAGGACTAGATTATGTACCACTCTAGTTTTCTGTGATGCCTGCAGAATATCCATCCTGGGAAAACTGGGACCTACAGTTATCGAGTGCTAGGGAGGTGACATCTCAGCTGCTCCTCGGCCCCTTGAATATCTGCAATACCTTCCCCATCACTGAAAGCAATTAAGAGCCTAACACCTATTTGCTGAATGAAGGAAACACCCTTACACGGAAACTGCCAGTAGTGGCTGACTTGTAATACCTCTCCAAACCTGGCCCCAACCTACTCATTTATTCAAAAAACAAATGATAAAGGTTGAACCTAGACAACTCCATGACAGACGCTATCCTGAGAAGTTGGGTATGTTATGATAAAACTTTGAGGCAGGATCCCACTGTTCTGCCCATCTTACAGATAAGAAAGCTGAGGCACCTGGAGGCCAAGGAATCTGGAATGGGATCCAGTCAGTCCAACTCCAGAGCCTGCATACTTAAGTGCACTTGAGCATTTATTGAGTACCTACTATGTACCGTGCCTCTGACCAGTGAGAACAAAAAGGCAAACCAGGTGGTCTTTCTGGAGTTCAGTCAGGTAGATCCTTTCCAACCTCAGCTAGAAGTAAACCCACTGAATGAGCCCCCCATCCCCCACATCTATCACGAGGGTCCTCGTTAGCATTCACTTGGCTGTTTGTGCTCCAGTAGACCACTGTGACTTTTCTGTAATTTTTTTGATTCTGTTATGGTTCACGTGTACCCTTTTAGAACTTTACCTTACTGCTGTGTATTTGAATTAGTGCTCCCGGCGAGAAGCAATTTTCTTTCTCCCCTGCCTAGACCCTGAGGGTCATGAGGGCAGGACCTGAGTCTGCAGCACCCTTTGATCTCATCCTTGCCCCGCCTGCCGGTGCACCCTGCTTAGGTGCCCGCGCCAGTGCTGTACTTAGACTAGCAAGGCTCCAACGAATGCTTCTCACACAAGCATATTCCCACCCTGTGGTCTGCCAAAAAAGGCAAAATCGAGCAGCTTTGTTTATTTGGTTTCTTACGATGCCCAAACACCAGCTCGCTTTACTCATCCAATGGACATGTGTACCAAATAAAAAACAAAAATATCAACAGAAGTGAAGAGCCTCCCATTTCCTTCCTGTGATCTATCCCCACAGGACTAATTTAAGAAAAACTAAGGCAGAACCTTATGTTCAACGCCAAAGGCCAAAGACGTTGGGAGGGAAGGGCTTCTTTCACCACCTGCCAGAATCCTCTTCCTGTCCCCACCCCTTCCAGGACACACAGAAACAGCTGTCCTGGGCCAGCCTGGGGTCCACCGAGCTAGGGAGGCCACTGCCAAGAGAGGCCCCAAATGACATGCTGTGGGTGGGCCTGGCTGTCCCCAGCTTCCGCCTCCAAGGTCAGTGAAATTCCTGTGTTTCCAAGCAGCCTGTTGCTCATTTCTACACAAAACATTTTCAGTCCGTTGCTAATTTTCGTCCCACATAGTTGGGGGGGTGGGGCGGGAAATGAGTGCTACTCCCTATGCTCATTAGCCAGTAAGTAATCATTTCTAAACTTCTACGAGGTTTAAGTTATCTTAGACAATGACAGGGAGGTGGTGCTATACCATGTAATGTTGGGTATTTTTCTTTTCAAGTGAAGAAACGTATATGTAGGTTGACAAGTAAAGAGGATGTGATATCCCATAAAGCAAAAAACAGATTATAGATCGATATGTGTGATGATTCTATTTTCCAGTGAAAACACTATATTAGCGTATATATAGGAAAGTTTGGAACAAGTAGTGTAGCGAGGTTCATTTCTTGGCTTCTTACGCAATATTATGATTGATCGTTGTCCTGTGGTTTTGTTGGACATTAACCTCGTGGGAAGCTGGAGGTAGGGTAGACAGAACCCTGAACTATTTTTGCAAGTTTTCTGTAAGACCAAAATTACTTTAGAATGAAGGTTTTTTTTGTTGTTGTTTTTTTGTTTTTTTTTTTTTAAGTCTGGGGGGAGAATCATAACAGCAGCATACACTTGTGTATACCTAGGGTCTATCCTCTGTGCTTTACAAATACTAATCCACATGTGAGCTCTAGGGCAGAGTTCTCCATCTCGGTACTGTTGACATTTGAGGCCAGATCATTCTGTGTTGTGGGGGGCTGTCCTGCGCATTCTAGGATTTTGAGCACATCCCAGGCCTCAACCCACTAAATGCCAGTCCCTGCCACCTTCCCCACATGTATCAGTTGTGAAAACCAAAAATGTCTGTAGACATTTCCAGTGTCTTCCGAGGAGCAAAAAATCCTCCCACCAGGTTGAGAATCATTGTTTGAATGGACAGGGTAGGTGCCTTTATTATCTTCTATTTACAGAAAGAGGAAACTGAGGCACAAAGTAAGTCATCTGCAATCACAGGGCAAGCATGAGAGCTGGGATGAACCCAGGTTTTTTTTTTTAACGTTTGTTTGTCTTGAGAGAGAAAGAGAAAGAGAGAGAGAGAGAGAGAGAGAGAGACAGAACGCGATCAGAGTAGGGGCAGAGGGAGAGGGGGAGAGAGAATCCCAAGCAGGCTCCATGCAAATCCCAGCACAGCGCCAAAATGTAGAGTTGGACACTCAACAGAATGAGCCACCCAGGCTGCCCTCAACCCAGGGTTTTGGTTCCAGAGTAAAACACTTAGCCACCAACCGATGACCCTGTAGTATATCAAAGACCTTGTAGTTGGGGGCACCCAGGCGGCTCAGTCGGTTGAGCGTCTGACTCTGGCTCAGGTCGTGATCTTGTGGTTCATGAGTTCGAGCCCCACGTCAGGCTCTGTGCTGACAGCTCGGAGCCTGGAGCCTGCTTCGGATTCTGTGTCTCCCTCTCTTTCTGCCCCTCCCCCGTTCATGCTCTGTCTCTCTCTGTCTCAAAAATAAATAAACTTAAAAAAAATTAAAAAGTTAAAAAAAAATAGACGTTAAAAAAAAAACAAAACATCGGGGCACCTGGGTGGCTCAGTCGGTTGAGCGTCCGACTTCAGCTCAGGTCACGATCTCACAATCCATGAGTTCGAGCCCCGCGTCGGGCTCTGGGTTGATGGCTCAGAGCCCGGAGCCTGTTTCCGATTCTGTGTCTCCCTCTCTCTCTGCCCCTCCCCCGTTCATGCTCTGTCTCTGTCTCAAAAATAAATAAATGTTAAAAAAAAAAAAAAAAAAAAAAGACCTTGTAGCTCTATTCACAGGTTGTCTCTGAGAGAGAGCGCACCCCTGCCCTAAGCTTGTGGGATCCCACCCGAGGGTGGAGGAAACTCCAGAAAGCTCTCACTTTTTTTTACCATATGCACTTTCCACAATTCATCCTTTTCTCACCAGCTCGTATGAAGTCACTCCCCCCGCCCAGGGGCTTGGCGGGGTCGTGTTAGCATTTCTACAACAAACAGGCCCACATCCTCCTGTAACCGGAAGCAGCAATAAAGACGTGTCAACTTGAGTGTCCAAATACCTGAAGTCCGAAGCTTTTTCCTCTTGGTCATTTTATCCCTCCTTTGAGAAATCTGAAAATGAGCACAATCCCATCGTTGTAAGCAGTCCTCGCCCCTGGGTACAGCCCCAGTGACCTTGGCTGAGGGCAGAAGCCACCCTCCCCGCACCTTGGCCCATCAGGCTGCCGGGATGCGGGGTGGGGGCAGGGGGTGGGGGGGACGGGAGCGGGGGGGGGGGTGGGGGGGAGGTCAAGCTGGGCCCCGAGGGAACATGGTTGGGGGGGAGTCACAGCCACCTCAGGCCACGGCCCGCCCGCCCGCCTGGGAAGCCCTGGGGACACGGCTCTAGTCCCCACGTCGGGACAGAACATGGGAAGCCCCGTCCCTCTCCGCTCTGGTCGGAGGCCCTTCCAGGGACACCCGAGGACCCTGGAAGGAGCCACCTGGGGCCCTTCAAAGGGTCAGGGAGCCCTGTGGGGGATGCCTGGGGCCGTCCAGACAAGTCGACACCGACCTGGGCCACAGAAGTTGTCAAGGTCCCTCTGTCCTTATCAGGAACTGGGTAGGTCTGCCTGGATCTGTCGGGGAACAACTCGGTTAAATTACTTGCATTAGAATTTTCTGAGAAAATGAAGGGCAAAACTTGGCCCTCACGGAGGCCGGGGGTCTGGCGCTGACTGTGGGGGGGGGAAAGGGCGGAGAAGGCCCGAAGCCCGAGCGCTGTGGGCCCGACTTCCGGGGGCCGGACCCACACTAACCCTACCCCAGCCACCTAAAAATATGGAATGTCCAGACCCGGGCCGCCAGGAGAGGCCAGAGCCTGCAGGTGGCCGCGCGACACCGCGAACCGCGCGGCGGACACCGCCCCTCACACCTGCGCGCGCGCTCCACCTCTTTCCCGCGCATTCACGGCACCGCCGTGCGCAGGCGCGATGGCAGCACCCGCACCCCCCGCACGCGCGCGCACGCCCCGCCTCTTTCCCGCGCGGCCCGCGGCCCGCCCACCGCCCGGCAGTGCGCACGCGTGCCCGCGCACTGCCTGCCGGGAGTTGTAGTTTCAGTGCGGCGGGCCCAGCAAGTCCAGTGGCTGCGCTCCGGTGCCGCGGCGCCGAGGCCGAGGCGGAAGTGGGGCGGCCACCCCCGGGGTCGAGGGCGCGGGGTCAGCGGTCGCGGGGCGCCAACCAGGGGCGCAGGGCTCAGGAAGTGCGCGTGCGCGGCGATAGGCCCCAGGGGAGGAGGCAGGGCAAGGCCAGGCGAGGTGGCCAGTGGTCTGGGCATCCTGCCTGGAAGATGCACAAGAGGAAGGGCCCCCCGGGGCCCCCCGGCCGAGGTGCCGCCGCCGCCCGCCAGGTGAGTCTATACCCCACGGCCCCGCCTAGAGAACCGTTCTCACCCCTATCACAGGTTCAGAGGAGGGCCCCACCCACCAGGGGAACCGATCACCACCCCCAGGTGAGCCCCGGTCCCCGCCTTCCAGATGAGGTTCTGCCCCCAAAGTGGGGCCTAGTGGCCCCGGCTCCGCAGCTCCTCAGCTCTTGGCGCCCCGCCCTGGGCTCAGAGCCACCTGTTGCCGAAGCCTCTCCAGTTTGGGAGGGGAAGGCCTGGGACCTGAGATAAGGATAGTTAATGTACTCCTGGTTTGGACACTCATGGAACCTCGCATCAGCCAGGCCAAGTCAGACTTTCTATCCCCACTGTACAGATGAGGACACTGAGGCCCAGAGAGGTGAAGACAGCTTCCCAAGGTCATAGGGATTAACAGCTTGGCCAGGGCTAAGTGCAAAATCCAGAGCGGCTGCCATGAGCCCACGGGACTGTGTCTGGTCGTCCTTTTCCCTCTTCCGTTTCCTCTGCCCCAGGCACCTGGAAGGTTTGATTTTTCTTAGCTTTGGTGGAAGGAGCTCAGGCCATAGTTTAGTGCCCGGGTATTAGAATCTGGCCAACCTGGAGTTCCCTGCTGGCCTCTGCATGTTGGACACTCAGCTTCACAGCTCTTACACCTGTTTCCTCGTCTGTAAAATGGAGGCCCTAAGAGTCCCTATGTCACAGCACAGTTGTGAAAATTCACTGGAATAGTTTATGGAAAGTGCTAGAACCTAACACTCAATAAGCGTAACTTATTTTGTTTAATGTTTATTTATTTTGGGGAGACAGAGAGACACAGTGGGGGAGGGGCATAGAGAGAAGGAGACACAGAATCTGAAGCAGGCTCCAGGCTCTGAGCTGTCAGCACAGAGCCTGATGCGGGACTCGAACCCACAAAGTGCGGGATCATGACCTGGGCCGAAGTCAGACACTCAACCGACTGAGCCAATACGCGTAACTTATTACTGTTGAAAGGAGCCATACGTAGTAGCCAGTATTTGCCCATTCTGACCGACAGAAAAGGCCATTTTGTGTAGTTCAGTGTAATATCATCACATCACGATTGGTCATTAGCTGGGACAGGATAGGAAGACAGGTCTGTTACACAATGAAAACCCCGCTTTCAGTTTCTATGTTGTCCGGGCTGCTGTTTGCTCTTGATAACTCCAGGCTTCCTGCGTGGCCCCCTCTGCTGAGTATGCTGGAAGGAAAAGCCCAGGTGTACCGAGTGGCTTAGCTTTGGGCAGGGTGTAGGGCCTGTCTTTCCCACTGAACTCAGTCAGCAGCACATTGTGGGTGTGGGCTCGGAGCAGGGAGCAGGGTCTTTCTGCCTGCCCTTTGCCCCAGGTTGATCTAGGCCAGAGGGCCTGGCCCATCTTGGAACACCTGTTGCATTCTCAACCCATTCCAGCCTCCTGGCACTTCCCTGGGGAAATTACTTTCCCTCCGAGACCTGGGTTTCCTTCCTGAGGGAAACCTGGGTCTGTCCTGGTTGCCTCTGGACAGGTGGGGTGCATTCCAAAGTCTGACTGGACCCTTACTGTTCCCTCAGCTGGGCCTGCTGGTTGACCTCTCCCCAGACGGCCTTATGATCCCCGAGGACGGAGTTAACGATGAGGAACTGGAGGCCGAGTTCTTGGCCTTGGTGGGGGGCCAGCCCCAAGTCCTGGAGAAGCTCAAAGGCAAAGGTGAGACTCTCAACACACCCCTGAACATTCTCTGAGCACCTGCTGTGGGCAGGACTCAGCCCTGGGCCCTGGGGAGAAGGGGGAAAGGAGACAGAGAAGGTCTCTGCCCTCCTAGAACCCGCAGCCTGGGTTAAGAGGTTAAGCGATCAACTCTGGACCCAGAGTGAGGGTTCAAATCCCAGTTGTGCTGCTTACTGGCTGTGTTACTGATGAGTCCCAGCACCTGTGTGGACTTCGGTTTCCCCGTCTGTAAAATGGGAATAATAACTGCCCTTAGTCACAGTAGTTCATCTTCTCGTGTGTGTAAAGTACTTCACACAGGGTCTCACATTTCCTCCAACACGCTGTCCCATGATCAGGTTGGGGTGAGGGAAGCACAGAGGGATGGGGGAGACCTGTGAGCTGGGGCCAGGTGCCCGCAAGAGACACCCACAATAAGGATGGTCAGCAGAAGAGCTAAAAAGTACGGCTGGGAGGCCCAGCGCATGCAAAGCCCTCCCCCCTCCCCCCGTGGGAGGTGACAGGGTCAGCAACAGTGCAGTGGGGTTTGGGGCTGGAGCTCCAAGGGGAGACGGAACCTTTATACTTGTTAGCTAATTCAGTCCACTCTCATTATTAACGGATTCCATATTTGTGAATTCACCAACGGGCTAAATTTTATTGGTAACACCAAAATCAATAGTCGGGGAGGTTTGGCAATTCCTTGCGGGCGTGCACAGAGCTGCAGAAAGTTTGAGTCGCTCACCTTATGCAGTCCCAGCTGAGAGAGAGCAAGATGACCGTCGGCCTTCTTGTCTCAGGGCTTCAAGTAAACACGGGTCCTTCTCACAGTCTGTGTAAGGCTGCATTTTGCTCATTTTGGCACTCTTTGTGGGTACTCTTTGTGTGGTACATTTTGCTGTTCAGAATGGCACTAAAGTGTGGCGCTTAGAGCTGTCTCGTGTCTTTAAGGGCAAGAAGTTTGTGATGCGTCTTATGGAGGAAATACGCTAGCAGATAAGCTTCATTCAAACACGAGTAGCCTTGAGTTCAATGTTAACAAACCAACAACATATATTTAAAAAGGTATAGTTAGATAGAGGCACACATTGAACAAGATTATGCATCGGCTGGTTGACGAAACTGTGCCCAGAGGCTCATGGGATCCTAACCTTGTATTTCCTCTAGGGGCAGTGGTCCAGTACTTGCTAAGTCAGTGTTGAAGGCACGTTTATAGGACGTAGGTAACGCAAATAATGAGAATAATTCGAATGACAAAGTGCTGATGATGTGCTTTTCTAGAACCTCATTTACCTTGAGTCCTCACAATGCGTGTGTGAGGGAGAAACTTGCCCTCGTCTAATAGGTGGGAAGACTGAGGCCCAGGGAGGTCACGTGACTTGCCCAGGGCTCCACAGTAAGAAAGCTGCAGAGCCAGGGTTGGAAGTCCGGCTTGATAAGCACGAGAGGAGGCCGGCAGGATTAGCGGGATCATACCTGGTGGGCCCAAGGGCAGTAGGGTGCCATGGAAGGGCCAGTAGGGGGGCATGCTGCCCTATTCTTTAGGGCCATGGGTAACTGGGACAGGAGGCTGGGGACACTTTTTTTTTATTAATGTTTATTTATTTTTGAGAGAGAGAGGGAGACAGAGCATGAGTGGGGGGGGGGGCAGAGAGAGAGGGAGACACAGAATCCGAAGCAGGCTCCAGGCTCTGGGCTGGCAGCACAGAGCCGGACGTGGGGCTCGAACCCGCCAATCGCGAGATCATGACCTGAGCTGAAGTCGGCCGCCCAATTGACTGAGCCACCCAGGCGCCCCATGGGGACTCTTGAAGGATCCCAGTCCATCTGGGGCCTGTCACTGCCACCAGGTCCCCTGCCCATGGAGGCCATTGAGAAGATGGCGAGCCTGTGCATGAGAGACCCGGATGAGGAGGAAGGTACCGACGACGAGGAGGATGTGGAGGCTGACGACGACCTGCTGGTGAGCACCCAGGGCAGGGCAGGGGGCCACCCATGCTGTCATTGCCCCGTGCAGCAGGCCCTCATGCCTGGCCAATGGCCATGTGTCCCTGCAGGCAGAACTAAATGTGGTCCTTGGGGAGGAGCAGAAGTCTCTGGAGTCCCACCCTCCTGTGGCTCAGGTATAGCCCGACAACCTGCTCCCCGTAGTGCAGGGTTCAAGGCCCTCCCTTGCCCCTCAGCCATGTTACCTTGGGCAGGTGACATGACACCTCTGAGACCCAGTTCCCTGCACCCGGAACAATGATGATGATTTCTTCCTGGGGGGGGATGGGGGAGGTGGCGGGGACAGCTGGCCCCCGGGGCACCATGCCTGGCGTGTGATAGGCACTCGCCCAGGGAAGCCCTTGGGGAGAGCCCAAGTGGGGTCACCACCCAGACTATGCCCCGGTCCCTCCTGCAGCCCAAAGCCGCAGCCCCCAGCCCCGGGGTGGAGGCCACCTTGCAGGAGAGGCTGGCTCTCTACCAGAGGGCGATCGAAAGCGCTAGGCAAGCTGGAGGTGGAGCCAAGATGCGGCGCTACGACCGGGGGCTTAAGGTGAGCGGGCGGGCGGGTGACGGGAGGGCTCTGGCACCCTACCGCCGGCCCACTGCACCCAGCTGTCAGGCTCCTCGGAAACCCATTTCACACCTTCTCTCAGACGCTTGAAAACCTGTTGGCCTCGGTCCGGAAAGGTAACGCCATCGACGAAGGGGACATCCCACCGCCCGTGGCAGTGGGGAAGGGTCCGGCAGCCACCCCCAGCCACACGCCCGCACCCTCCCAGCCGGCCTCCACCACGAGCCAGCCAGCCCCGGAGCCCAGGGTCACGGTAGAAGGCCCGCCTTCCTCTGCCCCAGCCTCATCCATAGGCTTGGCTAAGCCCCAGCTTCCGCCAGGTAGGCCGGGGGCAGGGCTGGGCTGACATGGGATGTTGCAGGCGTGGGATTTACTCAGCACTTGGCCATTCTGTGGGGGTGCAGGCCCTGCACTGACTGTCAGATATCCTTAACGCCCCTCGCCTCCCCAGGTCCTCATGTCTCTGGAGTTCACGAATGCCGTTTTTTGTACGTGTGGTGGTTTAATACGTACAACATGACATTGGCCCTTTGAACCCTTTTTCGGTATGCAATTGAGTAGCACGTTCACCATGTGGTGCACCGGTCTCCTCTGTTTCCAAGACTGTTTCATCGAACAAAAACTCTCTTCCCGCGAAACACTAGCTCCCCATTTCTGCTCCCCCGGCCCCTGACAGCCGCCATCCATGCTTTATGAGTCTGCGTCTCCCGGACACGTCACGTAAGTGGGACGACACACGAGTTGTCCTTTGGTGCCAGCTTCTTTCACTTAGTGTCACCTTGCAGCATGCGTCGGAGTCCCTTTTGAGGGCTAACGCGTAAGAGCTATAAGTGGATAATTCCCCAGCCCTCAGCATGTCTGTCTTCTAAAACTGACCTGCGGGCTTATGAGTTCAAGCCCCACGTCAGGCTCTGTGCTGACAGCTCGGAGCCTGGAGCCTGCTTTGGATTCTGTGTCTCCCTCTCTCTCTGCTCCTCCCCCACTCACACTCTGTCTCTGTCTCTCTGTCTCTCTGTCTCTCTCTCAAAAATAAACATTAAAGAAAACAAACAAACCCTCACCTGCGGGAGGTTTTCCTTCCCAACCTCTCCCTCTCCGGTGGCCTTCCTCCCACTACCCGAAAGGAGTGCCTGCCTCTGTCCCTTCTAGAATATCAACACAGGCACTGCCCCAGGGGCAAACGCTCCCCAAACATACGAAGAGACACTTAAAACTGGGCTGGCCCGGTTGAGAAAGCAAACACCAGGTCTAAATCTTTCCACAGCCCGGCTGGTTTCTAAGCTATTGTTTTGGCAAAGTTCAGGGAAGGTTGTTGGAAATCGTCACCCGAAATGCTCAGCCAAAATCACCAAAGCTTTTTTCACGATGGGGTTTTGGCATACGACTTGGGTAGGGTCCAGGGAAGCCCGCAACATGGTGATAACAGGACCCCGTGTCTTCCCGTCTATTTGTTGGTATGAAGCAGGTTTCCTGGTGCTTTGAAAAAGAAAAAAGGGAAGTTGGGAAACAATGAACAGGGAAACGGAGTTAATTGGTAGAAGGCGGACCCAGCCCCAGCCCTGTCAGCAAGAGGTGCCAGTGCGATAAAATTGTGCTCTTGGCGTATAAAAATTCTTTATCAAAAAGCCTGATATATTTAGGCTTTGTTCAGTGCTATGCTAATAATACCAATGATTCAACCTGGAAGAATGTTTTCGCTGCCCCCCCCCCCCCCCCACCAAGAGGGAGCACAAGCAGGGGAGGGGCAGAGGGAAAGAGAGAATCTTAAGCTGTTAGTGTGGCCTGGATCTCACAACCCTGGGATAATGAGCTGAGCCCACATCAAGAGTCAGATGGGCGCTCAACTGACTCAGCCACTCAGGTGCCCCCGGAAGGACATTTTCTTGACTCCGAGAGACTCACTGTGATAGGAGATAAAACCGATCAAATGTCAACGCTCTTTTGCTTCCACTCACAGATACCTTTTCAGGCAAATACACCTGAACTTAAAGCTGTAGGTGCAGTTGTCAGTCTGAAAAAGTACGATGCATGTAGCTTGCCAGGCGTTTCTAGGATTTATGGACCCCGGTGGTTGTAAGTGCAATAGCCCTTTGTTTTTTTATGTCAAAAATTGCACCAGTTGCCCTAAATTTAATGATACTTCTCCTGAAAACCTATCGAATGTGTCATTTAATACTGTAATTAGCATACTGTTTAAAAAAGCAATTTAGGGGGGCCTGGGTGGCTCAGTCGCTTGAGTGTCCGACATTGGCTCAGGTCACGATCTCGCGGTCCGTGAGTTCAGGCCCCACGTCGGGCTCTGGGCTGACGGCTCGGAGCCTGGAACCTGCTTCGGATTCTGTGTCTCCCTCTCTCTGCCCCTCCCCCACTCACACTCTGTCTCTCTCTCTCTCTCAAAAATGAATAGACGTTAAAAATTTTTTAAAAAAAGCAGTTTAACTCTCCATTTCCTCACTTTGCCAGTGAACCTCATAGATGGATTTT
The DNA here is from genome assembly GCF_007474595.2 of Lynx canadensis. Taxonomy (NCBI): domain Eukaryota; kingdom Metazoa; phylum Chordata; class Mammalia; order Carnivora; family Felidae; genus Lynx; species Lynx canadensis. The sequence goes on from NC_044304.2 coordinate 9,577,749, forward strand.
GGTTGCACAAATATACCATAGGGTGGTCAGGAAAAGACTTTTAACAGGGCACCTGGGTGGCTTAGTCAGTTGAGCGTCGGGCTCTTGATTTTGGCTTGTGTCATGATCCCCAAGTCGTGGGACTGAGCCCCTCGTTGGGCTCTGCGCTGAGGGTGGAGCCTGCTTGGGATTCTCTCTCTGCCTCTGCCCCTCCCCCACTCATACTCTCTCTCCCCCCACCCAGTATGAAAAAAAAAAAAAGAAAAGGCAGCTTTAAACTGAGCAGGCCCCCTGTTTCTTTGATAAACACAGTGTAGCACTGTATTTCTCTTCCTCGTGGCTTTCCTAGCATCATTTCTTACAGCTTCGTTTATTATAAGAACAGCATATAACGCGCATAACGTACGAAACATGTCGATCGTTTGTCTTTATTGGTGATGCCCGCGGTCAACAACAAGCTATGAGTAGTCAAATTTGGGGGGAGTCCAAAGTAGATTTCCAACTGCATGGCGGGGGCAGGGGGTGTTGGTGCCCCTGACACCCTCATTGTTCAAGGGTCAACTGTACTTGATGTACTGAATTGTACACTTAAAAAGGGTTAAGAGGGTAAATTTCATGTGTATTTTGCCGCAATTAAAGAAAACAAGGGGCACCACCAGCTCATTCGGTAAAGCGTGTGACTCTTGATCTCGGGGTCATGAGTTCGAGGCCCACAGTTGGCATAGAGCTTGCAAAAAAATAAAAAATAAAAATAAGTGAATACTGGTGAGGTTCAAATCACCATGGTAGTTAAAGTACATTAGATTAAAAAACGTTAAAAAAATTTTTAACGTTTATTTATTTTTAAGAGAGAGAGAGAGAGTACAAGTGAGGGAGGGGCAGAGAGAGAGACAGGGAGACACAGAATCCAAAGCAGGCTCCAGGCTCTGAGCTGTCAGCACAGAGCCCGATGCAGGGCTCGAACCCACAGACCGTGAGATCATGACCTGAGCTAAAGTCGGACACTTAACTGACTGAGCCACCCAGGCGCCCTTAAAGTACATTAAGTTTTAAAGAGTGATGTGATAGTTCTGTTTTGTGAATGTCAGTATTTGCACGACACTGGGAATGACAACTGTGGCCACTTTTTAAAGTTAAGATGAGGGCCGCCTGGGTGGCTCAGTCGGTTAAGCGTCCGACTTCGGTGCAGGTTATGACCTCACAGTTCGAGGGTTCAAGCCCCACGTCGGGCTCTGTGGTGACAGCTCGGAGCCTGGAGCCTGCTGCGGATTCTGTCTCTTTCTCAGGTCCCGGGGTAGAGTCCCCGCCACACCATCTTGGGGAGACGGCATGGCCTCTCAGCCTCGGTGCTCACATCTGTAGGTCAGGCCTAAGGAACAGGCTTCGTTGTGACGGTTAAACAGAGGCGGTTCGTACGCTGTTCCCCCTTCCAGGTCCCTGCAGCCCTGACCTCCTGGCCCAGTTGCAGAGCCGCCAGCGCGAATATAAGTTGGCCGCCCTCCACGCCAAGCAGCAGGGAGATACTGCGACTGCTGCCAGACGTTTCCGTGTGGCCAAGGTGCGTCCAGACCGGTGGGAGAAGACACGACGCTTCCGACTTTGCGTGGTGGCAAAGAACAGGAGCGCTGTGGTCACACGGACCCCAGTTTGACTCCTGACCCTTAGTCACTCTGTACGTGTAGTTTTCCGTATCTCTTAAAGCCCCGGTTTACCCTGCCTGTGAAATGGGCGTCAGTATTGGAAGGGGCTTAAGCAAGATGCTGCAGAGGAATGGACAGAGGCTCCCCACAGGGTCCTGGCCCCCGACCGCAGCCTCTTCCCCTCGTCTCCTTTCTCTCAGAGCTTCGATGCCATCTTGGAGGCCCTGAGCCGGGGGGAGCCTGTGGACCTGTCCCGCCTGCCACCTCCCCCTGGTGAGGACCCCACCACCCTGCCCAGCCTCCGGGACTTGGTGCTGCCACCCTCTCTGGTCACCTGGGGACCCCCTCAGACCACACCAGCGTGGGGTAGGGGGTCCCCAAGCAAGCCCCTCACTGGACTGGACCTCTCTGCCCTCAGACCAGCTGCCCCCAGAGCCACCCTCGCCGTCACCGCAGCCTCCGGCTCCCAGCACGGTGCCCTCCACGCCAGGTAGGCTCTTGGAACCCTGTGTGGTGGGCAGGCCAGGGCGACAAGTCTCTCCTTCCCAAGACTCTTAACCCTGCCCCTCTGCTCCCCCTCGGCCCCTGTCTGGCCCAGAGGTTCCCCCACCTCCACGGACTCTCCTGGAGGCACTGGAGCAGCGGATGGAGCGATACCACGTGGCCGCGGCCCAGGCCAAGACCAAAGGGGACCAGCGGAAGGCTCGCATGCATGAGCGCATCGTCAAGGTGTGTGGGGGCCCAGTGGGCAGGCAGGCGGCGCCCGGAGGCCTTGCCCAGGTAGCCCTAATCCTGTGTCCGCTACAGCAATACCAAGATGCCATCCGAGCCCACAAGGCGGGCCGAACGGTAGATGTGGCCGAGCTGCCGGTGCCCCCAGGTAGGCACAGCCCCCTCCCCTGCCCCTCCTGGCCTCTGAGCCTCCGTAGGTGCTATTCCTCCTGACCGCACAGGCCCAGGGAGCTGTGTGCTCCGCATTCGGGAATTCTGCAAACTTGTTAGATAATTGGTACCTTACGGTTGGGTCCCAATCGGAGTGTTTGTACCACGGAAATCGGCAGACGCTAAAAATCAGGGGGTTTTACTTGGAGAGCCTGTTCACCAGCCCACCATCGTCTGTGTGATTTCCTCCATTTCTTCTGTGTTCGACTCCTCCTTTCGCATCAGCTCTCGGCCTTACACTCTACTCAGCCTTCCATCAGCCTCCCAGTGGGTTGGGGGCCTCCTCTGGGTTCTCAGAGCTGCCCGCGCACCCCCGGGAGAGCAATTATTCCTCAACACCTTGGTCCCCTGGGAATCCCTCCAGGCCTGTGACCGCCTCTTGTGCCTGGTGGCCCGCCTCACCCCGTGCTTGCCTGTTGGCGTCTGGTCAAGGCCCGGGGTCAGGTGAGAGGCAGCAGGAGATTAGGTTGGAATAATCTGGCATCTACACAGAACCAGCAGCAGCTCCTTCCTGGATTCAAAGTACATCCAAAGCCCCGAGGCTCCTTAGGAAGGGGAGGAACCCACGTCTCCGCCATCGGGGCATGGGTCCCTCCCTCCTGACTGGGCCCTGACTGGCCGCCCAGGCTTTCCCCCCATCCAGGGCCTGGAGGCCACCGAGCCCACCCAGCAGAGCCTGGTGGGGGTCTTGGAGACCGCCATGAAGCTGGCTAACCAGGATGAAGGCGCAGAGGATGAAGAGGATGAGGAACCTAAGAAGGTGGGAGGGGCTGGGGTCTTGGGGTGAGACGGGAGTGGCAGCAAAGCCCTGACAGAGCCTGGGAAGAGCTGGCCTCCCTCCCGGCCTGGCCACTTCCTGGCTGTGCAGCCGTGGGCAAGCCATTTTGCTCTCTCATCCTGCCTCCTCATCTGTAAAGTGGGTACAGGGGCTGTCTTTGTCTCTGCAAAGATTCAGTGAGAATGAGACTATATGGGGCATTCGTTGCTGAGGAAACAGAAACTAAGACAGTCACCATTGTCAGTTTCGGGCCCCGGCCCCTTGGGGAGTGGAACCATTGCGAGTGCTGGGAGAGCTCTGATTCCCTCCCTGTCTGTCAGCAGCCCACCAGCCCTCCGGCCCCCACGGCCCAGCCCAAGGCCCCACCCTCAAGGGCACCCCAATCAGGCTCCACCCCAGCAGCCAAAACAGCCCCCAAGGGCGCATCCGCCAGAGGTAGGTATGCCCTCCCTTCCTGGGCTGCCTGTTGCTTGGCTGTGGGCCAGGCCGCATCCACAGACCCCCCTGTACCCACAGCCCAGCAGCAACTGGCCTTCCTGGAGGGCCGCAAGAAGCAGCTCCTACAGGCCGCACTGAGAGCCAAGCAGAAGAATGACGTGGAGGGTGCCAAAATGCACCTGCGCCAGGCCAAGGGGCTGGAGCCCATGCTGGAGGCCTCGCGCAATGGGCTGCCTGTGGATATCGCCAAGGTGAACCCTCTAGGCCTGCTGGACCTCCCCAGGCACCCCCTGTTGGGCTGTGGCCACTTAGCAGCCATGTAACTTGGAGTATATTAGTCAGGATCCAGGTTAAGCTTCTGTAACAGATAAGTACCCCCCCGACTCAGTGGCTGAAAGAAGACAGATATGTTTCTCGCATGGAATACTCAGGGCAGTCTGGGCTCTGGAGAAGACAGAGCCCTCCAGGGCCCAGGTTCCTTCCATCTTGTTGCTCTGTCACACCTCGGAAGGTCATCTTTGTCCACGTGCCCAGAGTGGACTGATGCCCTTCCTGCATTCAGTCCGTGGGAAGCAGTGAGAGAGAAAGAAAGGGCAAGGCAAGCAGTTCCATTTAAAGCAAGTGACATGGAATGCCATCACTTCTCACCTTCCACTGGCCGCAGCTGAATCCCATGGCGGTACCCGGCTGCAAGGGATGCTGGGACACGTAGTACCTGGGCTGTGTGCCACTTTGGGAGGGACCATCCACTTCTCTCTGAGCACCACTTTTCTCCTCGGGGAAGAAGAGAGACCAGGGCTGGGGCAAAGCAGTGGTCCAGGAAGGCCTGTCCAAGAAGGGGTGACATTTCCACGCGCGGGCCTGTTTGTTGCTAACCAGCAGGCCCCTCCCCATGAGGCTTGTCTTCTCTAGGTGCCACCCGCCCCCGTCAACAAAGACGACTTCTCTCTGGTCCAGCGGCCTGGCCCAGGTCTGTCTCAGGAGTCTGCCCGGCGCTACGGTGAACTCACCAAGCTCATAAGGCAGCAGCATGAGGTGAGGTGGGCCCCTGGCCCAGATCAGCAGGCCTCAGGGTCATGGCCCCCCGCCCCTCCCCTCACTGCCTTCTGCTCTTCAGATGTGCCTGAACCACTCTAACCAGTTCACCCACCTGGGCAACATTGCCGAAACCAGCAAGTAAGTACCTCTGCCAGACGTCTGTACCCCCATCCCATCCCCGGGACCAGGGACCTGAACAGGGCTCTCTTGCCGGCAGATTTGAGAAATTGGCAGAGGACTGTAAGCGGAGCATGGAGATTCTGAAGCAGGCATTCGCCCGAGGTCTCCCCACGCCCACTGCCCGCTTTGAGCAGAGAACCTTCAGCGTCATCAAGTAAGGCCCTGATGCCCCTTGGCCCAGATGCCCCTTTGGAGAGGGGTTTGCACTCCCCAGAAGCCAGCAGAGGACTTGCCTCTGGGGGAGAGTTGGGTTGCGCGGTGAAAGCACAGTATATGCAAGGGTCCTGAGGCAGGCGTGAGGTGCAAGTGAAAGATGGTGTTGGGGAGTTGCCAGTGACACATTGAGAAATGGGGAAGACCGAGTGAGTGCAGAGATGTGCCTTGTCCCAAGGCCCGGGCGAGCCCTCAGCGTGGTTGTTGTTGGTCCTGCTCCTCTTAAGCCTTCCCACACCGTGGGGAATTGGGATCATTTCCCCACTTACACATGGGGTTAGGCACAGCCACTGCAACAACCTAGGATACCCCACACCCCTTACCTTGGCTCTCCCACATCTGCCCAGCCTGGCTCCCCATCACCTCGTCCCCACCCACTGTCCCCACGTTGCTTGCCTCCTGCCACACAGGCCTGTTTTTGGTCCCTCAGACAAACCAAGCATGTTCATCCTCAGGGCCTTTGCACTGGCTCTTTCCTCTGCACAGACCCTCTTCCCCAGGTCTCCGTGTAGTAGCGCCTTCTTGGCATCCAGAATCACCTATGATGTCGCCTCCCTTGAGGGGCCCTCTTTGACCACTCCCGTCTACAACAGCCCATCCTGAGCATGCTCCACACTCTTCCCCTATTTTAATTTTCTGCAGAATTGCTTTGTTTCCTCTGTTTATATATGCATTGGTCTTCTCTTCACTCAGCTAGCTTGGGCTCCATGAGCACAGGGATGGGGTCTGTCTCACTATATCCCCATCAGTGAGGACACCAGCAGGCACATAGTAGGGGCTGCAGAAATATTGCTCTTTTAAATTTGTTAAGATGTTTATTTATTTTTGAAAGAGAGAGAGAGAGAGAGAGGGACAGAGTGCCAGCGGGGGAGGGGCAGAGAGCGAGGGAGACACAGAATCTGAAGCAGGCTCCAGGCTCTGAGCTGTCAGCACCGAGCCTGACGTGGGGCTCGAACCCACGAACCCTGAGATCATGACCTGAAATCGGACTCTTGACCGACTGAGCCACCCAAGCGCCCCCCCAGAAGTACTGTTAAATGAAGGGAAGGTCCCCCAGCAGTGAAGCCACTGGCTGGCGCAGAGTGGGTCCCAGACTGAAGAAAAGTCTCGAAAATAAGCCATTGGCAGATCTGGACAAAGAATTCCAGTCTGTCCAGATCCTAAAACGAGCCCAGGAGCCCATATAGCTACAAAGGCCAGCATGGGGTGTGTTCCCTGGATCCACAAAGGGAAAAGAAGGCGGGCAGGCGTTGGGGCTGACGTGCCTCTGTCTCCCCACCTGCCCTCCCGGAAGGATCTTCCCTGACCTCAGCAGCAACGACATGCTCCTGTTCATCGTGAAGGGCATCAACTTGCCCACGCCCCCAGGTGAGGGGCGCCAGGCAGGGGTCAGGGCTGCGGGACTGCCTCCCTGCCCGGCTCTGACCCTTGTCTGCCCACAGGGCTGTCTCCCAGCGACCTGGATGTCTTTGTTCGGTTTGACTTCCCCTATCCCAACGTGGTATGTAGAGAGCCCAGGAGAGGAAAGATGGGCTCAAGCCTCATCCGAGGGAGTGGGTCGGCAGGGGTCCGAGGGCAGGCCCCAGCCCCTGAGCCTTCCTGCCTCCTATTTGATTTGGCTCTAGGAAGAAGCTCAGAAAGACAAGACCAGTGTGATTAAGAACACAGACTCCCCCGGTGAGCGGAGGAGGAGGGGGAGGAGGCCGTGGCTGCCGGGAGGCACCCCAGCCCCGTGCAGAGAGAACCTGAAACCATAGCCTGACCCCTCCCTCTTTCCTCCTGGGCCTGTCCTCATTCCCGGAGTAGAGTTCAAGGAGCAGTTCAAACTCTGCATCAACCGCAGCCACCGCGGCTTCCGAAGGGCCATCCAGACCAAAGGCATCAAATTTGAAGTGGTCCACAAGGGGTGAGCTGGGGGTGCAGGTGCTGGGCGGACTCTGGGGGAGGGGGAGCTGCCCTGGGCCAACCGTCCTGTCCCCCTCACGCACACAGGGGGCTGTTCAAGACGGACCGGGTGCTGGGCACAGCCCAGCTGAAGCTGGACGCCCTGGAGACCGCGTGTGAGGTCCGGGAGATCCTTGAGGTGAGATGTGGACATTTGCCCACAGGCTCTGGTGTGGCTGTGTCACTTGTTAACATTATTCAAAAGCTCCCTACAGGCCCTGGGCCTCCTAGGGGTCTCTTCTGCTGACCCAGCTTCTCCCCCAGGGATCCCAGACCTCCATACTACCCAGCCCTAAATATTCCCAGCACCCTGCTCCATTTTGACCAGTTGGCGTCTCAGCTCTATCTAGGGGCTCAGATTTTGGAAATTACCCTGGTTCTCTCTGATCCCGGCCCTGGGCCTCCAGCCATTGCCTGCTTCTCAGTAGCCTCCCCTCATTTCCACCCAGGTCCTGGATGGTCGCAGGCCCACCGGGGGGCGGCTGGAGGTGATGGTCCGGATTCGGGAGCCACTGACCGCCCAGCAGTTGGAGACCACAACTGAGAGGTGGCTGGTCATTGACCCCGTGCCAGCAGCTGCGCCCACGGTGAGACTCCTGCCCATCAGCAACCCCAGGGAGGGAGGCTTGGTTCAAGCGGGCCGGGAATCACAAGACTGGTTCTGTCCACTGAAGCAGGTTGCTGGGCCCAAAGGGAAGGCCCCTCCCGTACCCACCCCTTCGAGGGAGCCAGGGAACAGGTAGGTGGCTGGGTCAAGCCATGCTGGAGAGAAGTCCCTTCTTCCTGTTTCAGCCCCTCCTGGACAGTTTCCCATCAGGCACGAATTGTAGTGCATCCCTTCCCTGCTCCAAAACGTCTCCTGGCTCCCCGTCTCCTGAAACGTCCTGAAACTTCTCAGCCTGATTTTTAGGATCTTTTGTGATTGGACCATTATCAATATATCCAGTAGTCTCGTCTCACCCCACTTCCTCCTGTTCGTTCATGGTTATCTACACCTCGTTTTCACTGGCCTCTGGGCTTTTCTGTCTTCTGATGATGCCATGAGCCCCCCTACCCAGCACTTGCTCCCCACTCCCCTGCCCGGCTCTAACTCCTCTGGCTCCCAGCTTGGCTGCGTTCTTCCCTGGGAAACCTTCCCTGACCACCGGGCACGGCAGTTGCCTGAGTGTAGAGCCCTCAGCCCCACTAGGTCGTGGGCTCTGCAACACCAGGGTGGGCCTAGCTTATCTCCTGCTGTTCCCCAGCGCCCAGTGCGTCTGTGAGAATTAACGGGGTCAGGGTTGGGGGGTCCTTGCGGCCCTTCATCCCTCCCCAACTCCACAGATCGGCCCGGCCCCTGCACAGCCTCAGCGTGCTGGCCTTTGATCAAGAGCGTCTGGAGCGGAAGGTGGGTGCCTGCTTTGACAGGCTGGCTGGGGCAGGATTGGGGGTTCGGTAGGCCCCGGACAGGGCCGTCACAGTCCCCCACTCTGCACCCCCCAGATCCTGGCCCTGAGGCAGGCGCGGCGGCCGGTGCCCCCGGAGGTGGCCCAGCAGTACCAGGACATCATGCAACGCAGCCAGTGGCAGAGGGCGCAGCTGGAGCAGGGGGGCCCGGGCATCCGGAGGGGTAGGGTCTCGGGGATGGGCGCGTGGGGGAGGGGAGGGCAGGGCAGCAGCCCCCATCCTGACCCCTCCCCACCCTCAGAGTACGCGGCCCAGCTGGAGCGTCAGCTGCAGTTCTACACAGAGGCGGCCCGGCGCCTGGGCAACGACGGCAGCAGGGTGAGCCAGGCGAGGGCCGGGTGGGCGCTGGGGGGCCGGGGCTGCCCGCGGCTGCCCGCTGACCGCCTCTCGGCCCCCAGGAGGCTGCAAAGGAGGCACTCTACAGGCGGAACCTGGTGGAGAGTGAGGTGAGCGGCCGGGGTGTGTGAGCGGCCAGGCCGGGGGGTGTGGGGCACGGCTGTGGCCATGAGTACCCCCTCCCTGACCCTGGCGGCCTCCTCCTTAGCTGCAGCGGCTCCGCAGGTGAGGGGTCGGCCGGATGGGCGGCCCCTGGAGAGTGCCCAAGGCCCTGGCACCGGGAGGAGCTGACCAGGCCACAGCCGGAGGCCAGACAAGCAGACAATCAGCAGACCGTCAGCTCCAGATGGACATGTCCTCCGCCGGGTTCTTCCTGGCGGGGGGCCCCGAGGATGGCACCACCAGCCAGCCTGTGCCCCTTGCCCCGGCCTGGCTGGGTGGGCCCTGGAGAGTCCCGTTTGCACAGCCTGGGGTGTCTGGCCCCTGGCCTGCCCCAGAGGTGGGGGGGCAGCTAGGACCAAGCCCCGAGGGCCCCTGCAAGCACTTTACTTCCTATCCCTCCCCAGCCTTAACCCTGAAGCCCACCCACACCCCAAAGAAGCCACTGAGGTCAGCCAGAGCCCAGCTGGCTCCCCAGGGCTGACACAGGGAATAAACAGCCAGGGCCACGCCTGGCTCACTCTGTCCTGTTGATGTTTCTTGCCCCCGCCCTGTGGCCAGCTGGGTCTCTCCCACAGTCCCCCGGGGGTTGATGGCAAGGTGCCCATAAGAGGGGCAGGCCGTGGGGGGAGAGTGCCCGTGAAGGATGTGTTCGATTCGCACACTTGCTCCGGGGACGTGTGTGAGGGCTGTGGCCTGCTTGAGGGCGTCTGCCGTGCCGTGTGTTTCTGTAGCTGGTGGCCTTGGGTGTGTTCGGGTGTATACGTACGGTCAGCTGTCACGTGGTGGTTCTTGCTGACCCCTCGAAATCCAGCCCGGCCGCTCACTGGCCCCGGGACTTGGACCAGATTGCCTGACCCCCTTAGCATCCCACAGCGTCAGTTTCCTCACTTGGATGCTGGGATGGTGAGAGCCCCTCCTGCAAGGTGAAGGGCATCTGGCAGGTGGTGAGCACTTGACAGGGTTATTAGGCTTTATTGTTGCCGCCTCCACTTGTGCGGGGAGTGGGGACCGCGTCCGGCGGGGCTGGTGTGGTCTGCGTGCCTGGTGTGCGGGCTGCATGCTTGAGTCTCTCCCGGGGCTCCCTGTGTGTGGACGCAGTGCCCCTGTCCCCAGCTTCCTGGCCGGGCCTTTGAGGCCTGGGGGAGCCTGGCTGAGGCCCCGGATGGGCACCGTCTCCTCGGTCCGTGACCCAGTGGAGCCCCAGGGGTCTGGGCTACACTGCTGGACCCCTCCGGGCTCGGGGGCTCCCTGCCCGTGGCTGACGTGGAGTTGTGGGTGGCAGCCGGACCAGGACCTGCTCGGGGTTGCCCGCCGTATCCACCACACTCAGGTGCAGGAGGCCCAGGAAGGTGTCCGGTGCGATGCTGGTCATGTGAAGCCTGTTGGCCCTGTAACCGAGAGGCGGGCGTGAGGGTGGGTGCAAAGGAAGGGGGTGGGGGCACGACCGTCCTGGCCCACCCAGGCCTGCTGGAGCCCATCACAGCCCTTCAGGGCCCCCTGCCCCCAGGACTCGCTCTCCCCAGCCGCCTCCGGGGCACCTGAGAAAGAGGGCGCGCAGGCGGGGAGTGCTGAGGAAGGCTTCAGGACCCACGTGGCTGATGCGGTTGCCCTGCAGGTGCAGCTCCTCCAGGGCCTCGGGCAGGTCAGGGGGCACAAAGGACAGCTCGTTGTGGCTGAGGTCCAGCACCTGGGCAGAGATGATGCCACGGCGGCCCCGGGCCTTGAGCCCCAAACCTCTCTGCCCGGGCACTCCACACCAGCCTGGGCCTCCTCCCCTCAACCCCCTCCGCGTTGCCAAATTCCCTCCAGCCCCGACAGAGGTACAGGGAGTTCCTTCTGGGGCAGGCTGGGCTCTAGGTGCCGGGGTCCCAGACAGATGGGGACCTGCCTGCTGCGGGAGAGATCGAAGCAGTCGTTCGCGAGGATGGCACTTCCCTCACCGGGCACCCTCCCGACACCGTCTACTGACCAACCGCTTTCTCCCTAACTAGTGCGTCGGTGCCACGGGCCCGGAGCTGTGTCGCTCTGTGCCCACCTCTCCAGCGCCTAGGACAGCGCCTGCACCCCCAGATGCTCTAAACTCTGTGGAAGCAGCCGCGTTCAGGAGGAACCAGGGGGGCCGTGTTCCCCGGGGAGGCAGAGGGGCTGGTTGCCGAGGACCAGGTGGCAGGGACGGCCCGGCCCAAGGCCCGGAGGCCGGCTCTGCCTCACCCACCCCGGGTCCGTCTGCCGGGCTCTCTTTGAGGCATCTCGGGGCCTTGTGGGAAGACGCTGCAAGGCGTGGGGATGGAGGGGACGGAGGGGCGGTGGGGGCAGTGTGGCTGACCGGCCGGCGCCTGACCTGGAGGGCCTGGAGTTCGTGCCAGGTGCCGGGCCCGATGTCTCCGACCCGGAGCCGGTTGTGCGCCAGGCTGAGCTCCCGCAGTTGGTCCAGGCCGGCCAGCGGCTCCGGCTCGAGGGCCCGCAGCTGGTTGCGCTGCAGCCGCAGGGTGTGCAGGCCGCCGGGCAGGCCGCCGGGCAGCCGGGTCAGCAGGTTGCCGGCCAGGTCAAGGCTGCGCAGGGCACGCAGCGGGCGGAAGGCCCGGCGGTGCACGCGGGCGCTGACCAGGCGGTTGTAGGCCAGGTTGAGTTCGGCCAGGCCCGGTGTGCCAGCCAGGTCCCGGGCGCCCAGCGTGGTCACGTGGTTGTGGGGCAGCACCAGGGCCCGCAGGCGGCGCGGCAGCGCCAGGGGCACGCGGTCCAGCCCGTTGCCATAGAGATGCAGCGTGTGCAGGCCCCGCAGCGGCCGCAGCGCCCCTGCGGGCAGCCCCGTCGCCCCCAGCTGGTTGTGCTGCAGCAGGAGGTAGCGCAGGCCCCGCGCCCCGCGCAGCCGGGCCGCCTCCACCCCGCGGATGCGGTTGCGGCCCAGGTGCAGCACGGCCAGGGTGCGGGGCAGGCCCGCGGGCACCGAGGCTAGCCGGTTGTGGGACAGGTCCAGGTACTCGAGGTGGCGCAGCTTGCTGGTGGGAGAGAGGGCTGGCGTGGGGCTGGGTGCTGAGCGGGGGGTGTGGGGGGAGTGGGGGGGTGGGGGGGGTGGGGACAGGTGAACCTTGGGGGTGAGGGTTGAGGAGTGCTCCCGCGATAGAAGCCGGAGACCCCAACTTGGGGGTGGGCGAGTCGCGAGATCTGGGTGGGAGGGGCACCTGCTGAGATCAGGGCAGAGTCCGGCCCCCGGGGCTGGATGTGGAGGTGACCAGGACAGAGTTCTGGGTGCAAGTCTGCATGCGGCGGTGATGACGTTTGGATACTAGAACCCAGGCACAGAGGAGCTGGGAGCAAAAGGATGGCTGCTAGGTGCTCCGATGAGCCTGGTGCACAGCAGGTGCTCAGCAAATGAGGCCTCGGTTTGGGGGTCATACCCCGGAGGGGGCTGGAGGGTTGCTGGGGGTGGGGCTTGGACTCCGAACCTTCAACCCCTCCTGCCAGCAGGAGGCTGCACCTGTGTCCTCCCCTGTCTCAGGCCCCACCTGAAGGTGGTGGCATCCAGGCCGCTGTCCGTCAGCTGGTTGTGCTGGAGGTAGAGCTCCCGCAGGTGTGTCTGGCGGCTCAGTGCCCCTCGGGGCACCTTGGAGATGAGGTTGTTCTGGGAAAGGAGGAGACGGCGAGACCAGGGGTCGGGGGACAGACAGCAGCAGGGAGCTATGGAAGGCTCTTGAGTAAGGGAGTAGCAGGGAGCTAGCTTTGGCAACGCGGGTCCGAGAGCACCCGTGAGTGACCCGCGCCAGTGGGCAGGACTCGAAGATACTTGTGACTACTGGCATTCTCGGGAGGGGGGGCTCCCCCAGGAGAGAGGGAAAGGGGGCGGGTAGGGGGCTGGCAGGGTGGAGGAGGGGCACCTGCAGGTGGAGCCGCTCCAGCGAGGGTGGCAGACTGGGCGGCAAGTAGCTGAGCCGGTTGCTGGAGAGGCTGAGGATGACCACGGCTTCAGAGCCGTGGAAGGCGTCAGGGGGCAGGCCGGCGTTGCTCAGCTGGTTGTTGTGGAGGTACACGGACCTGAGGGGAGCCAGGCTCCGGCCACCAGCCTGCCCCCGGCCCTCCCACCGGTCCCCACTTCCGCCCCCGCCCCCTGCACCCCAGCGCGGCCTCCAGTGTGAGGATGCGCACGAGGGTGCGCACGCGTCCGCGCACTGTCTCCGCCTCGTGTCGCGGTTCTCCAGACGGCATCCAGGGTGTCCTGCCTCAGATCCGCCCCCCCCCCCCACCCCGCACCTCCCTCCCAGGGTAGGACTCTGCCCCTGCAGACCCTCAAGGGCAGGCTCATGATCCCCTCAGGCCTCCAGGGGTAGGGAGTGACCCCAGGCATATCTGAGGTCGGAGAGGTCCGGGCTGGGCCAGGGGCTACCTGAGCGCGGGCTTCTCCCCAAAGGTAAGCGGGAAGATCTCCGTCACTTGGTTGGCAGCCAGATCCGCAACTCGGAGGGAGCGGGGCAGAAACTGGGGGGCCACCGAGAGCTGTGGGGACACGGCCATGCTTGGTCAGGGAGCCCTGCCCTCCACCCCACCCCCGCCGTGCCCTCCGCGCTCTGCTGTATGTCCCTGCGGGCCAGGCCTCAGGGCCGGGGCAGGGGTCAGGTAGGGGTGCTCACCTTGTTGTGGGCCACGTAAATGTGCTGCAGCTGCGTGAGGGACTCAAAGGCCTCATCGGGCAGGCCTGGGAGCGGGATGGGCAGTGAGGGGACCCCCCCCCCCACCGCGGCCCCGGGGCCCCGGGAGGGGGCAGTGGGGGAGTCTGTGCTCCCAGCTGCCCCAGGGCTCTTGGCTGGCGACTGGCAGGGGCTCCTCCAGGCACCCTCCCACACGCCTCCCCACCCGTCCTCCAAAGCCACAGCCTGAGTTTCCATCCTGCTCAGCAAAGGGCAGTTCTGGGAACTACCGCAGAACTACCCACAGACCCAGCAGGGGAGGGAAGGGGCCGCCTCCCGAGGTCCCCTCACCCCTCACCCTCAGAAGAGATGAGATTGTTGTGGAGGTTGAGGGTCCGGAGGCTGCTGAGGCGTGACAGCTCATTGTAGGGGAGCTCCTGGAGCTGGTTGTTCTGGGGGGAGGATTCACACCCCTGAGCCCTCCGCAAGTGGCCGGAGCCCCGATTCCCAGCTCCCCATCGCCTTAAGCAAGTAAGCCTTGACACCCCTCACCCCCACACTTGATCCCCAAAGCCCCATTACCCTGCAACCAAAACAACCCCGTCACCACAAACAACCCTGTGATCGCCAAGATGTTGACCCCCCGACACCCCATCTGCCCCCATAATTGACCCCTGACACCCATCACCCTGACCCCAAACAACCCTATAAACCAAAAAGATGCTGTCTGACATTTCATCACCCCCACACCTGACCCACATGCTCCATCACTCTGACCGCCCCCAAAACCCGTAACTGCCAAGACATTGACCTTTTAACACCTCCGAACGCTCAGCCCCTCCTAAAAGTTCCAGTGTCTGTCCGCCCCCCGACCTGCCCTCGCCTCCAATGCCCAGACCCCGACGCTCTCACCCAGGCCAGCTTCCATCGCTGCCAAGACCTGCACGCCCAACGCCCCATCACCCCATCACCCTGAAACCCGGCACTTGGCGTGCTCACCCCGGCCCCCCCGGGGCCCCACCTGCAGGGAGAGGCGCTGAGCTGCCCGGGTGATGTTGTCCGGGAACACCTGAAGGTCCAGGCCATTGCAGTCCACTGTGTCTGCCCGGGGGCAGGAGCAGCGCTGGGGGCAGGCCCGGGGCGGGGGCTGCGAGCTCTCCCCCAGGTGGGGGAAGGCGGCGTCCTCCATGCCTGGGGCGGGTGGGGGGCCGCTGGGAGTAGAGGGACTGATGGGTCACGGTGGCCCCAGGCCCAGCACCAGGTCACCATGGCGACAGGAGCATCCCCGCGTGGGGCGGGGGGGGCAGGGGAGGGGGGAGCGGGCAGGCTCCCCTCCCTCCCCTGCCCTCCCGCCCCCACCCCACCTTACCATGGCCAGCCCCAGCTCTGCCGTCTCGCCTGGAATGCCGACCAGGGCTCCCTAATGGAAACCAGGCGGTCACCTCCTGGAGCCTCTTCCGCGGCCGCCACCGCCCCCCCATCTCTTGGCACAGGCCACCCTCCACCGGGCTTGTTCTCCCAGGGGCTGGGGGGTGGGGGTGGGGAGCTAGCCGGCCCACCCCCTTCCCCGCCCTGGGGAGGGTGGGAGGGCTGCCGGATGGGGTGGCGAGGACGGGCCAGCCCGTCCCCTCGGTCCCACCCCCACCAACCACCCCTGCTCAGCTTGCGTAACCTCGGCCAGCCTGGGCCGGGCCACAGGAGCATGGAATGCTTGGGGGAAAGCTAAGATTCGCCCTGTCTGGTATTTGGGCCAACCGCAGAAACAGGGGTGGGGGCAGAGGAGTGGAAGATGCTTCAGGCCACAGGAGGGTCCCCAAGGAACTGGGGCTGGCAGCAAGGGGTCAGGGCAGGCCTGGGCTCAGCCTGCCAGCCCAGACGCCAGCCTGGGGGCTCTCAGCCAGGCCTGCCATTTGGGCCCCTCCTCCTCCTCCCTGAATGGCCACAGCCGCAGCTGCCTGAAAGGAAATTACACGTATTGAAGCACGAGCCCGGTGGTTAAGGGTGGTTAAGGATATGCACTCAGCGCCAGCCTGCCTGGGCTTGAACCTGGGCTCTGGCACCTCTCTGGGCCTTGGTTCCCCACTCTGCAAAGTGGGGAGTGGTCTTCTCATCTCCCAGGAGTGGTATAAGGATTAAATGAGATAACGCATTTGAGGTGGGTGAGAAGGTTCCCGGCACATTCCTCGGCCTTTACACCAGAGCAGTAGCGTGGGGGAAGAAGCCAACCTCTGCCCCAGATCCCATCTCCCGGGATGCACCACTTACCCACAAGGTGTCTTCAGGCAAATCGTTTTCCTGCCCAAACCTCAGTTTTCCCACACGTAGGACAGAGATGACAGAATACCCTTCCTTCCTCAAAGGCAAAACCAGGTTTCGGACAGAAAATTCTAAGCACCACATCTGCCCCTTACAAGTCCTCAGCTCAGAAGTGGCCGAGCCGATGGGCTGTGTGAAGGGCATGAAGGAGGTTGAAGTTTGGGCGGGGGGAGGGAGGTTTTCCAGAAGCAGAGCTTGAGACAAGGATTGAGTGCATTTGTCTTGGACAAAGACGCTGTCGGGGAGCAGGGAAATGACAGAGGGAAGGAAAGAAGTAGTCAATGACGAGTCATCTCCGGGGTAATCAACTTGCCTAGAACTCGCCAGTTTTAGCACTCAAAACCCTGAGTCCCAGGAAACCCTTAGTCCTGGGCAAATTGGGACGGTTTGTCACGCTTGTCATCAAACAAGTTCCCACCAGAGGCATAGGGCTCGGTCCTGCTGGGGAGTGCTGGCAGATTTTGTAGGACACACGTCCTACCTGAGGGGTGAGGGAGCTGGGATATTGATTCTCCAACTCCCTCCCGCAGGCACTGGTTGAGGGCTGAGGCTGCAGGATCTGAGTTCCCTGGCACTTTGGGTAGAACAGCCCCCAGCCCTAAATAGATATAAATGCCTGATGGTGAGGCTTGGGGGCTCCTGGCAGGCTCCAGACATCACCTGCCAGGGAGAGTGGGAGGTTGAGCCACGGAGAGACGGCAGTACATCAGGGGAGTGGGAGGAAGGGACCAATGTGGGGGAATGACGGACAGAGAGGGTATCTGCATTGTTAATCCCCCTCCCACAAAGGAAGAAGCTTGGAGGTGATCATTTGCCCACATTTCCCAGGACGACGTGCACTCATGACAGGAGACACTCAGGGTCCCTCAGGGCTAGGGCAGGAGACAGGTCTGAGTTTCAGCCAGAAGAGAGAAACAGTCCTCAGCCCAAGATCTCCATGTGGAACCAGTGGCTGCTAGCTCGGAATGTCCTCGGTCTCCCCAGCAGAGTAATGGGACTAGCCTCACAGAGCTCAGTGGCAAAGGACAGAGAACCCAAACGAAACTAGCCGGTGCAAACGAGGGCATTTATTGACTCATGAACAGAAACATTCAGTGGACGTACCATTCAGGCATAGCTGGATCCAGCGGCTCAAATCACATCCTCGTTTGATCCTTGGCCTCTTAGCTCTCTCAGCAGGCTTCTCTGTCGAGTGCCAAGATATCCCCAGCGGCAACATGGGCACACTCTGAGCTTTACTCCAACTGAAAAGTCTCAAGTTTCAATCTCATTGGCCTCGCTTTGGTCACATGTCCGTCTGGAACCAGTCCCCGTGGCCAGAAGGATGGACCGCACTGACTAGCTAGGAACCTAATCACCGCTCTTGTAAATGACCTGCTGGCCTTATCTCCCTGCGACAAACTCCGTTTCCTCTACCTTGCACTGCCCTGCCCAGCCCTGCCCTGCCTTTCCTAGCCCTGCCCTGCCTGGTCCAGCCTTCCCCTACCCAGCAAAGAGTTCTGCAGGGACAGCACTGGAGGACTATGGTCCACGAATATAGGGCCCGGCATAATCAGCATTTATGACACCTTCATGGAATGCATGCGTGGAGGATGGTGTCTGTGTGTGTGGGAGAGGTTTGCATGGGGAGGCAGCGTTGGCTCTGATCTCAGAGTAGGGAGGACTGTAGGGTCATGGGGACAAGGGACAGTTGCAGGAACACTGTGGGCAGCTAGGGCAGCAATCTGGTCTCATTTTGCTTGCTGGGGCGTATGGGGAGGAGGTGGGGGTTGATGTTAAAGAGGGCAAGAGGATGATGAGAAATGTAGTCTCCCAATTAGAAAAGGAAAGGGGAAAAAAACAGGGTGGGCACCTGGGTATCGGTTGAGCGTCCGACTCTTGATTTCAGCTCAGGTCAGGATCCCAGGGTCGTGGGATCGAGCCCCATGTCAGGCTCCACATTGAGTGTGGAGCCTGCTTGGGATTCTCTCTCTTTCTCTATGTCTTTCTTCCCTGCTCACGATGACTCTTTCTCTTTCTCTTTCTCTCTCTCTCTCACATAAAAAAAAAAAAAAAAGAAAGAAAGAAGGAAAGGAAAGGAGGGGCCTTAAATCAGTACGTACTAATGATCCCAAGGCACGCCTTGGGCCTGCCCCTCATGCTCTGATGGCATTCAACCTCAAGACCCAGGCTAAGGCCAAACTTCTCAATCAGCCTTCATCTGGCTAATTAGCCCTTCAAGATCTGAGCCAAATTCATAAAATCACTGATACTTATCTGGGCCTATGGCTGCCTAAGATAAAGTGCCACATTTCCCAGCCTCCCTTGCAGCTGGGTACAACCATATGACTGTGTAAACAGAGGTGGTATGTGCCACTTTGAGGAAAAAGGAGTG
The DNA here is from genome assembly GCF_007474595.2 of Lynx canadensis. NCBI lineage: Eukaryota > Metazoa > Chordata > Mammalia > Carnivora > Felidae > Lynx > Lynx canadensis. The sequence continues at coordinate 9,596,157 of NC_044304.2, forward strand.
CGTTTCTCCTCCCTACTGTTGGAATGTGGATGTGATGGCTGGAACTCCATCAGCCATCTTGGGCCATGACGTCAAGACCACTATTCTTGAATGGTGGAGGGACAAGATAGAAGCAACCTGGGTGTCACATACAATGGAAGGCCATCCCTGCAATGATGAGTGTTTTGATCACCTCCTACCCACCCTGTTGGTGAAGGAGGGGTCTGCTCTAAATGATACAAGATAGCCACGCACGTGACAGCCAACCCTGGATAGAAAAAACTGGTGTTGGTTTATTATGCACATATAATCACAGCCTGGAGGAGGGCAGGACACGGCATGCCACGTGGGGAGCCACATGGGGGTGGCGCACGTGGGAGCCAAGTCAAGAAACAGGGTCAAAACAACTAGAATAGTCACCAAATTCGCGATTAAAATTAGCATAGTTATTTAAGTTGTGGCCTCCAAAGTTTAGAATGAAAATTGCTTATTCATAACACAACATGCTCAAATTAGTGCAAATTTTGCAAGTAATCACCAAGAAGCTGGGATACATTTTTTTTTTTAAGTTTATTTGTTTTTGAGAGAGAGAGAGGCAGAGACAGAGTGCGAGCAGGGGAGGGGCCGAGAGAGAGAGGGAGACACAGAATCCGAAGCATGTTCCAGGCTCCACGCTGTCAGCACAGAGCCCGACGCGGGACTCGAACTCACCAACTGAGAGATCATGACCTGAGCCGAAGTCAGACGCTTAACTGGCTGAGCCACCCAGGCGCCCCTGGGATAAATTTTTTAATAAAGAAAAAAATGAAAAAGCAGGCGCTGTGGCAGGCAGGCTTTGTAGTGACAAAAGGGGGAGGTGACCTCTGGTTCCCATGAGGGGGTGTGATTGGCATGTTTGGATGATTTCTCAGGCTGCCAGGCAGGTGACCCATTAGGCGGAGGACCCGATGGGGTGCAGGTGGTCTGGCTGATAGAGGAGGTAGCTGGGTGGGGAGCCTCTCCCTCCGGATGGAGGACATGTCTGACAAAAGCAGGGAGACTCCTGGTTGGGCCTTCGGGGCCCTGTGAGGCTCAGAGATAGGAGAGGAGCCACGGCGTCTCAGGCTTTTCAAGACCCCGGCTCCAGCGGTCTCGAACGCGACGGAGAAACAGATGTCTCTCTTGGGTAGGCCACTGTTTCCCTTTTCCTCTCCTTCAAAAAAACAACATACTCTAAATCCTAATGGGGGCGCCTGGGTAGCTCAGTCGGTTAAGCCTCCTACTCTCGGTTTCAGCTCAGGTCTCGATCTCGTGGTTCGTGGATTCGAGCCCCATGTCGGGCTCCACACTGGTGGTGCAGAGCCTGTTTGGGATTCTCTGTCTCTCTCTCTCTCTCTCTCTCCTCCCTCTCACTGCCCCTTCCCTGCTCTCTCTCTCTCTTTTGAAAAATAAAATAAATAAAATCCTTAAAAAAATAAGTCCTAACGGATACGGAGGCTATCTACAGAATGAGAGTCGCAGCCAAGGTGTGGATGGCATTGGCCGAAGAGGAAGCATAAAATGGAAAGGGAGGGGCGCCTGGGTGGCTCGGTTGGTTGAGCGTCCAGCTTTGGCTCTGGTCATTATCTCAAGGTTCGTGAGTTTGAGCCCCACGTCGGGCTCTCTGCTGTCAGCATAGAGCCCTCGTCGAATCCTCTGTCCCTCCCCACCTCTCTGCCCCTCCCCTGCTCACACACTCCCTCTCTCTCTCTCTCTCTCAAAAATGAATAAACATTTTTTAAAAAGGAAAGAAAACGAGCAGGGAGACCCAAGGGACACTGCTGAGAAAAGCTTGATGGCCGAGGGGTGGGCAGAAGACAGCCAGCAAAGATCACGGAGAAGGAGGGTCCGGAAGAGAGGACGAACCTGGAAGTATCTGGTAAAACCGAAAATGTGCCTGTCGTGTACTTGTGATGGTTAACCGTACAGGTCCAGTGAAAGGTTATACTATAAAGTGATTCTGGCCCATGGGCTGCGCAGATTAAACCTGATTTCTGGGTGCATCTGTGACAGTGTTCCCAGAAGAGATTAGCGCTTGAATCTGTGAACTCAGTGAAGTAGATTGCCCTCCCCCAAATGGATGGGCATTATCCAGTCCATGGAGGGGCTGAACGGAACAGAAAGCAGAGAAAGTGAGGCCAGGGGCGCAGGAGTGCTAGAAGACCGGGCTCCAAGGGTTCCCAACCACACCGGCTTCCGCTGCTCGCCGGCGACAAAATCCAAAGGCAGGGAAACCAGTGGTGATGAAACAGGAAAGGAATTTCTGTCAGTGAGGCCAACACCGGGAAGACAGCGGACGAGCTCTCGAAGACTGTCTCCCAAGTGCCAAAAATACTTCCAGGTCGGTATAAGGAAGATGGGGGGCAAAGGTGGGTGGGTGCATGCAGGTGAGCACTGAAGGTCAAATCGATCACGGCCTTGGCATCACTCTCGACTTAAAAAAACCAAAGTTTATTTATTGTTGAGAGAGAGAGCGGGGGAGGGGCAGAGAGAGAGGGGGACAGAGGAGAGAGAGCGGGGGAGGGGCAGAGAGAGAGGGGGACAGAGGAGAGAGAGCGGGGGAGGGGCAGAGAGAGAGGGGACAGAGGAGAGAGAGCGGGGGAGGGGCAGAGAGAGAGGGGGACAGAGGATCTGACATGGGCTCTGCGCTGACAGCAGAGAGCCTGACATAGGGCTTGAAGTCATGAACCGTGAGATCATGACCCGAAGCCAAATTCAGAGGCTTAACTGAGCCACCCAAGTGCCCCTAAATCTTTCTATAGATTAATAGGTGTAGATATAGGTATAGATAGAGCAATCAATACATAGAGATAGAATTCTATGTCTATAAATAGATTGAAAGAGGAAGATATATATATATAAAATGATATATACATATGTACATACAAAAGGATATATATATAAAGAATAAAGGATAAACATACACATGATAAGATAGATATAGATGATTTAGATATGGATATCTTACTGGTTCTGTTTCACATGTGCATATATAAAAAGATAGATATATATACACATATCTATCTATCTATATATAAAGAATATATATACATGATAAGATATATCACATACGGATACACATATATGTAGATACATTCGTTATTGGTTCAGTTTCCCGTGGGTATTAGATGGGCAGGCAAGATCATTCTGTGTAACAAGCAGCCCCAAGGGTCAGCGACTAACCCCAGAGTTGGTCATCCACACAATATGATCTCAACGGATCAGCAGGGTCACTCTGAGCCACACAGTCACTCAGGGATCCAGTCCACCAGAAGCCGCACCGTCTTGAACAGCAGCCCCCACAGTTGCTGGCTCTGTGGAAAAGAGAGGACTCCCAAGTCAGCTTTTCAGGGTTTCCACCCAGAAGTACCTTCTGCTTGCATTTCACTGGCCAGGATTAGTCACGTGGTCCTGCCTGACTGCAAGGGACAGAGAAGGTGGGGGTCGGGGTAGGGGCTTGGGGAGGAGCAAGGGGACTATTTGGAGTATTACTCTCTCTGCAACACCCAAGGACCAGAAATCTGCTCTGGAAAACCTCTTACACAGCCGGTAACAGATACATACAAGAGTTCCCTGTAGGCTCGTTTATTACAGTGAAAATTCTCTGCCGCGTGGGATCACACACGGCTGGTGATTTTAATTCACGTCACTTCCTCGGAGGGCCCCTCACCAGAACCCCCAATCAGAAGCAACATTTTTGTCTCTCTCTCTCTCCTCTTCCCTGCCTTACTTTTCTTCCTGGCATTTCTCACATCCTGACTTACATATCTGCCCACCGTCCACTGTCCTCCCCCACTGTGGAGGGGGGCACTTGGCCATAGTCACCTCTGTCCCTCTGCACCTAGAGCAATGTCAAATACAAACCAGGTGAGCGGTGAACATATGTCGTGTGAACAAGTGAAAAATAATCTCCTAAGAGGGGAATAAACAAACCTCCTAAGAGGGGAATAGAGAACCAAGGGCGCCTGGGTGGCTCAGTCTGACTTCGGCTCGGATCGTGATCTCGCAGTCTGTGGGTTCAAGCCCCATGTGGGGCTCTGTGCTGACAGCTTGGAGCCTGGAGCCTGCTTCGGATTCCGTGTCTCCCTCTCTCTCTCTCTCTCCCTCCCTCAAAAATAAATAAACATTAAAAAAAAATAGAGAATCAGATCTAGGACACACAAGGGACTCACTCTATATACGTAACGTATCAGCTTCCTGGAATGGTCGTACCGATGCTCACAAACAAGGTAGCTTAGAACGGCAGGCATTTATTCATTTCAGAAGTCCAGATTATTTATTTGGACCTGTGGAGAGAGCCTGGAAGTCCCAAGTCAAGGTGTTGGCAGAGCTGTTCCTTCTGGAGGCTCCTTCCTTGTAGCTCTTCCAGCTTCTGGTGGTTGCTGGCAATCTTTGACGTTCTTGGGCCTGTGGCTGTGTCAGGACCATCTCTGCCTCGGTTTCCATGTGGACTTTTCCTCCACGAGAGTGTCTGCGTTCCTCCTCCTCTCTTTTATAAGGACACTGGCCGTGGGCTTTAGGGCCCAGCTGGTTAATCCAGGATAATCTCATTTCAAGATCTTTTACTTAATTACGTCTTTTTTCCCCCCCCCAAATAAGGTCATATTTCCATGTTCTGAGGGTTAGGACACCAGGATACCCTTTTGTGGGTCACTGTTCAAACCATTACATGGATTAGTGTGGGTAGGGCTAATCTCGTGAGGAGAAAAAGGGTACAGAGCGAGGCTGACAGTTTTGATCATTTTCATAAAGTGAAAAAGATATTGGGGCGCCTAGGTGGCTCGGTCAGTGAAGTGTCTGAACATTTTTTTTTTTTTTAGAAACTGAGATATAATTGAGATACAACGTGAGTTTTAGGTGCACAGTACTTCATTTTATTACGTGAGTTTATTACTCATTTATTTATCACGTGTTGATACACTTTTATTCGTTTCCCACTTTGGGCGATTAACAAATAACACGACCACGACCAGTCCTGAGCGAGTCTTTGAGGACACATGTCTTTTTTAAAAGTTCTCTTGGGGCGCCTGGGTGGCGCAGTCGGTTAAGCGTCCGACTTCAGCCAGGTCACGATCTCGCAGTCCGGGAGTTCGAGCCCCGCGTCAGGCTCTGGGCTGATGGCTCGGAGCCTGGAGCCTGTTTCCGATTCTGTGTCTCCCTCTCTCTCTGCCCCTCCCCCGTTCATGCTCTGTCTCTCTCTGTCCCAAAAATAAATAAAAAACGTTGAAAAAAAAAATTTAAAAGTTCTCTTGGGTAGGGGTGCCTGGCCGGTTCAGTCGGTGGAGCGTGTGACTCTTGATCTCGGGGTTGTGGGCTTGAGCCCCACGTTGCCTGTGGAGATTATGTAAAAAAAAAAAATAAAATCTAAAAAAAAAAAAAAAAAAGACGTTCTCGGGTGAATACATCGGAGTGAAATGCGCTGAATCACACAGTAAGTGCACATTTCACTTTTTATGAGACTGCCAAACTGCCTTCCAACGTGGTTGTGTCGTTTTGCACCCCCACTGGCGGCTGTGAGAGTTAGGGTTCCTCCAAGTCCTTGTCAACACTTGTGGTCAGTCTTTAATTTTAGCCATTTTGGTGGGTATGTCCTGCTATATTATTGTGACTCTATTTGTATTTCTTTGACGACTAACAATGTTGAACATCTTTTCACGTGCTCACGGCCCATTCTATGTCTCCTCCATGTTGAATTTAAGACTGTATAAAGGTAATGCCTATTTAAAATAAGTGAGGGGGCGCCCGGGGGGCTCAGTCAGTTAAGCGTCTGACTTCGGCTCAGGTTATGATCTCATGGTTTGTGGGTTCAAGCCTCGTGTCAAGTTCTGTGCTGACTGTGTGGAGTCTGCTTGAGATTCTCTCTCTCCCTCTCTCTCTGCACCTCCCCACCTTACACATGGGCAATCTCTCTCCCTCTCGAAATAAATAAACTTGAAAAAAAAGGAGGGGCACCTGGGTGGGTCAGTCACTTAAGCGTCCGACTTGGGCTCAGGTCAGGATCTCACAGTTCGTGAGTTCGAGCCCCACGTCGGGCTCTGTACTGTCAGCTCAGAGCCTGGAACCTGCTTTGGATTCTGTGTCCCCCTCTCTCTGCCCCTTGCCTGTTCACACTATGTCTCTGTCTCTCTCTCAAAAGTGAATAAACATTTTTAAAAACGTCAATGATAACACCCATTAGGATGGTTTCTATCAAAAAAAAAAAAAAAAAAAAAAAAAAGGATAACCAGGGCAGTCGGGTGGCTCAGTCGGTTAAGTGTCAGACTCTTGGTTTCAGCTCAGGTCATGATCTCGCAGTTTGTGAGTTTGGGCCTGCATGGAGCTCTGCACTGACAACGCGGAGCCTGCTTGAGATTCTTTGTCTCCCTCTCTCTGACCCTCCCTGCTTGCTCTCTATCTCTTTCTCTCAAAATAAATAAATACTTTTTTAAAAAACCCAGAAGATAACAAATATTGGCAAGGATGTAGAATAACTGAAACCTACTTTTTTTTTTTTAACATTTTTATTTATTTCTGAGAGACAGAGACAGAACGTGAGCGGGGGAGGGGCAGAGAGCGAGAGGGAGACACAGAATCTGAAGCAGGCTCCAGGCTCCGAGCTGTCAGCACAGAGCCGGACGCGGGGCTCAAACCCACGAACCACGAGATCATGGCCTGAGCCGAGATCAGAGGCCCAAACAACTGAGCCACCCAGGCGCCCCTGAAACCTACTTCTTATCTCTACCCCGATACCCAGTCCTTGAACATGACCCATGGGCCCCGAATACAGCCGCTTTTCTCCGTCTTCACTGCTATTACTCGAATCCGAGCCACCATAACCTCTCCCTCTGGCCTCCCTGAGGCCATTCTTGCCCCACCACCCCTCTTCCCCTCAACATCCTCCACACGGAAGCCAAATGAACTTTTGAAGAGTCTTCTCTTCAGAAACCTTGGTATTTTGAAATAATTTTCAATTTACAGAAGATTTGTGCTATGGACTAAATGTTTGTGCCTTGCCTAAAGGCATATGTTGAAATCCAGCCCCGATGGGATGGTACTGGAAGGTGGGACCTTTGGGGGTGGTTATGTCATGAGGATGGAGACTTCATGAATGGGATTAGCGCCCTATAAAGGAGCCAGTGCTCGTGTGCCTTTGCTCTCTCCTCTTTCTCGCTGTTTCTCTCAGTCATGGGAGGATATAGCAAGGATGTACAATCCAGGATTGGCTATGCCAGTGCCTTGATCTTAGACTTCCCAGCCTCCAGAACTATGGGAAATCAAATTTGGTTGTAAATCCACCCAGTGTACAGCATTTTTAATATGGCAGCTCAGTGAGTTAAGACAATTTGCAAAGGAGGCACAGAAAGTTCTTGTCTACCCATTACCCACTGGCCCGAATGGGAACATCTTGCATAACCACGGTACAGTTGTCACAACTAAGAGGTTAGCTAACTTTGGCACAAGACTGTTCACTAAACTACAGGCTTAATATGAGTGACACCAGTTGTCTCTCTGATGTCCTTTTCTGGTCCAGGGTCCCATCCAGGACACCACATTTCATTTATTTATCACGTCTCCTAAGACTTCTCTAAGTCGTGCCAGTTTCTTGGTCAGGCTTTGTTTCTCGTGATCCTGACGTTTTTGAAGTATCCTAGTCAGGTCTTTGTAGACTCTCCCTCGAGTTGGGACAAACATCTGATGGTTTCTCACGACTAGATTGAGTTTGGGGGTTTAAGTGACGATATTGAGGAGGTGATGTGTCCTCCTCATCACATCATATCAAGGGTCCGGGCACATGACTCATCGCTATGATGACAATGTTGATTACCTGGTTGAGGTAATGTCTGCCAGATTTCTCCACTGTCAAGTTCGTTGCTTCCCTTCCCATGACTTTATTCCTTAGAAGCAAGTCACTAAATCCAGCCCGCACCCAACAAGGTGGAGAATTAAGCTCCACCTCCCGGAAGGAGGCATATCAAACAATCTGTGGACATATATTTAAAAAAAACCCAGTAGTTAATAAATATTTTGGGAGAGATACTTTTAGGGTAGGTGTTTCTCCTTCCAGTTTCATCCACAAATTTTAGCACTCATTGGTAGATCTCGCCTGCTGCAAATTGTAATTGTGGTGTTTGCCTGATGATAATTTCCTATTTCCCTCATTCTTTCTACACTTATTAATTGAACATCTATTAATTGAACATCTTCTATATGGAAGAGTGGTCTCTTCCCCCCACCCCCCGCCCATTTTTTATTCAATCATTTATTTACACCAGTATGAACTCATGGGTATTTATTTAATTCTTTGGATTACAATGATCATTTCTTTGTTTGTTTATTTATTAATTAAAGTAATCTCTCCGCCCAGTGTGGGATTTGAACTCAAGACCTGGAGATCAGAAGTCGGATGCTCTACCCACTGAGACAGCCAGGTGCTCGCTCCAGGGATCATAATGATCTTTTAAATCTCATATCAGATTCCATCATCTTCTACTAAAAACCTTCCAGAGGCTCCACTTTATGCTTAAGAGTAAAATCCAACTATCTTGCTCACCCGACACTCCCTGCCCACTTCCTGGTCCTTGTCTGTTTGACTTACTTACTTTCTTCCTTGCTTATTCCTGCTTTGGCCCAACTGGACTTTTTGGGGTCTTTCAGTCATGTCACCCTCATCCCTCTGAAGGCTTTGTCTTTATTGGAATATTCCTCCTCCTCACCTGCATGGGGACCTCTCTCTAGCTGGCCTGAGCAGTCTTCTTCCTTCTCTTTGACTTCTAATCCCACCTGGAATTAGGTAACTGAAATCTATTTCTTTGTTTATCATCTGTCTTGTTCACTGCTGTACCCCTAGAACCTAGAACATAGTAGGTGCTCAAGAAATATTTGCTGCATAAATGAATGCACGGAATGCATTCATGAGGCTGGGAGAGTACAAAGAGCAAGATCCATTCACTCCCTCTCTGATTACAGCCATAATTGAGGCATATGCGTGCCAGGTACTCAGGAGCACTACACGGTAAGCCTCAGTTTCACCCTGTGTGAAATGGACGCAATAAAAGGACCTATCTAGGGGCGCCTGGGTGGCTCAGTCAGTTGAGCGTTTCACTTCAGCTCAGGTCATGATCTTGCTCACGGGTTTGAACCCTGAGTCAGGCTCTGTGCTGATGGCTCAGAGCCTGGAGCCTGCTCCGGATTCTGTGTCTCCCTCTCTCTCTGCCCTTCCCCCTGCTCACGTCCTGTCTTTTTCTCACAAAATTAAAAAAAAAAAAAAAATTAAAAAAAATCTTTTTAAATAGGACCTATCTACAAAACTGTTGCGAAGATTAGATGAGCTAACACATATGAAAATGATACTCAGCAGGCATTCAACAATTATTAGTATTGTTATCTGTAAAATGGGCACAACAGCGACTTACTACATAGAATTGTTTGTAAGCTCAGAACCGTGTCTTGCACATGTGAAGTGCTATATAAGCGATAGATTCTATCATTATCGTCATCGTCATCCCACCAGGCCGTCCCTACTTTCAACGAAAGATGTTTTTAATCGAATCTCTTTTTTTTTTTTTTTTTTTTTTTTTTTTTTTGCAAATCCCTTTCTTCGGCCTGCCCTGGTGGTCTCAGGACACTGTCAGGCCTCTGCACCTCCGTAGAGAGCGCCGACATCACTAGGCTGGGGACTCTGGCCCTTGTGGACCACAGACTCCCATCGCCCCGCCCACAGGCCTGGACCGCCCGCGGTCTCCATGGAAACCCACTAGCCGCAGGGGGGCGTGACGCCGCCGAGACGGATAGGGGCCTTCGCCTATCCGGTCAAAGTCATTTCGGCAAGGGGCGCAAATGGGGCCTCTGATGGGTGCGTCCTTGCGGAAAGGCGGGGATACGGCGGCGGACCACGGGGGTTGTGCCGTTTCTACCAATCAAGTGCCGAGATCGCTTTGATGGACAGGCGTAGCGGGAAGAGGCCCCAAGTGCGGGCTTTCACCCAACAGACTGGCCGCAATGCCGAGAAAGGGCCAATGAGGAGGAGGCGGGGGTGGGACGAAAAGGCCGGTTGCTCCGGAAGTGGAGGGAGGGGGTGAAAATGGCGCCCAGCTCGAAATCGGAGCGGAACAGCGGGGCCGGGAGCGGCGGCGGCGGCCCCGGGGGCGCCGGGGGGAAGCGGGCAGCGGGGCGGCGGCGGGAGCACGTCCTCAAGCAGCTGGAGCGGGTCAAGGTGAGGCCTGGAGTCTGGGGAGAGCTCGCTGGAGGGTGGGGAAAAGGGACGAGGGAGGCGGAGGGAGGGAGGGAGGGAGTTCGCGGGGTGAGGGGTTGGGGGCGGAGCCCCGGGGGAGGGGGCTCAGAGGAAGGGGGCTGGGCGGGGCCCAGGAGAGCGGACTTGGACGGAGGGGGCTGGGACGGGGGCTTGGATGGAGTGGGCTGGGGGCGGGGTCCGCGGTAGGGGGCTTGGATGGAAGAGCTGCTGGAGGTGGCCGGGAAAGAGCTTGGGTGGAGGGGGGTCGCTAGAGGAATAAGGAGAAAGGGGGCGATCCAGGGTCAGACTCGTTTTTCAAAACCCTGCTCCCATGGCCCCTCCGTTATGGAGCCTTTCCGCCCCCTTGGCAGAACCCCTGCTACCGGCTTTGGGCTTCCTCTGCCTGGTGTTCCTCTCTCTGTCCCGGCTCTGACCACACGGGAGCTGGGAGTTCCTGTACCTGTGTCTGCCTCCCCCATCGAATGGGAGGGATCTTCCTGGAGAAAGCCTGGTCTTCTCCCTCAGACTGGGAGCTTCCTGAGCAGGGCTCTGTCTTCTCCATCAGACTGTAAACTTATAATGTGTCCGCGTATCTATCTCCCATCAGTCTGGGAGCTCCGGGAGGGCAGACATGTGAATCTGCTGTGAGGTCAGCAGCAACCTGGGCAGAACTGTTTCCCTGTGGGTAGCGAGAGTGCCTTCTCCATTAGGTTGGGAACTCTGTGAGGGCAGGGCTGTGTCTCCTCCTTTTGACGAGTTCCTTGGGCAGGGATAGCCGCCACCCTCAGCCTGGTTGCTCCCTGGGTTGGTCTGTGGCTCCACCCTTAGCTTGGAAGCTCCCTGGACTGGGATTGTGTCTCCCGTCAGCCTGGGCCTCCCCAACAGGGCTGTTCCATCAGACGGGGATCTTCTTGAAGAGTGTGCCAGAGAGCTCCCCAGATAGGGGTGTTTCCCATCAGACTGTAACCTCTTGAGGGCAAGGCCAAGTATCTCACTCAGATTGGGCTGTAGGACCCGGGTGCTCTGATCCCCTAGCACTCAGCTTGTGCCTGCCTGTCCCCCCCCCCCCCCAAATTCTTCCTTGAAGTTTTTGGGATGAGGGAGTCGGTTGGAAGGCGGCTAGGTTAATTGAGAAGGGGGAATTGGGCAGAAATTGGAAGGTCACTGGTCAGCCCCACCCTTCTGCTGCCTCACCTGTCCCTGAGGCCAGGGCTGTCCCAAAGGCCCTGAGTACACTGTGTGTAGGCTAGTGGGTGAGGAATAAGTGAGTGCGGTTGGTCAAGCCTCTTTAGTGGTGGAGGACACCCACCGGAAACAGCCTTTAGGAAGGCAGCCAGTGTGGCCCCGTGTGACCAAGGTTGACTGGGGAACCTTCCTGGAGGAGGTGATGCCAGTGCTGGTCCTCAGGACCTGGGTGCTTGGGCAAGAGGGGCTCTGAGACTGAAGAGGTGTGAGGCTGGGAGGGTGGCATGGGTCCCTCGTGGAGAGTGAGGCTCAAATGAGGCCCAGCTGAGCCATCTTCCCTAGCTATTCCCACCTTCCGGAGCTCGGACCCCTCTTGACCGTCATACTTGGGGGGGGGGGGGGCTATGTGTCTGGGCGAGGACTTGGGGGTGCTACTCTGCTTTCGGTGAGGGGACTGGGGGCGATGGTGCCTTAAGAGCCAGGGCCACCCCTTCCCCAGATCAGTGGGCAGCTCTCCCCTCGCCTCTTCCGGAAGCTGCCGCCCAGGGTCTGCGTCTCCCTCAAGAACATTGTGGACGAGGACTTTCTCTACGCAGGGTGAGGCTGCGTGAGGCTGGGCCGAGCAGGGGGGTGGCTGGGTGGGGTGGCAGGCTGGCCCTGACCTGGCCATTCTGCCCCCACCCCCCCCAGACACATCTTCCTGGGCTTTTCCAAGTGCGGCCGTTACGTTCTTTCCTACACCAGCAGCAGCGGGGATGACGACTTCTCCTTCTACATCTACCATCTGTACTGGTGGGAGTTCAACGTCCACAGCAAGCTCAAGCTGGTAGGGCTGGGCCCGATGCTGGGCTGTCCCTTCCAGCAGCAGGACCCGCAGATCACAGCACCCCTGAGCCCCAGTTTCCTTGTTTGTAAAGCAGAGAAATCGTACTCCTAAGGTCGTTGTCAGGACTTACCATGTGTGAGGTCAAGCCACACGAAATTGCCGTTTTTATAGTTGAAAGCGGGTAGACAGCAGCACCCTCGTGAGGTTCGGCTCCACATCTAGCCTGCGGAACACGGCGGGCTCAGGCCAGGGGGGAGCCGTTAGCTTTGCTACCCCATTCGCTTAACCCTGACTTTGACTCCTTGAACCCCCCCATTCCAGCAGGTGAGTGCCGTCAGACCAGCTGACCCGTGAGCCCAGGGAGGTGGACAGGTTTCAGGGTGGAGCCGGCTTGGAACCGATGTGTCTAGCAGGGTCCCCTTTTGTGAGGCAGGGCTTCTGTCAGCTTCCTCCCTGCTGGGCCAGGGCCCTGCTTCCCCTAGTTGTGAGGGTAGCTTCCCCTGCCCGTCCTCAGGAAGGCAGAGGCTACGGTACAGGGGCTGCTTAGACTCCCTGGCTGGAGTCACACACACCCCCACCCCCACCCCCACCCCCAGAAAGGGCGCTCCTGCCAGCTCAGCCCCAGCTCGGATTCCAGGCCAGCGTCGTGCAGCCTCGGGCCCCCTCTCCCCCCACCCTACCTGCTCTGGCTCCATACCGACCCCGACCATGCTGCTCAGGTCCGGCAGGTGCGGCTCTTCCAGGATGAGGAGATCTACAGCGACCTGTACCTGACCGTGTGCGAGTGGCCCAGCGATGCCTCTAAGGTCATCGTCTTCGGCTTCAAGTAAGACCCGGGGACAGGGAAGGCCCGGCGAGGGTGGTGCGTGGGCCAGGCCGCTGAAGGTGTGCCGGCCCCCAGCACCCGCTCGGCCAATGGGATGCTCATGAACATGATGATGATGAGTGACGAGAACCACCGAGACATCTACATCAGCACCGTGGCGGTGCCGTCGCCGGGCCGCTGCGCCGCCTGCCGGGAAGCCAGCCGGGCCCACCCGGGTGAGCGGGCCGGGGGCCTCGGGGTGCGGGCTGCCCCCCCCCCCCCCCGCCCCGCCCCGCCCCGAGGCCGGGAGTGAGCCTGGGTGGCTTGTGTTGCTGCAGGCGACCCCAGCGCGCAGTGCCTGCGGCACGGCTTCATGCTGCACACCAAGTACCAGGTGGTCTACCCCTTCCCCACCTTCCAGCCCGCCTTCCAGCTCAAGAAGGACCAGGTGGTGCTGCTCAACACCAGCTACTCTCTGGTGGCCTGTGCGGTCTCGGTCCACTCGGCAGGTAGGCCCCCGGGCCCGACGATGGGCCGAGCACGGGCTGTAAGCCTCAGAGCCTGTGACCTGCCGACTCCGCCCAGCGGCCCTCCGAGGGTGGTCCTGTCACTGCCCCCCACGGCAGATGAGGAGGCCGGGGTACGCAGAGGTGGAGTCCCTTGTCCAGGGCCACACGGCTGGACAGCAGGAGTACGGGATCCGAAGCTAGCCTTGCTCCTCCCCGGCACCGTCCACTAGAACTTTCCGTAGGGGTGTGATGGTCTATATCTGCCGTGTCCGCTCCAGCCGCCACTGGTAGCCACTTGGAAGCGGCTGAGTGACCCAAGAACTGACTTTTAAATTTTATTTGATTTTAGTTGAGCTCAAGTAGCCCCATGTGGCCACAGCTACCATGCTGGACAGTGCAGTGCCCTTTTCGAGCAGAAACGGTCACTTAAAATTTCAGTTGGTAGACAGAAGGCCATCTTATGTCTTCGGGAATAGGAAAAACGCCAGTGAAAGTCACAAGGTGATGTCCCTTGTAGCTAATGTTAAGAGTAGCTAATGTTAAGCTGGTTGATGTTACCACTGGCGGCGATGGGGGACCCTGGGGCCTCACCTGCACCCTCAGGGCCACAGGGCAACAATGTGACCGCAGCCCGGCCTGAGCCCGGGCACGTCCAAGGCTTTGGTGGTAGGGGCTACCTGGCGTCCGTCCCTGGGGATCGGGGAGGTAGGACAAGGCAGTGATTCCCTTGGATCGGCAGTCCACTGAGCGCCCCAGCACGCGTGTCTGTGGAGCATGCCTTGAAGACACATCCAAACGCAAAAGAAACCAAGGAGATCTGTCACCAGTCAATGACACCACTTACGTCCCGATTTCCTAAGAATGGAGTCAATAAGAAGACACCCACTAAGTACATTAAAACGGTTGTCCCTGGGAGAGGGAGTGGAGTGGATATAAAAAAAGGATTAAATGTATACAATTAAGCCACAAACCAGCAAGGGCCAGGATGTCCTGTCCCCAGGCCCGTGCAGGGGCCTCCTTCCCTGGCTGCTTGTGCCACTGTGGGCAGGGCCCTCTCCAGAACCCAGGCCTGGTTGAGGCCGATACCTGCCCCCGGTACTTGTGGCTATGGGTCCCTGTAGGAAGGGTCACATGGGACAGGATTCAGCTTTGTGCACACTGGGGTGAGGGGGACATCGTCACCCGTGTCTAACACCTCGCCATAGGACAGTGTTTACACAAAGGGGGAGTTTTGACTTGGCCGTCGTCCACTCTGGTGGACAGGAGTGCCTTGGTTCGCATTGTCATGCAGCGTGCCCTTGGACAAGTTTCCCTCTGAGCCTCGTTCCCCAGTCTCTGAACTGGGAGGACACAGCCCCCGCCCTCTCAGTGTTGATTGTGGGGGGGGTCCTCTGGAGGTGGTGCAGGCAGGGCCCAGGGCTCAGCTACAGTGCTCCTCCCTGAACACACTGGGGTTGTCTGTGGCGAGCCCACATTCCTGATGGTGCCCATAGATGGTGCCCAAGTCAGTCAGGCTCCCGTTGGGGAGGATGGAGGGCTATGGAGTAAGTTTTCAGACTTTGGTGATTTTTAGCTTTTGTCACTGTAAACCGTGAACTCTCCAAGGGCAGGGATTTTTGTGTCTCGTTCCCTCGCGTCCTCAGTGTGGCATCTGGTAGATGCTCAGAAAAAATAAAGCTTGAAGGTATTGTTTATGCACGTGTTTGCACGCGCATGTAAGGCCTTTTCCCCTTCTGAGTGTTTTCAACTGATCTTTCAGCATGGGGAAGTCTTCTAGAAGGGTGTCCCCAAGGTGGATTTCTAAGAACCACCCGCCCCACCCCCCACCGCCCTGCCCCCGGGCAATGAGGGAGGTCTGCAGTGCCCTAGATTTGAACTTGTTTATTGACATCCCCCCCCCCCCTTCACTGTTTTCGTTTCAGGCGAGAACAACTTCTGCCAAATCCTGTATGACCACACCACCTCCCCTCCGGCCCCTCCCAGCCCCCCTGGGCCTCAGAGCCCTGAGGTGCCCCCCACCCTCCCCAGTCCCTGTCCCGAAACAGCCCCCGCCCGGGTCCCTGGGGCCCCTGAGCCCTCGCCCGCCATCGCCAAAGCCAAGGAGTTTGTGGCCGACATCTTCCGCAGGGCCAGAGAGGCCAAGGGCGGGACCTCGGAGGAAGCCCGGCTGCCCCCCTGCCCGGGGCCCTCGGGCAGTCGCTGCCGCCCGCCCTCAGAGCCCCTGGCCCCATGTGGGGAGGTGGTACCCCGAGACAGCCCCCCTGCGGCGGAGGCACCAGCCCCTGAGCCCGGCTACGTCAACTACACCAAGCTGTATTACGTGCTGGGGTCCAGCGAAGGGACCGAAGCGGAGGATGGTGAGCTGGGAACCCACCCGGTGGGCAGGGCCCCAGGCATGGGAGGCCAGCCAGGCCTCCCACCACCCCTACCCCCACTTCCTGCCCCCTCAGAGTTCGAGGATGACAAGATCTCCTTGCCCTTTGTGGTGACTGATCTCCGTGGCCGCAATCTGCGGCCCATGAGGGAGCGGGCTGCCGTCCAGGTTGGTGCCAGTGGGGGGGCAGGCCTAGGGGCAGCCCCTGGGGAGCCTGCTGGGGTGACAGCTGATGCAGTCTTGCCCTCCGCCCGCTGCCCACAGGGTCAGTACCTGACGGTGGAGCAGCTCACGCTGGACTTCGAATATGTCATCAATGAGGTCATCCGCCATGATGCCACCTGGGCCCACCAGTTTTGTTCCTTCAGTGACTATGACATTGTCATCCTCGAGGTGGGCCCAGGGAGGGAATGGGGTGGGGAGGGGTGCCCAGGGCCTCCCTGTTCTGGGCATCACCCTCAATAACTGTCACTGTCCCGCTGCCTGCCCCCCTCCCCCGCGCCCCTGCCCCCCAGGTCTGCCCGGAAACCAATCAAGTCCTCATCAACATCGGCCTGCTGCTCCTGGCGTTCCCGTCCCCCACTGAGGAGGGCCAGCTCCGGTGAGTGAGCGGGACGCCCCTTGCCCCCGCCCAGCAGCGGGCCACGCTTGGATACTTCAGGGGAGTGGGCGAGTGGGGATGTGAGAAGACTTCCCCTGCCCCCCAAATTCCATTACTGTTCCAAAGACAGAAGCCCCCCAGGGTTGCCTGGGTCCCAGCTGAGGGACCCGTTGGTCCCGTCCCTTTCTCCTTTGCTCCTCATCCGCTGCAGACCAAAGACCTATCACACCAGCCTCAAAGTGGCATGGGACCTCAACACAGGCATCTTCGTGACAGTCAGTGTAGGCGACCTGACCGAGGTCAAGGGGCAGACCAGGTGAGGTGGGACTGGGGCCAGGGCCGGGGTGGGGGGGGCCTGGGACGGGGGTGGGCGGCCTGGGTGATGAGAGCCCTCACCCCCTTGCCCTCAGCGGCAGTGTCTGGAGCTCATACCGCAAGAGCTGCGTGGACATGGTCATGAAGTGGCTGGTGCCTGAGAGCAGCGGCCGCTACGTCAATAGGATGACCAACGAGGCGCTGCACAAAGGTGGGCCCCGCGACCCGATGGCGGTCAGGACTGAGGTCCTTACCCTGGTGCCATGCCAGGCCTGGAGCGGGTGCTGATTCCTAAGTGTTCCTGAGTGGAGGAGTCCGCTGGCTGTGCCACTGGACACGGTGGAATGGGGGTGAGGGGAGGAGGGCAGGAGGCCCAGCGAGGCGAGGGGCCGGCTCGGAGAGGACCCGGCAGGCGTGGCGCCTGGGGAACCGCGGCCAGTCCTGCGTTCAGCAGAGCTTTGCTGGGTGGCTGCAGGCCTCACTGCCTTCTGGAACCTTGTGTGGCCCAAATCAAGTCGGGGAAAGAGGCAGACCCCTCCCACAGCCTGGGCCCGCAGAGACTCCACGGCTCCCTTCTGCCCCTTCCCTGCAGGGTGCTCGCTGAAGGTTCTGGCAGACAGTGAGAGGTACACGTGGATTGTGCTGTGAGGGCCCGGCCGCTCTGGACACTGACTCCAACTACCTCCGCGGCCTGGGAGCTGGCCGCCTTCCCGGCAGCCTCTCCCCGGCTGGCCGGCCGACCGGTGACCGACTGACGACCGGCACTAGTGTTAGGCTGCGGGGAAGGGGGCTGGGTGGGGCAGCCCCTGGTGGCCTGAGAGTCTGGACGCTTCTTATTTATGCCTATTTAAGTTGGGAAGGGGCAGAGGGAGGGAGCCCCCTGCCCCACCAGCCTCAAGCGCCCACCTTCACCCCGCGCTGGGCACAGGCCCTTGCTCTTTGCGCGTCCGCCCCTTTCCTTGGCTACAGGTGTGGACGTTGCCCCCCGGGGAGGCCGAATGGACCCCTTTCCCCTGCCCTGCCCGTCCCAGCCTCCCCCACCTGAGGTGGCAGACCTCGTGGCCATCCCCTCCCCCTGCCCGTCATTCCTCTTCATGTAATAAATGTTTTATTTCTGAGCCTCACTGAATTCCCTTTACTGCCGCTCAGGGCCCAGTTGGAGCCCCCAGCCCCGAGGCCCCTCGAGTCAGCAGTAGCCAAATATCACAGCGGAATTTATTGTGTTTTAAGAAAGACTACAAAAAGGTAGAAAACAGCTCGGCACACTAGACTACCACACGCGTGGACACTTTCACGGCCAGGAGAGGGGAGGCCCCGAGGGCGGGGTGGGGGGGGACGGGGTGGGGATGGGCCACCCCAAAAGCTGTAGCACGCGGAGCACACAAAATAGTGATTTTTATACAATAGGTTCAGGTTCTTCTTTTTTTTCCTTTTTTTTTTTTTTTTTTTTGCTTTTTGCCATAAACATCTATCTCACAGGTTGAAGACACTGAGAAAACCGGAACAGATAAGGCCATGATGGTTGGAAAAAAACCAACAAGTTACCAACTCCGCTCAGGCGGCTCACAAAAATCGCACAATAGTCGTGTGGGGGGCGGGGCGCACTGCACGGAGGAGAAGCACAGTCTCCTGGGAGAGGAGGAGCGCGGAGGTTCCATTACAAACCAGAGGCGGGCGGCCTGGGACACTGGGGTCTTGGATCTGAGGGAGTGGAGCCCCCAGCCTGGGCCGGGACGGGCGCGGGCACTTCTGGACCCCACTGCCGGCAGCAGGCCCCTCGGGGCTCCCACGCCCAGCCCCGCCTGCTGCTCTTTGGAAGCTGGAGGCGGCATCCCCCGGCCACCCTACCCCCGACCAGGCCAGGCAGTGCCCCCCTCTAGGGCTGCGGGGCAAGGGAGGGCCCAGCTCTGGAGAAGATGCGACACCCACGGCTTTAATTGCACTTATACCAAGGAGTGGGGAGCGGTGGGGTTGCTGGGGGAGGGGTCCCGGGGCTGCTGCTGACATTGGGGGTCCCCAGGTGACGCCCACCTGTGCCCACCTGGGGCTCAGGGTTGGGCCCAGGACAGACTGTGCAAAGCCAGCGAGCTGAATAAGTTAACGGTTCCACAGGGGAGGGGGGCCTGCCTGCCTGCCCCCTGGGATGGGAGAGGGAGATGCTGAGGCCTTGGAGGCCAAGGAGCCAAGCTGGCTGTCCCACGGGGCACCTGGGCACGGAGGCGGGTTCCTTAAGGCACGTCTTTTGTGTCAGTTTGCAGCTGCGGCTCCGCCCCGGCCCTGTGATTGGTGCCGGCCCCACTGGGGGCGGGGACCCCCTAGCCTTCCCTGTCTTGGAGGCCCCCATCCCGGCCCTGGCCGAGGCTGGAACGGTGACAGCGAAGCCACAGAAGCTGTGAGGGACCCTGGCGTGGATGGGCGGCGGGGGCGGGCGGGGCGGGGCGGGGGGAGGCCGCGGGCTTAGCTGGAGGGCAGCGCCTGCACGAAGAGGCCCCGTGTGTCTGTCCTTGCCAACTTGGCCGGCGGCTCCAGGGCGTCCGGGCCCAGCGCGGGTGACTCTCCGCCGGCCGCCAGTGAGATGTCCTGTGGCAGCTCGTCCTCGCTCTCCTCCTCCTCTTCCTCCTCCTCGTCTGGGGCACACAGAGCAGGCCCGGCTCAGCGTGTGGCGGCCGCACCCCCAGAGCACCGTGGGCACCTCCTCCGCCCCAATCCCCCTGGGTCGCCGCCCCTTGGACTCAGGCCCTGGGTAGGGACGCGCCCCGCCTACCTTTGTCCGGGTCAAGGGGGTTCAGCGAGGTGGTCAGGTTGGCGAACTGCAAGGAGGCAAGACAAGGGGTGAGGGTCCCGCCAAGGGGGGGGGGGGGGGCCGCCCGCGCCCTGGGCGCCCCGCCGCGCGCACCTCGCCCATGACGGCGATGGGGGTCTCGCCCTTGGCCTGGGCCACGCGGTGCTCGATCAGGTAGTACATGTACTCGTCGTAGAGCAGCCGGATGAGGTGGAAGGACCCAAAGCTGGCAGCGCTGCGCAGGGTCAGGTCCCGGATCACCATGGAGCTGTAGGCGGCGGCGGGAGAGGAGACCGTCAGGCCCGGCCCCGCCTCTCGCCCCCGTATAGTACCGCAAAGACCCCAAGCGCCGGCAAGCCCGGCGACCGGGCCCGGCCTCGCGCTGGCTCCCCAAGGGCTTCCGTCAGTGACAGCAAACGGTCATCACCCAGCCCACCGCCAACGGGGCCTCCGCCTTCGTAAAAGGGCACCTGAGCCCCAGGGAAGGCGGGTGCGGGGAGGGGGCCGAGGTCTTCTCCCGTCCCAAATTCCCCGAGGAGGCGGGGCCTCCTGTGATCCCATTCTGACCCGCCCCCGGAGGGGAGGAGCCGTCCCTAAGCCCCCGCCCTCAGATCAGGGTCCTCCCACCCCGCCCCCTTCCCGCCCGGATCGCGCAGGGCCTGAGCGCACCTGTAGAAGGACCACTTAAGGAGGAAGAGCTTGGCGGCCTTGGGGAAGCCGGCGCTGCCCTGGTAGGGCTTAAGCACCTGGCTCACGACGCCGTCCAGCCAGGCCGCCCACTGCTCCAGTGAGTTCTGCTGCTGCAGGGTCACCTTGAAGTCCTGCTCCAGACGCTGCACCACGCGGTCCTCGCAGCGGCATACCCACGAGGCCTGCTCCTGCAATACAGCGGGCACGTGCCCGCGGCTCAGCCACCGCCCCGGGGCCGCCCCGCGCTCACCGGCTCCGCCGCGCGCTCACCTGCACGTTGGCGAAGTCCACGCGGTTGAGGTCGCTCAGCATCTGGTTGATCTGCGCGGTGTTCTGCAGCACCGCCCGCGCCGCCTGCGCCAAGTGGTTGAGCGACGTGTAGCGTCGCAGCGTCTGCGCGAAGGCACCGGCCGCCGCCACCTGCGGGGCGGGGGGAGGGGGGGAGGCTTGTGGCTTGTGTGGAACCCACCTCCACCCCCGCCATCCCCTGCCCCACACACTGCAACTTCTCTGATCCTTTCTTTCTCCTAAAAGGGAGGGATGTATCTTGTCGTTTTTGTTGGGAAATCAAGGGGTTTGGGATTTTCAAACTTTGGGTGGACACCCAAAGTATGGGACAAAAAAAAAAAAAAAAAAATCAATGCAATGTGTCTGACCAGATTATTTTTCTTTTAAATTTTATTTAAGCGAGAGAGAAAAACTGTGCACACGAGCAGGGGAGAGAGGGGAGAGGGACAGAGGGAGGGTGGGAGGGAGGGAGGGAGAGGGAGAGGGAGAGAGAGAGAGAGAGAGAGAGAGAGAGAGAATGCCAAGCAGGTGCCACGCTCAGCCCAGAGCCAGACACGGGGCTCAATCCCACAACCCTGGGATCATGACCTGAGCCAAAATCAAGAGTCAGAAGCTCAACCGACTGAGCCACCCAGGTGCCCCGTGTTATTATTTTTAATTAAAGGACACAATACAAACTCTGAGGGCACTGCCTAGAAAGGCCATTGCTTGGATTGTTATTCCTTTGAGTGTCAGGGAGGGTGGGGTTTTGTTCATCTCCGTCATTGCTGTGCTCCCAGCATTGAGAACCATGCTGGCACACAGCAGGTGCTCAATAAATGCATGCTGAATAAATGAATGAATACATGAGTCTTGCCAGTTCTGAAGGGCTTCCCCCTGGATCCAGCTTCTACTCTTTCCACCCCTCACCCCCCACCCCACCCCCCACCCCCCAGTGTGCAGTGTGCTCAGGGGTGATGCTTCAGATGTCTGGTTCTGTACGACTGTCTTGTTACCATTTTAAGGACAACAAAACAACCCTTTTCTTCCTTTTACTTTTTTTGGTCAAGAGCAAGCACGTCGCATCTAATCCCTCACATGTACGCAGTGAATGTGCAGCATTGACGCAGAGGGCCATTATTCTGTTACCTTATAGATGGTGCTTTCCCCCCCCTGTTGAAACCATCTGAAGAGAACTGCTTCAAGCTGCATTTGGTTTTTATTTTTTTAAGATGTCGGATCGTGTACAAAAATACCACCAAGGGGTTGTGTTTCAGAAGTGGGCACCTGAGGAAGCCGGTTTGTAAAGACAACACCCAAAGCTCACTCTGAGGGAACAGGAACTGCCTCTCTAACAGGCAGGGGAGACCAAGGCCCCCAGCCCACAGTTCCATGGCCAGGAGGGAGGAGCTGGGCTGTGCACCCAGGCTGGCCGCTCGGCCCGCCCTCACCTTCACACGCAGCATCTCCTCTGGGATGTTCACCATGGCGTGGGTGAGCCAGCTCTCCAGGCTCTTGGCAAAGTTCCGGATCGCTTGGGTCAAGGCACCTGTGGGTGGCAGCGGGGGCGTATCAGGACCGCAGGGGGGAGGCGGGAGGGCGGGGGGTGGGGGGTGCGGCAGCGGCGCACTCACTGGGGATGGGCCGCAGCACGTCAGGGATGAGGATCTCCACCAGGCCCTGGTACAGCACGTTGTCACAGTGCTTGGTCCACTGCAGCACTGGCTCAAACTTGGAGAGGAGCACCAGGCTGGCCTTGGGCAGCCGCTTCTCAGCCTCGTCGTGCCTGTGGACACCCACCCCGCCCCTGAGGTCAGGCTGACACGGGCACAGGCACCGACCCGCTGCAGGGAGGAGACGGCCCAGCGAGGCGCGCTATCCCCCCGCGCCGTCAGACCGACACACAGGCACGCTCTGGGGTGGGGGTCACAAGGCCACGTACACCCCCAGACTGCAGGGGTTCGGGCAGTTGCCCCCCTTCTACATGATGGCCGAGGTCTGGCTGCCCCGGCCCCGGGTGCTGCTGACTCACACGGTGCCCCACTTCCTTCCCTCCTCCTCACTCCCACTGAGGGACTCACACGGCCAGCGGAGGCGCCTCGTTGGGCTGGCTGAGGTTGTACCTCCAGAAGGTTTTCCACAGCGTCTCCACCAGGGTGAACTGCAGGTTCACCATGACGTCGACAATGGCCTGTTGGGGAGGCTGGATGCTCAGGGACGGGGTGGGGGTGGGGCAGCATGGCCTTCCCTCACCCCTGCCCACCCAGCCGGCTGCCCTACCTCACAGTGTTCCCGGTACAGGACCTGGAAGGCCTTGATGTCCCCAGGCCCGACGCCCTCGGGGAGCACTTTGCCCTGGAGGTCAAGCTCCGAGAAGTCAGGGAGACTCCTCGAGGCATCTGGAGGCGGGAGGAGACACCATGAGGCCTTTATCCTCTACCTGCATGCACACCCCCCCCCCCCCAGACCTCTCCCCGGGGATCGTATCAGGTTGTCATCACCCTCCTCCCCAGCAGGGCCCCCCCCCCCCGCCGCCCCGCAGGCAGTGGGGGACGGTGAGGCTCTGCGGCGGGGGCGGGGGGACAAGGGAACCATGTGCATGCTCCCCGGAGGCCTCGGACCTGCCCCAGAGCCCGCCCCGTGGGCCAGGACACTCTCACCCAGAAACTGCTGATACTGCTGCACCTGCGCGCTGATGTCCGACAGCCCCGCGGCCTGCTGCGGCCCCACAGCCACGCCGTTCGTCATGCCCTCCATCTTCTGGAGGGGCTTGAGCCTGCAGAGGGGGCGGTTGGGGCCCTGAGACAGGCCAGCAAGCCCTGCCCCCCGCCCCCGCCCGCGCGGGGCCGCCCCTTCCCGCTACCTCTGCTTCTGTGAGAAGGGCTGGCCCCGCATGGCCATGTGCTGCTGGTCCTCCATCAGTCGCAGCAGGGGCGAGCTGGCCTTGATCCGCAGGCCGTAGTAGTGGTATTTGGAGTTGCCCCTGGGGGGGAGGCAGAGGGTGAGAGCCAGGCTGCGCCTGGGGTGGGAGTGGGGGGCTCTGGTTGTTCGCCGGGCCCTTCCCGTCCCCCCTGCCTCCTCTCTGCTTGGGGGACAAACAGCCCGGGGGCGAGACCCGTGTTCCGCAGAGCCGAGCGGGTGCCGCGCTGGGGAAGGACAGGAGCTGTGGGTGCCAGGCGAGGTCCCCACGTGCCAACGGCCTTCTGGGAAGGCGGGGCCGGCATCGGAGGGCACGCCTGGGCCCCTGATGCTGGCACGGGCCGGGAGCTCAGCACGGACTCGTAGACTAGTAGTTACAAGGACACCGCGGGCCCTGGCCTGAGCGCTCCGCACGCACAAAGGCCCGTGTTCCTCAGCCCTCTCCCCTGAAGGGTGCTCCTGGCACCCTCCACAGACAGGTGAAGAAGAAACCGCGGCACAGAGAGATGGTCAGGCACGTGCAAGCGAATGAGGCAACGGCCTAAGCTGGGAACTGGACCGGAGAGATGAGCAGGGCTCACCCCAGGGAGGTGTGGGCGTGGCAAAGGAGAAGCAGGGAAGAGTGGGTTCGTGGGATGGCTCCTTGTTCCGCCCTACATGAATTCACTCGAAGGCCCTGATTTAAGCACCAACCGGGTGCAGCTCCTGCATTTTAGCATTGGAAGCCGGATCAGAAACAAGAGAAGGGAGTAACCCAGAGTCATGTTGGATGGTGCTCCTCCGTAAGGAGAAAAAGCAAGCGGGGAAGGGGGTGGTCTGCGGAGTCAGGGAGGGGGGAGGCGGGAAGGCTGCAGTTTTAGTTACCGGGGCCAGGCGGCGTTTGAGGAAGACTACGGGGGAAGAGTGCGTGAAGGGGAAGGCATAGCTGGTGCAAAGGCCCTGGGGTGGGGATGTGTGGGTGTGACAGGAAGGGGCCAGTGAGCGAGGGCGTGACAGGGGTAGCCGGGGCCCTGGAGGACTTGGGAGCCGGGGCGGGCTTTGCGGCTGTCGGGGGTGGACGGCCCACCTGGTGCCCAGCCGTCGGGTGCGCAGGCCCATGAACACGGAGCGGATGAGCTTGCCGAAGGAGGCGGCGTTGACGGGCTCCAGCTTCTGCTCCTGGCAGTGCAGCAGGTAGTGGCAGTAGAGGGTGCTCCGTGGCAGGCTCACACCCTCGGCCGTCTCATAGTTGTCTAGGAGCCACTGAACCTGGGGCCGGACCAGGGACCGAAGAGCATGAGGAATTGCTTTAGTTTCTGGAATACCCATTGTGAAGTGTTCTCTGTACCTATTTTCTTTTCTTTTGTTAATGTTTATTTATTTTTGAGAGAGAGAGAGAGAGAGCACAAGCAGGGGAGGGGCCAAGCGAGGGGGACAGAGGATCCGAAGCGGGCTCTGCGCCGACAGCAGTGAACTCACGAACCCTGAGACCGTGACCCGAGCTGCAGGTGGAGGTTCAATTGACTGAGCCACCCAGGCGTCCCTTCTCTCTGTGCCCATTTCCAATTGTGACGCTGACAACCACGTTGTAGGTCACATCATAGCATAATCACCGGTGGGAACTAAATCTCATGGAACTCTCTAGAACTGCACCGTCTAACAGAGGTGCCTCCAACCACACGTAGCTATTTAAATTAATTTATACTGAGTGGAAAAGGCCAATGTCAAAAGGTCATGTGGAGTATGATTCATAGAGCATTCTCGAGATGACAGCATTATAGAAATGGGGAACAGATTCATGGTTACTGGGGGTTAGAGACGTTGGGAGGGAGGAGGGCGGGGGTTACTATAAGGGGTAGTTGGGGGGTGATCTTTGTGGCAGTGGAACAGTTCTGCATCGTGATTGTAGCGGTGGTTTTCCAAATGTACACCCGTGATAAAAAGATAGAAGTAGACCCCCCGCGTTGTACCAGGGCCAGGTTCCTGGCTGGATACTGTACTGCAGTCATGTAAAACGTAACTAGTGGGGTAATCTGAGTGGGCGGGGTAACCTGGGTGAGCCGCCCACGGGGGTCTCCCTGTACTATTTTTGCGGCTTCCTATGAATCTACAATTATACCAAAATAGCGTAAGGAAAAACAAACAACTCAGTTCCTTGGTGACCCCAGCCACATCTTAGGCACTCAATAGCCACATGTGGCCAGAGGCCTCTGTATTGAACAGCACAGAGGGAATACTTCTATCAATGGGGAATGTCTAGAGGACGGCAGTGTTCTAGTGAAGCGTGTCTGCAAACTTCGGGTAAGGACCCGTTACAGGGTCATGAAATCAGCTGGGTGGGTCACAACCAGCATTCGAACAACATAGACCTGAAGCCGGGCTACATGGGGGTATAAGGGAGGTTCAGCCTGCCTTCTGAGAAAGCTTCCGTCTCGGTTATGTGGTCCATGATGGGTGGCTAGGTCAAAGGGTGGTATTTATTTATTTTATTTAAAAAAGCTTTTTTTAATGTTTATTATTTTGGAAGGAGAGAGAAGAGAGAGTGAGCAGGGGAGGGGAGGGGCAGAGAGAGAGGGAGACACGGAATCTGAAGCAGGCTCCAGGCTCCGAGAGCTCTCAGCACAGAGCCCGACGTAGGGCTTGAACTCACGAACGGTGAGATCACGACCTGAACCGAAGTTGGACGCTCAACCGACTGAGCCACCCAGGCGCCCCCCAAGGGGCAGTATTTAAAATTGCTCCAGACCCCCGGGGCACCTGGGTGGCTCGGTGGGCAAAGCGCCTGACTTCGGCTCAGGTCATGATCTCACGGTTCTTGAGTTCAAGCTCTGCATTGGGCTCTGTGCTGACAGCTCAGAGCCTGCTTCAGATCCTCTGTCTCCCTCCCTCTCTCTCTGCCCCTGCCCTGCTCGCTCACTCTCTCTCTCTCTCTCTCTCTCTCTCTCTCTCAAAACTAAATAAATATTAAAAAATCAAAATCAAAATAAAAAAGATCACTCCAGACCCCAACTTCCAAGAGGACAAGGACCACCCTGAGACTACTAGGCCCTGATCCAACCACAGTCACAGAGCTAGTGAGAGGCCCGGCCCAAGTGACTCCATACAGCCCACCTCTGGGCAGAGAGAGGTTTTCTTGTCGCCTTCTAGATGGACAAAGTGCCTTGCTCAGGGCAGCTCCCCCCATGCTGGTGCCTGCCTCTCCCTCCCCTTGCTATACCCCTGCCATCATCGGTTCTGATCACAGGAGACAACACTTCTCGGGCCCTGGTCTAACAGCCTCATGCATATGAGCTGAGGCCCAGAGAGGCTGAGTAACTTGTCTGAGGCTACACAGCCAGGATCTGATCCCCGGACATCTTCATCTGAGGACTCCGGCGCAAGGGTGCGAAGACTCCTGCTGCCGGCGACCAGTGACCACCCACCGCCCGCGCCCAGCACCTCCCCCCGCCTCCGGCCCTGCATGCCTTTTCTGGGGCCCGAGTCGGCACTCACGGTGGCTGGCGAGGCACGCGTGGTGTGGGAGTAGGACTGGCTGGCGCTGCCCAGCATGTAGCCGCCCTGGATCACATAGGTGCCTGCTCCGCTGCCGCCGCCGCCACTGCCGCCGCCGCCACCGCCCCCGCCGCCGCCGCCGCCGCCGCCCCCGCCGCCGCCGGTGCCGCCGGTGCCGCCGGCGCCGCCGCTGGCTCCACCCGCGCTGCTGGCGGAGCTGGTGACGACCTGGCTCCCGGACACGTACATGGGCACAGAGCCGCTGCTGGCCACCGCCTGGGAGGTAGCGGGCGTGCTGACCTGCGCAGCTGTGCCTGCAGCTTCGTAGTAGCTTGCGCCCGCTGTCTGCGTGTACAGCGGCGTCTCCGGGTAGGGGTAGGTACTGGAGCGGCTGAGAGGGAAGCAGAGGCAAGAGTCAGCGGGCAGGAGCTGGGCAGCCGAGGGGCGGGGCGGAGGGGGCTCCTGTGGCGCCGGGGTCCTCCCAGGATGGGAGCCAGAGGCCGCCAACGTTTACCCATGCCGGACCAGGCACCACTCTGAGCGAGTGCCTGATGGGGCGCAATTTTCCATGTAATCATCAGAACGGCCTCTGGCATGGGAGCCCACACCTCAGATGTGAAGAAGCCAAGACAGAATGGCTAGGTCACTTGGAATAGGGCACACATTTCACTCAATTAAAAACAAAACAAAACAACCAACTCATCGAGCACCTACTGTATGCTGGACACTGTTGCAGGCACTACAGACCCAACAGTGGGTAAGACAGAAAAAGCCCTGCCCGGGGGAGTTCACGTGGTCGCGGGAAGCCAGAGGAGAAGCAAGCACAGAGGTGAATCAAGGGCATCGCAGAACGTGGTCCGTGCCCAGGTAGTAAACGAGCCGGGAAGAGGGGGCTGGAGAAAGGGGAGGTGGCCTCCCTTCAATCCGGTGGCCACCCTGGGGGGCCATTCAGCGACGACTTCTGGAGTGCAGAGCATGTCCCTTTTGAGGCAGAGGAGCGTTCTCCTCCAGCCGTCCCAGGACCCGCGTCAGATGATGCGGGGTCTCAAGGCTGCAGTTCATAGCAAGAGAGCAAAAACAACTGGAGGACAGTCCTCTTTGGAGGGCAGTTAAGTGAAAGGTGACAGAATCCTAAGAAAGGGTAAGAGAGAGGAAGATCCTGCCAAAGAAGCAGCTCCAGAACATTTTTTCAGGTGAACGAAAGAGGTGGGGAAAGGTAAGGATGGGGTTTCCGGAACAGGGGGGAGACTGTGCCCCATTTCCTATCTATGTCTGCATCATGCGGGTGGAGGCCCCATGGATGGGGAGTAGGCATCTCACAAGACATCGTTGGACACAGTTTTGGTTTCTGAGTCCTCTTAACTTATTAGTGATTCAAAACAACATCAAATTTTAAAAATCCAGAAAGGGAGCAAGGCCGGCCAGCTGGGACCCGCCGCAGAAGGCTCTGTTGTAACAGGCTCCTGAAGGAAGCTGGGGAAGGAGACTTGCAGGCCTCCAGGGCGGCAAGGAGAAGGCGGGGGGAGGGGCAAGGGGGGAGGGGAGGGGGGGGGAGGCTGGTCACCCGAAGCGGGCGCCCTACCTGTTGGACACCAAGAGGCAGCTCTTGACTGCGGCATCCTGGTCCACGTCTACTGAAGTGGCACTGGGTGGCACCAGCAAGTGCCCTCCACCCCATCCCCAGGCAGGGACCACAGCCAGCCCAGCCCAGCACCCCACCCCACCCCACATCTGGAGCCACACGTGCTCGAAAAATGGTGCTCTGGCAGCAATTTGCTGCATGATTGAATGAACGTGTGCGTCTCTGGACAGAGCCAGAGCCAGAGGTGCAGGGACTGTGGCTTTGGCCAGGGAGGGGGTCCAGGCTGGCAAAGGGCTGGGAAGCCAGTTAAAATCCACTGCAAGAGACAGACAGGGGACACAGTGCTACTAACAATTTCACCAGAATCCGATGGCAGTGACGGGCTACGTGTGATCCCACACGCGATAACCACGGAGGGGAGAATTCAAACAGAAGCAAGGACAGACACTACCAGGGGAGGCAGAAGGAGCCAGCCCGGCACCACAAGGCCTGGGCTTGTGCCTCAGTTCTACTTTCTGGGGGCCTTATGGGGGCCACTCTTCTTTCCGGAATGCCCTGTATGGTCCCTACCCACTCTGGTTAATTGCGTGGCTCAGAGAGTGGCAGCATGGGAAATAAGTCAACGGAACTATGAGGTAGCTGGAGGCCGTCGACCATGACTCAGGTGCCAGGGTCAAGCCCCCTGGGATAGGCCACAGCACCACGATCCAGGGACTGAGTTGCTCTATGAGCTAATCCCCAGCATCACGCCCTTATGGGACAGGTGGGTGGGGGATGTAAGAAAAAAGGTCAGACACAATGCAAAGAAAACCGAATGAAGCTTCCGACAATTAAACCGACAATCACCGTGATCCTGGAACTATTACTGTGAAGGAGGAGAGAGCGAAGGTGGTGTGAGGGGTCTCCCGGACAACAGTGAGCCAGAGCGGAGGCTCGGGCAGGCCTCGGGCATGGCATGTGCCTGACGTGGCAGGTGCTGATAATGCTGCAGGGCACGCGACAGCAGGGAGAGGAGGGCCCCCAAGCGTCTGCACTGGCTGACGGCACTGGCTACGACGTTCACGCTATGTCTGCACCGTGGAGTATTATGCAGCCATTAAACAGGGTGACTAGGACCCGGTCAGAGAAACAGGGAAGAGCTTTGAGACACACAACTGGGAAGAAATAAAGGACAGAACATTCTGCCTGTTTCTGAACAAAAAAGGGGCTAGTTTCTATTCTCAGGGTGTCTCTAGGAGGAAACAAAGAAACTGGTCACAGCACTGCCTTTGGAGCAAGCTTGGGGGTCAACAGGGAAGATTTCTTTTTCTTTAACATTCCCTACTAATTCAGAAAGTTTGTCTTATAAAAATTAAAGTTTCTTTTTTTCTTTTCTAAAAACCAGGCTCATCTGACCCCAAGGTCTTAAGTTATACTGGGATGCCTTTCCCAACCTGCGAGGGCCCCCTCTGCTTTGCCCCTGCCTGATGGCTGCTGGTTATCCTGGGGAAGCACCTATCACCTGTCACCTGAGGCCTTGAAGGCTGGCTGGTCGGCTAGGGGCAGGGACTCTCAGGCCTCAAGTCCCAGCAGGGTCCTGAGCCGACCTAGGCCCCCCCCCCCCCCCCCCCCCGCGCCCACTCACATGGCACTGGCCGTGTAGCTGGCGTCACCACCCTCCACATACTGCACTTGGCTGGAGTACACGTGTGGGACGGGCACCTGCTGGAGCTGCTGCACCTGGTGTGGGAGGAAGGGCACACAGGAGGTCAGGGGTGGGGCGGTTCCTCTGCCTCTGTCTCTGTCTCTAAAGGGCTGGTAGCTGTCCAAGCTCGCAAGGACACCTGGCTCCCCGGCGGGGAGGCTGCATTTCTGGACTTTCTGAACACATCCTGGACAGGGCCAGGGGTCAGAGGCCCAGGGGTTGTGGCCTTGGTCAGGGCTGGGAATCGGGTGGAGCTGTGTCAGAAGCCAGGACTCTGTGCTTAGGCTACGGACGGCAAGCATGGGGCCTGACGTGAGGCGGGCTGAGGAGACCCCGGAGTCCTACTCTGAGCGTGAAAGCTGGACCCCACAAGTAGAGCCAAGCACTGGGACAAGGCTGTCACTAGAGCTAAAGCCAAAGCTGGAGCCTGAAAACCACATACAAACAGGGCCTCAGGGGTGGAGCCTGCATCAAGGGAAGGATCCCCGTCTGTAGGGGCGGGGCCTGGAAGCTAAGTATAGGATGTCAGGGGAGGAGCCAGAGGCCAGGGGTGGGGCTCCGGTTGGCGGGACACAACCTGGAATTACTGACAAGGTTTGGGGGGCGGGGCCTGAATTCCCCACCCCCACCCCCCGCCCGTCTGTTGGAGTGGAGCCTGGGACCTGGGACCGCCAGTCTTGGGGGTGGGGGTGGGGGTGGGGTCGGAGGTGGGTCCCCACGCTGGCCGGGCGGAGGTGGGGTCTTCAGGGCCAGCAGGGCCAGGCGGGCAGCCTGGGGCCGGGCGCCGGCCCGGGGCCGGCGGATCCCGCCCCCGCCCGCCCGATGCCCCCCGCCCGTGCGTCGGCCACCTACTTTGAGGGCCGTGGCGGCCGTGCCGAACACTAGCACCTGGGGGACTCTCTGGATCCTGACCCTCTGGTCGGGGCTGGCTCGGGCCGGGAGCCCGGGCAGTGGCTCGAAGACCACTTTCTGCTGCGGCAGGAGCAGGTGCGGGGGCATCACGCCCACCAGCTCCACCCACTGCTCGGCGCCCGGCTCGTAATGGGGCGGCGGCGGCTGGGGGCTGCCTAGCTGCCGGACCTCGCCCCTGCACGCGGGCGGGAGCGGCGGCGGCTCCGGGGCCAGCGCGCTCGGCCGGGGCCCGGGCGTGGGTGGCCGGGGCGGCGGCTCCGGCGGCGGCGTGGGCCGGGGCTCCTGCTGCTCTGCCTTCCTAGCGGGAAACTGACTGCCTGAGCTCTGGAGGACAAACAGAGACACTGGGGGGTCACCGGGAGCGGCCGCGGGCGGGGCTCTAGGCCTCCGCCGCCCACCGGGTCGCTGAGCCCACGCGGCAACCCCACAGAAGATCCCGCCCGGTGCCTCAGGGAGGGGAGAATCCAGATCTCTCTTAGCAAAACCT
The DNA here is from genome assembly GCF_007474595.2 of Lynx canadensis. NCBI lineage: Eukaryota > Metazoa > Chordata > Mammalia > Carnivora > Felidae > Lynx > Lynx canadensis. The sequence goes on from NC_044304.2 coordinate 9,627,773, forward strand.
GGGCCCTTGAACCGCCAGGTGCCGGGGAGAGGGGAGGCTCCAAGACAGAGTCTACGGCCCACAGCCCAAGCCCTTGAGGAACTCCGCCCCCCCCCCCCCCCGCCCCGGCCCTCCCCCCGCCCCCGAGCCCCCCGCCCCGCCCCATTCCCTCCCTGCAGCCTGATGGGCCCGCACCCACCCCTCCCCAGCCCGGGGCCTCCCCAGTCCCAGTTTGCCCAGAGGTAAGTGGAGAAGACACGCACCTCTTGAGCCACGTGAACTGGCTGGAGCCCCTGCACCGTAAGTTGCTGCACGGGGCCGGCTTTGGGCGCCTGTGGAGTGGCTTGGACCACGGACCTCTGGGATGGAAAAGGCAAGTCAGACTGTGGTAACCGTGGCGACCAAAGGCCCACCCATCCCTGAGCACCCACCCCATGCCCACATGAACTCCTGTAAGCCTCACAGCAGCCCGGTGAGAAAGAGGCCACCATTCTCCAGCTCTTCCCTGCCGGCCCTGCACCAAGTGCCTTTGAGATTCAGGACCACATTGACCCCGGGCGTTCAGTTAGAGGCGTGAACAGAGGCTCATCAAAGTGAGGCTGACAGGAAGTGGCAGAACTGAAGTTGAACTTGGGACTGACTGCGGGAGTCCTTGCCACCCACCCCTACTCTGGACATGAGTTATCGCACACCCCCACATCCGCCATGCCTCCTCCTCCTTACTTTCATGCTACCGCAGGAATACTGACATCGCCCTCAGGGCACAGAGCGAGGGGCAGAGGCTGGGGGTGGGGTGGGGTGGGGTGCCGAGTGGTGGATTAGGACTCGGACCCAGGCCTGGAGGTTCAGAGGGTGCGTGGTGCTCGGCAGGACATCTGCGAATCCTTCGGGATGGGGTTTCTGCTTTTCCTCTGGGGGAGGTCTGTGCCTTTCATCTGGTTTTGCGAGGGGTTTGGGACCCCACAACGTGAGGTCCCCCACAACCAGATGGCAGACGACCCTTGCCACTTAACCTGCTCCAGCAGCTCAGAGCATAGCCTCCTCCCAAAGGCTGGCCGTGCATTTGGAGGCTGGGCCTCTCCCTGAGCTCCTTAGGGGTAAGCCTGGACTTGGCCTCGGGGCTTCCTCCCGGCGAGTGGGCCCAAAGAGGCAAGGTTGTTTCTCAAAGTTGTTTCCAGCGCCCATTCAGTGTTAGGTGCCACCTGTGAGGACCACATCTCATCCCCCAGCAACCCCGGCCACCCTGCCCCCAGACTCCCAGGGCAGAAGCCATTATGCAGATAAGGATGCCGAGTCTGAAGGAGAGCCGAGGTGCTTGCCAGAGGCCCCCGGGGGCCGGCTGAGGATGCACCCCTACCTGCTTGGCTCCCACAGACCTTCCCGACCGCAGCTCTCACAGACAGCCAAGGAGGCCGCAGAGGCTGCCTGGCCAGGACCCCCTGCCCCAGCCACCGCCCGCCTTGGCCTGGCACCTCTTGGGTGACGGGGACACTCTGCTGAACGCCACAGACCTGCAGCTGCTGCGGCACTGCACCCGCGGGGGCCCCAGCCGTCTTGCTGGAGGAGCTGTTTGCCTGCCCCGGCGACCGCTGCGAGGGAAGGAGACACGGGAGCGTAGTCTGGGCACCCAGGCCCTGGAAAACCCTTCTCAGGAGGGCTGTCCCAAGAGCTACTTGGGGAGGGTGGCAGTCTACAGAGGTCTCAGTCTCCTAGGCCGGTAACTGGCCGCGTTTCATGAATCCAAATGCCTAGTCCCTGCCGTAGCCCCGCTCACTCCCAGGCAAGGCTAGGGGTTCGGCTCAGAGGTGCTGGTGGGGGGACCCACCCTCTGCAGCCCAGATGGCCTCAGCTCAGAGGACACCTATGCCTCCGAAATCAGAGGGACTGCCGCCTTGAGGTGAGGAGGGGTAGGTGAGGCAAGCCCCACTTTCCAGATGGGAAGGGATGTCCCAAGGCCACACAGCTGAGTGGTGGCACCGGGCACTGACCCCAGGCAGATTGGTGACAGAGTCCCTGTTAGCTCTGGGCCATGCTGTGGCCACACGGAGCTGACGGCACTTGGTATTATTAGCTGTTTTACACAGAAAACACTGGGCTCAGGAGGCTCCAGGGGCCTGGCCAGAGTCCCCCAGGAAAAATGGCTGAGCTGGGGGTCTGACCCCAAGCTCCTGATGCTGCCACCTATGCTCCCAGCCACCCGTGGTCTGCCTGCCTCCAACACACTCATTAGTGCTTAGGGGGTCCCCAGAATCCACCCTGTAGTCTGGGGAAGAGCCTCTACCAGCCCTGAGGGGCGCAGGGGGACCCGCTTTGCTTCCTGGGACGCGGGGTCCTGATGTGGAGCTGCGAGGCCCATCTCAGCCTGGGGTGGGAAGCAGCTCAGAGCTGGCAGGGCCACGAGTCAGGCAGCCAAGCCACCCGACCCAGGCTCAATAAGGACTTTGGAGGAGCGAGTGGGCTTGGGGGCGCAGGGACCCCTCCAAGTATACTCTGGGGGTACATGCCCAACCCGGGGAGAGAGGTACAGAGAGGGCAACTGATGGGGCCACCACCTACCTCAGGAGGCGAGTGCACCTGCTGGGTGCCATGCACTGTCAGGGAAACCTGGCCACCCTTGCCGCCTGGGGCCGTGCTCTGCACCACCAGACGCTGCGTGGGGAGAGCCTAGAACCAGGAGGAAAAAGGACCACAGTTCACTCACAACAGCCCGTCCGGTTCCCGCGAGCATCTGCGCCACACCAGGCGATGTCCTGGTGGTGCTCACCCGTCAGCTCACAAAACTGCCCCGACGGCCCCCGGGCAGCACTGTTACTACCCCCACCGCACACAGGGTGACAGCGAGGCTTGGGACGGCGAAAGCGCTCGCCTGAGGCCCTGGAACCGGTAAGTGGCCGAGCCAGGGTTGACGTCTAGGGAGCCCGGCTCCACAGGCCATGCGCAATATGCTCTCACCCTTGAAGCCCGCCCGTTCTGGGCGGAGCCCCATCACACCGCCGGCAGCCTTCTGGGGGACAGGCCACCATGTACTCACGGTCCCCGTGCTGGCTACGGGCTCTTGGCTCCTAACTGGCATTGGGTTCTCTGCTTTGAGATATCGGGGCCGGGCCTGAAAGCCACCTTCCTTACTGCTACTCCTCGGCTGTCTATTAAGATGTCCTCTGCAGCAACTCCTTCCCCAACGGGCCCTGACTGCCACCGTCTCACTGGCCGGAGGCGGCGGTCATCCCCCTGGATGGGGCCTAGGTCCTTGATGCTGGTGAAGGCACATCCGAGCAGGCCACCAGGAACTGGCTCTGCAACCCAGGGGGAGGCCGGGCCTGGTGTGGCAGCCTTACCTGCTGGGGCACTGAGATGTTGGTGAGCTGGAGGGGAGACACGTGGCCCGGCTTGGCCTGCACGCTTGTCTGGACCAGCAGATGCTGTAGGGGCAGGGAGTAAGGACCTGAGCCATGCGGGCTTCCCCAGGGCGGGGTGGGGGTGGTGGCTGAAGCGAACATCTTGCTAAGAACAGGTGAGCAGATGGCTCTGGCAGCAGGGTGGGAGGGGAGGCCAAGTACCTGTGGCCACCGTCACCAATGCCCCTCTCGTGTGCCCTCCCACCCTGCCCCCTGGGGGGGGAGGGGAGTACGTCCTACCTGCTGGGTGCCCTGCACCTGCTGAACCACCTGAGTGGGGACTCCGGTCTGGCTGGCTGTGGAGCCCGGGCTGGCTTCTGATACAGTCTCACTGGCCCGCATGGCGCCTTCTGTGAGGAAGGGTCACTGGGTCAGCTCCGCCTGCTGTCCCTGTCAACCCTGAGCCTGAGCCTGAGCCCATCAGGAGGGGACGAAGTGGCTTGAAGCTGATCCTCTGACAGAGCGGGGTCTCTCCAAGATCCTGCCTGTCTCCTGGCAGGCCCTGACAGTGCACATTGGGATAAGCCTTAAGGACCTGTGGCCCTTGACATGCAGAAGCAGCCCCATCCCACCCCACCCCTCCTCGTCCCAACGCTAGACCAGGAGGGGTGACTGAGGAGCCGTGATGCTCAGGCCCAGAGGGCTGGATCCCTTTCCCCAACAGATAGGACTTGTGGACAGCCAGTGACTGACCCCCTTCCCCAGGGTCTCAGCAGCCCTGGAAGGACCAAGGTGCTGGGGCCACCTTCCTCAAGAGGACTCTTGGCTTCCCAGGAATGGGAGATGGTCAGGAGTGAGCTCAGAAGGCCTTGCCAGCCTGTGGCCAAGCACCACCCCCCCTCCACTGTCCCAGCCTCCCTGTCCTCGGTGGGGCGGGGGCAGCGGGGGGGCTTGGAGGTGGGCAGGCAGGTACTCACGCTGACAGGCAGCCGAGAAGAGGCAGTCGTAGAACATGGTGCCCACCTGTCCCCGCCCTGCCCCTGCCCCCGTCCATCCAGGGGAACCTGCCCCACGGTCCTCACTCCTTGCCCACCTCTTTGGGAACAGCAGGGTGCGTGGGCAGCTTTCTACCCACAACCTTGGGGAGCTAATCCCTCCCGGTGGATGCAGAGCTCCCGGCTGCCCTCTTAGAATAAACACTCTCCTCCCAGCAGACACGGCCCAAGCAGGGCCTTCTCTGGGCCGGGGCCTTGCTATGAAGTCAGGAGGGAGGCTGGTACCCGGAGATGCTATCGGGCAGGCGCAGGTCGAGTTTCATGCACATCTCGCTGAGTGATTAACAAGGGAGCTGAGAAGGGGAGGGGCACGGGGGGCAACTGTCCTTGAGGGATGCTGGCTGGGAGCCCCCCGCCCCAGTCAGGATACCACCCATCCTGCCCCCTCCCTGTGGCCTGGCTTGGTCCCAGCAGTTCCAGAAGCCAGGGTAGGGTGGTGGGGCGCATATGTGCCTGCCTTCCTCCAAAGTGCTACCAGGAGCTAAGCTGCCAGTGCCACCTCCCCGGGGGGTCCCTGGCAGGACTGGAGGGTGGTGGGCAAGGAGGAGGGGTACCTATAGTGCTTCTAGTGCCCCAAGTGTTGCGCTACAGTCTTCCCGGGTAGCTGGAGACAGAAAGAACTTTTATCACCCCTGTTGTTAGATAAGGCAAGCGACAGGGAAAGAGGAAATGACCTGCTTAAGGTCACCCAGATGGGAAGTGGCAAGACAGGATGCTGGCCCAGATCTGTGCCCACATAAACCTCACATTGTGCGTAGAATCCAGAGTCTCGGGTCATGCTTGGGCTGACACCCCAAGGGCCGTGGTAAACAGTGAGGGGGGGCGGTCAACAGGAACCCCAGAAGGACCAGAGCATCGGGAACCGGGCCTTGGCTATGTGGGGACGCAGGCTTGGGAGAAGAGCCTGGCCAGGGCAGAAGGGCAGTGCCAGGGAGCAGCGAGAACCTCAGGGACCAAGTCTGGAGCAGAGCTCAGGAACGTGTTATGCATTGGGGGGAGGGGGAGTGGTGGCCAGATGTGGGAGGTGGTTGTTGGGGGAGGCCTCTCATTGGCCACACGTGGGACACACATTGGGACAACCTCAGGCCTGCTTGGCCAGCTGCCTCTGCAGCCAGTTCCAGGAGACACCAATCCCTAGATCCGGCTAGAGTCCTCCCTCGTATCCACTTAGGCTTCCCTGAGCAGTGAGGGAGGCAGCCATCACTGAGATGGGCCCCCGGGAGAAACCTGAGAAAGCCCTGAGTCACGTGAGGGGCCTGGCACACCTGGCCGTCCGTGGGACACGGGGAGCCAGGCCCAGCCCAAGGAATGGCACCCAACCGAAGAGGCCTCTGACAGGTTTTGTCTAGTTCATGGTGGGCCACTGAGCGGAGGGCTGGCCCCAGCTACCTCCTAGGCCCGGGGCCTCCAATGAAAACGCCTTCAGTGGGACCTTCAGCGGGACCCTCAGCAGCTGGGAGGCCTGGGGACCTGCTGAGACCAGGGGATGGGGAAGCCCCAGGAAACAGTCTGGGATGGTCCTCAAGGCTGGGAGCCCCGGATCTGCCAGGCCAGGAGGGGGTGCCAGGCTGCACCATGAAGTAAGCAGGTGAGATTCCAGAGTCTAATATTTGGATGAGGGGCTTCGTGTGTGTGTGTGTGTGTGTGTGTGTGTGTGTGTGTGTGTGTGTGTGTTGGGGCCTCTGCATCTGTCTGTCTGCTTTCTCCATTCTGGGCATGTGCATGAGACCAGGGAGGGCCCTGCAGCCTCAAGTCTATAGTCAGGAAGTGGCAGCTGGTTTCCTGTCCCTCAATCTGATGAGCATCACTTCCTCCCCGGGCCCTGCAACTTCCCCATTGAGACCGACTCACATCTCCAGGACCACGAGCTATGAGGGGGGAAGACTGAGGGAAGCCCCAGAGGCTTGATGACAAGCTGTCGTCCTCACGGACGACAGACAGGGCAGTCTGGCTCTCTCCCTCCCGATCCTTTGATCCTGAAATGACTTCCGTCAGGCGCTCTTGGAGCGGCCTGTGGGTCCTGGGTCCCTCGTCTGCCCTGACCTTGGCTTCCCCGTCTGTAAAGCTCTCTTTCGGACACAGGTCTTCCCGGACTCCCAAGGACTCCAAGTGTGAGCTAAGCAGGGAAGACAGGCTGGCCGCAGACCCTCCTTCAGCCCAGCCCTGTCTCCTGCAGGCCGGCTCAGTTTCACCTTCCTGCCACGGCAGCCAGGGCCCGCAGTGCCCTCCTTCCACCTCGAGTTTCGGGCAAGAGGCTGGCAGCCTGTGAGGACAGGCACTTATGGATCTAGAGGGCTGGTCCTGAGCAGGGAAACGAGTTTCCTTCCCATCACCTCCAAAGACACCTTCGGGCAGAGCCCATAAAGTCTGGCGTGTGGTGTTGCTCTCAGTTGGGCTTCCAGCCTGGGCTCCAGGTTGGATCTGGCCCCCCCCCCCCCCCCCCCCCCCCCCGCCTCCTCCCTGCGTCCCCCTGGGTCCCTGGTCAGCTCAGATTGCTCTGGCTCTGAAGGAGCCCCTGGCACCTTGCCGCAGCCTTGACTGGTGTCAGTTACCTCCCCTACCCCCGCCGCCGCGCCTGGGATGGGCTCACGTGACCCAGAGGCCACCCTTAGATGAAAAGAGACACTAACCCAGGAGAGGGTCATGGAGGAACCCTGGGAAATCACTGCGAGGGATGGGGGAGGGGCCAATGGAGCAGCAAGTGGAATGACAAGGTACAGCCAACCTCCTCTTCCTCAGAACAGACGAAGGAAGCATCACCCAGTAACCCTCTGGGGGACGGGCTCCCCGCCACCGGAACAGGGAGCAGCGAGGAACAGAAAGCCCCCAGCACCACCGTGAAAGACAGACCAAAGAAGGAATCCCTAGTGTCACCCCCGCGGCCCATTCACTGCAGCCCACCAGCATAGAGTGCCCCCACGGTATAATGGGGGACCAGGGGAGTGGGAGCAAAGGCCTGACCTCTAAGCACCAGGGGCTTGCTCCCTGGGCATGCATCAGGGAGCACAGGAGAGGCTGGGGGCGGGGAGAGAGGAACATGCCAGGAGTTGGGGGTACCCTAGGGCCTGGAGCCATGTGCCCTTTCCAAACCCTTGCCTTGAGGGCCCTGGACCCCCAAAGCAGCAAAAACCAGCACCCAGGAAGTCCAGGGCCAATCAGATGCCCTGTATGCTGAGCGAAGTCCTCCAGCAGTGACAGGCGAGGCCTCCCGCCTGCTCTCGGCTGCCCAGGGCTGACCGAACGTGAAGGCTGTGATGGGTCAGGCTGGCACTCACGCGGGTGCTCACCAATCATTCCACAAAGACCCAGGGGACAGAGCCCCGCCCTCAGGGATAAGGGGATGGGCGTCATCACTTCAGGTGACGATGAGTGTTAAGAAGAAAAATAAAGCAAAGTCAGGAGACGGAGCGAGCCGTGGAGGGTGGGGAGGTGTGGGCGTCAGGGAGGTGGCATCTGAGCAGACACCAGAACAGAGAGGACAAGCCATGGGAAGGTTTGGGATGAGCAGCGCTCCAGGCAGAAGGCGCCGAGAGCGCAAAGACCTGGAGGTCAGACTGAGCCTTGTGGGTTTTTAGAGCCGCAGGAAGGCCAGTAGGGCTGGAGCAGATGTGGGAGGGGGCAGGTGGGACCAGGTGGGGCTGGGAGGCTGGCAGATCTCCCAGCTAGAGTTGGAACGCTAGGCAATTGTCGGCAGGGGATGCAGGAAGGGCGGAGCTTTGAAAGCCCTTTCCTTGTGGGAGAGGCCACAGGGGGCCGGCTCTCCTCAGGTGAGAAAGCCAAGGTCAGGGTTTCTCAGAGAGGGTTCCCAGGGCCACCTGCCTCCGAATCATCTGGGTTGAACTGAGTTGTGATGCGATTAATCAATAGTTGCCATCAGGCTCCCTCTTGGGCGCTGTGGGGGTGGACGGTGGTGGGTGAGGGCAGGGGCTGGATGAGGGTGGGGGCCGTGGAGGTGGGAGAGATGGTGGGTGCTGGCAGCATTTAGGAGGTGGGGCCAAGAGGTCTTGCTCAGGGATGGGTAGGACGGGAATCCAGGCTGGCCTGGGCCCGGGTGTGGTATTTATTAGGACGAGGAAGTCTCAGGAGAGGGCGGACTGGATGAGGGGAAAACATCCAGAGTTCCATCTGGCCATGCTGGCTTGGGAGGCCTGTTCAACCCTGAATGGATGGGTCACAGGTGGCTGGGGTTCAAGGCCATGGCCCACGGAGTGCTGTTAGCACCGAGGTGGGAGTGAAAGTGGACACACTGGACAAGGCCACCCTGAAGGGACGGGAGGAGGAAAACAGCAAAGGGGGCTGAGAAGGGAGGCAGGAAGTGGGCAGAGACCAGGGCAGGAGGGTGCTTCTGGGAGGAAGGGGACCAGTGTGTCAGGTGGCTCCCAGGGACCAAGGAAGCAGACCAGCAGACAGACAAGGTGGAGCTGTGGGCGACTCCCACCTGGGGCCCTGGGCGGGGGGTGGGGGAAAAGCACAGGCCAGCAGAGGAGAGAAAACGAGTTAAGGAAGGGAGGGGGAACCCTTCAAGGAATTTGAACTTAAAAGGAAGTGAAGCCGTGGGCAGCAGCTGGAGGGGTGCAGGAACTGGGGTTTCTGGTTAAAATGGGAGCTGTTTCACTTTTGCAGGCTGGTGGGAAAGATGTGCAAGAGAGGGACTGAGCCACGAGGCCCTGGAGGGGCTGGCCTGGGATTTTCAGAGCTGGTGGGCACAGACCCACCCTGAGAGCTGTGAGGCCAGCTCAGGGGAGATGGGGTCCTTCTTGATAAGTGATGGCGCCTGTCCCCAGTCCCCAGTGAGGTAGGCAGCAGGGTCAGGGATCAGGAGGGAGGAGTGAGATGAGATGATGGAGGTGAGGGTCGGCTTCTCGCAGAGTTGGGAGGTGGGGTATGCTGGTGAGAAAACCCAGCAGGATAACTGGGCAGTGCTGGGAACCTGCTGGAGATCTGCGACCTGGGGACCCTGGCCATGTCCATGGCTGGTGCTCTCAGCATGGCTCTCACATGACATCCCTCCAGGCCAGTCCCTGTGGTAAAGAGTCACCACTTTGAGCCCCTGCTTGCCCCCACCCCCACCCCTCTCTGGAGACCCCGACACTGCCAGGAGCCTAAAGGATGCTGCTTGGGGCTCCGGCTACATCCGCTCTGGTCCCCTGGGGCCATGTCAGTTGCCACGTATCACTCTATATTGTCCTATCTTCCTAAACCCGGCCTTGACCTGCCCCTTCCACAGCCTCCCAGGATGGCTTTGCGATTCCCCCTCCTTCCCTTTCCATTCTGGAAGGATTGAGGGGCTTCAAGGCATTCTCCCCCTGTCCTACCCCCACCCCACCCCTCGGTGCACACTGGAAACCACTGAAGATGCCCAGTCCTGGTCTGAGCTCTGCCTCCTCAGGGGCGTGACTCCCTGTCCTGACCCTCTGCTCCCAGTCCCTCCTGCTGGGCCCATCTCTAGGACGTGGGAAAGATGGTCCAGGCAGGAATCACGGACACCACGACTCAAGCTTCCCGGCCACTTTCTCTAGAGCCACAGGGGAGACTGCAGTGAGAAACAGGGGTCCTTGGCCACGCGATCAAGAAACTGCCCAACCAACAGCCTCCCTCGGCCCCTGGGTCCTGCCAGAAACAAAAAGGGTGCACCTCTGGGGAGGCCTCCCGGCTGACCTCCCCAAAGTGCCCCCACGAATGCCTCGCATGAAATGAGGGCAGGCCGTTCGCCCTCCGTCTCCAACAGACGTTTGCAAACTTTAAGTCCCCCGCCCAGTCCTTTCCTCAAGTGGCAGTTTACTTGGGGACAGAGACAGAAACAGCTGTAAGGGCCGCCCTGGTGGAAAGGAGTTCAGGCGCACAGAAGCCTCGTTGCTTGGCCTGACCCCTCCTTCCCCAGAAATGCCCCCCACCACGTCCCCCGCCGGGGACCCCAGCAAGTTTGAAAGCTGCCGTGCTGTTGACAGGCACAGTGACAGAGGGAGGGCGTCCCTGTGCCCCCCTCCATCCAGGATGCAGGGCTCCCCAAAGTCCTGTCCGAGTCGTTCTCAGAGCACCCCCGGCTCCGAGGACATGTCCACTTACCAGAGACGGTGACCACGATGTACTGCTGGGACGCCGGGGTCGGGGTGGGGGCGCCAGCCGGCTGCGAGGGCGTGGGGGTGGCCGGGAGCTCCGTCACATACTGCTTCTGGCTGCCTGGTGGCTGTGCCTGGGGCTGGGGGCTCTGCAACTCAGTGACATATTGGGGCTGGGGGGTAGCCGCGGCGGCAGGCGGCTGGGGGGGCTGGGGCGCCGCTGCTGGCGGCGGTGGTGGCTGGGGCTGGGCCTGTGGTGGCTGGGATGGTTGTGGGGCTGCCTGGAGCTCAGTAACGTACGCTGGTGTTGCCATGCCAACAGTGGGGGAAATGATAATAAATAAGGCTTTTTTTTTTTCTTTTCTTCCTTGGGAAGAAGGGGAGGGGGGGGAAAAAAAAAAAAAAAAAAAAAAAGAAGGAAAAACAAGAATTAATCTACAGGCGGAGGAAACCAGGGGCAGCTCCTGGCTCCCTAGAGACACGGTTAGGTTCATCGCTAACTTAATTAAATCCTGAGGCTGGTGGCCAGAGACAACCAACCCATCACTGCAGGGGAACTGGTTATGGACTGGGGCTGGCCCACGCTTCTTCCACTCACCCCTGTCCAGGGCTTCTGCCTTCTTCCTTCCCAGCCTCGGCTGCCTGGGGGACCCCTGTGTCAAAGGAGGGTGAGGGAGGGTGGGGTCTTGGGCCCTCACCCAGAGACAAATAGTACACTTCTCCTGAGGGCTCCTGCAGACTGGGCAATGTGCTGAGTGCTTTCTCCCCATTATTTCATTTTAAACTTTGCAACAACCACGCCTGGGTTTGGGTTTGCTCCTGCCGGATGAGGAGCTGAGGCTCAGAGAGGTTAAGGAGCTTGCCCCAGGCCACACAGCAGGCTGAGGCTGAGTCCTGGGCACTCTGAGCACCTGAGTAGCTGGCTAATTGTTGGAAGGTAAGGTCGTGGGGAAAGCTGTCTCGCAGCCAGCCTGCCCCAGTTCCCTACATGCCTGCTATTTGGGCTTGGATTCTTGGCTGGGTATCATTCCCAGTGGGATGCCAGACAAGGGAAGAGTGTTTTTGAGTCCAAAAAGCTCTTAGAGCAGCTTGTGGCCACAGAGGCTTTCAGGCCCTTGAATGGACCGTAATGGGTTACCATAGCAGATGTGAGCTCATCACAGGAAGAGTGCCCTTCCGAGTCTAGGGGCACCGGGCTGGGAGCAGGCCCCGGCCACAGGGCAGGCTCAGCAGTCACCGCTGACCTCAGAACGGGGCCGGCCCAACCAGGCAGAGGCAGCCTTTCTGGCTGCTGAGGGGTCGTGGGTCCCGCTCCCAGGTACTGGGCTAGGCACCCGCCCCGCCCCTCCTGATGAGCCCAGTCCCTTCTAGCTGACCGCGCCCCTCCCAGTGCTAAGCCCCACCCCCGCAAGCCCCACCTCCCTCTCACCAAGCCCAGAAGATGGGCAAACGGTTCCCCCGGTGGCCGCCGCCGCCCACACTAACGGGTGCCATCCCCAGCCCCTGAACATCTGAGGACAGCGGAACAAACACTGGGGTGGTTAACAGAAGCTCCAGCCCCCGTATCTTCGCGGCCCCTGCCAGCCCAGGGAAGTATTTGAGTTTGACAGCCCTGCCCGTAGTCGCCTGTGACACCCGTGGGCACTCCAGGCCCCGCTGGCCGCTGAACCAGAGGCTCTCCTGTGCTAACCCTTGAGCACCTGTGTGCCATCGCACGCCAACAGGCAGCCCTCCGGCCACTGGTGACGAGGAGTGGGATTTGCAAGGGGAAGGACGCAGGGGGTGGGGGGGGGGGTGGGGGGGTGGGGACAACTCTTGGTTGACCGGAAGCCCCAGGAGCCCTGGCTGCGATCACCTCTGCACAGCAGCCCCATGACGGAGGAGCCACCATGGCCATTTTACAGATGAGCAAAACCACGCCAAGGGTACCCAGCAACTGGTAAGAAGAGGATTTGAACCCAGGTCTCTCTGAGCTCCAGATGTGTGCTCTTAACTGCTAGCCCCACCCCGGGAGCCAGGCGCAGGGCTCACTTACTTCTCTCAATCAGTACATAGCGTGTTCCCTGTTTTCCAGATGGGGACACCTGAGCCCCACGCACAGAGATTAAACACCTGCCACGCGCAAGAAGATGTCATCATCCTGCAGCCCCTGCCCTCCCAAAGTCTTCGTGCCAGCATCAGAGGGGCTGCCTTATGGGGGCTCCTCACACCATCAGGTCCAAACTCTGGCCGAGCTCAGGGGCTCGAGTCACGGCTGCTGATCAGTGTCCGTCTGTTTGGGGTCAGAGCCACCTCGACGCGAACCCTGACTGGTCTCTTAATTCATGAACACGTTACTGACCTTCCGCTGGGCCTCAGTTTCCCCATCTGTACCTGGGGATGAGGAGGACACCGATGCATAGGGCTGGTGTAAAGGTCCGACGAGACAAGCCCAGCACCCAGTAAGCCCTGAGAGGTGGAAAACACTATTCTCCTTCTCACTGAACAAGTATCTGTGCCACGTAGAGATGGAGGGGGAAGGGGAAAGAGGTCTTAGAAAGAGGTGCCCAGGGGGACTCCAACCCTGGTGTTTGTTCATCAGCATCACCTACGGAGCTAGTTAAATGCAGGCTCCTGGGCCCCACTGCCCAGAGTCTGGGATGGCCCCAGAGTCTGCTGTTTGAGCTAACTCTCCACCAGATGATTCGAGGCAGGTGGCTCTGGGGGACGTCTGTGAGAAACCCTGGCCCGGGCTTTTCTGAGCCCCAGCACGGCTTGCTCCTGGGGTACCTCCCACAAGGAAAGAACTTTAAAAGCTCCACACTTGCAGGTGCTTTCTCCTCCTTGAGGTGCAAAGCCCGAAGGCCTCATTCCTTCCACTCAGGGGCAGGGGAAGGAAGGGACAATGAAGGCTGAACAGCGAAATTGAAAAGGAGGAGGGGAGGGGCGCCTGGGTGGCTCAGCCTGTGAAGTGTCTGACTTCGGCTCAGGTCACGATCTCACTGTTTGTGAGTTGGAGCCCCGCATCAGGCTCTGTGCTGACAGCTTAGAGCCTACAGCCTGCTTCAGATTCTGTGTCTCCCGCTCTCTGCCCCTCCCCCACTCGGAGTCTGTCTCTCTCTCTCTGTCTCTCTTAAAAATAAATAAACATTAATTTTTTTTTTTAAAAGAAGGGGAGATTAGTGAAACAGTTAAACCAACTTCTCTATTGGCAACTGTCATTGCCATCAGTCTCCAGGAAGGGCCATACAGGATCCCAAGTTTCCCACAATTGTGTGACCAGGAAGCCCTTTTCTTTCCATTCGTGGATGAGTAGGTTAAGCACTGTTCTGCAAGGTGCTCCCTAGAGAGAAATAAGTCACGAATATTTATACGGCATGAGACCCCGTTCTTTACAGAGCAGGGCACACAGAACAAGGGAATCACTCAGCAAACCTGTTCCTTGGCAATGAGACTGCCAAGAAAGTCACCAATGGCTGTATCTATCTTTCAAAGTCAGTATCTGTTTTTGGAGAATGTTTGCATCAATCATTGAATCAATCAATCTGTGGGCAGGCAGCCTCTATTGCAACTACTCAACTCTGCCCTTGCAGTGAAAGCAGCCATAGATAATATGTAAACAAATGAACGCAGCTATGTGCTAATAAAACTTTATTTATAGACACTGAAATTTGAATTTCATATCCTATCACGTCAGGACATTTTATTCATGCCACACAATATTCTCCTTTTTGATTTTTCACCCCCAATCTCTGAAAAGTGTAAAAATCATTCTTTGTTCACAGGCCACACAAAACCAGGCGGCAGTCAAAGTTTGCCGACCTCTGTTCTGGATGCCAGATTCCACAACCAGATGGTTTATATCTTGGACAAGGCCCTCCGAAGGAAATGGAAAGAAAGCTCACTTTCCTCATCCGTAGAATGGCTTCAATGGGGAACTTGCAGGGGAACAGGGAATTTAAATATCATGATGTGCGTTTCCTTGATCCTCTATAGCCAGTTAGTTTTTAAGACTTCTCTGTAATTCCTCCAAAACAGATCCTAAGGCTGGACACTTCTCTCCACTTTCATCAGCCAATCTCAGTTGTCAGACCCCCACAACACTCTCATTACTGGCTCCTAGCTCCAGTCTCGCCTCTATAGTCTTTAAGATCCTTTGAAAACACATGGGGCGCCTGGGTGGCGCAGTCGGTTAAGCGTCCGACTTCAGCCAGGTCACGATCTCGCGGTCCGGGAGTTCGAGCCCCGCGTCAGGCTCTGGGCTGATGGCTCAGAGCCTGGAGCCTGTTTCCGATTCTGTGTCTCCCTCTCTCTCTGCCCCTCCCCCGTTCATGCTCTGTCTCTCTCTGTCCCAAAAATAAATAAACGTTGAAAAAAAAAAAAAAAAAGGTCTAAAAAATAAAAAATAAAAAAAAGATCCTTTGAAAACACAAATCCTATCTTGTCACTCTTGTATTCAGGAGGTTCCAAGGCTCCTATCACAGAAATTAAATAAAATCCAGAGCCCGTCCCAAGACCTCTGGGGCCTTGAGGCATCTAGCCCCTCAAGTCTCTCCTTCTCACTTTGAATGTTCTAGTCAAACTGGCTCTTGCTCCGAGAATGTTCCATGCCTCCTCCTGCCTCAGGACCTTTGCACCAACTCTTCCACCTGACTGACATCCTCTCCTCACCTCTACTCCCATTCTCCACTGCTGGCTGCCTCATATCATTCAGGTCTCAGCTTATATGTCACCTTCTTGGGTCTCAAGTGTGCCTCCCACCCCAAGTACTCTGAAGCACAGACTCCTGTTTTATTTTCTTCCTGGACCTCTATTTCCTTATTTGCTTCTTTTTTCTTTTTTTAAACATTTATTTTATTTTTGAGAGAGAGAGAGAGAGAGAGAGAGAGAGAGAGCGCGAGAGCAGGGAAAGGGCAGAAAGGGGGAGACAGAGGATACGAAGCAGACTCTGCTCTGTGAGCACAGAGCCCAATACGGGGCCCGAACTCACGAACCGTGAGATCATGACCTGAGCCAAAGTTAAGAGTCAGCCGCTTAGCCGGCTGAGCCACCCAGGCGCCGCCCCCCCCATTTTCTTATCCATAGTTCCTCTTCCTTCCATGACCAGAAACGCAAGCTCTCCCAGGGCCGAGACCTGGCCCGCCTTGCCCATCACTGACCTCCGGGTCCAGAACACTGACGGGCACGTAGTAGGGACTCAACTTTTACTGTCAAGTGAGTGTCCACATGCCAGGAACACACTGTTAATGGGTGTCAAAGGTCACTGTGAATCTACCAACGGACGAGACCTTGTGAAAGAGTTACTGCCTCCTGCCTCTGCCTGCCAGCAGCAGGCTTGTGCAGCAGGGCTGGGCAATGCCCCCTGGTCCAGAACGGGCTGCCCAGCCCAAGAAGAGCATGCAGTGTGCCGTTGCTATCTGCAGGCTGCATCCCCGGGGAAGTCTGCCTGGCCCATCCCCGAGATGTTGAGACGTGTATGGGGAGGGGAGGGCAAGGACTTCAGCTCCAGGGACACCATTCCCACGACACCCACATCTCTGGCTCACCCAGCTGCCTCCTGGAAGCCTTGGGGCTGAGTCTGGGCCCAGGCCCAGGAGAATTTTTTCTGTTTGGCTGCTCTCCTGAAGCGGGAGAAGGACTATTCAGGAGCGAGGGGAATAACACTTTCCCACTAGAAACGAGTCCTGGTATCCAGCTTCCCGGGATCTCTGTCATCTCTGTCATCTGCCCACACAGCCCAACAAGTGAGTCAACCTTTAAAGCCACTAGGCTCTCACCCAATTCAAAATGATAAAAATAAATACAAGCGGTGTAATTCGGAGGGCTGAGCAGGAAAGGACAATCATGATAATAAGGGTAGCCGCTAACACAGTTTGAGCAATTACTATGTATTTGATGTTCAACATGGATTCTTTTATCGGGTCCATAACACAGGAATATGAGATTAAGAGTATTACCAATGGCCACTGTCCCTCGCTTGGACAAAAGGAAACTGAGGTTAGAGAAGTACAGTAACTCATCGAAGGGCACACAGCGACAGTTGATTGCGAGAAAGCAGCTGATTGCTTCCACAAGCAAACTAAACCAGTGCCCTCAACCCTAGTCACAAGACCCCTCTGGGCTTGGGCCCTTCAAATGTAAAAGTTATGGGGGGGGAGGGGGCAGTTAACAAGCCTAGATAACTGCTAACATCGCCTTCTGCTCAAAGTTTGCCTTTCCAACAGGTGGTGATGACCTTTCTGGCGACTTGGTATTTCCAGTCTGGCTCGGAAAATTAATCTCTGCCTTTCTGAACTTTCAAGGGGTCCTGTCACCTCTCAAAGAGGAACGGGTCTAGAAAAAGTCCCCGAGAAGTGAGACCCCCCCCCACCCCTCCCCCCTTGTCTCAAATTCTTGACGGAAAGCCTTAGGAGAGCCTGAGATCCTTTTCCTCGAAGTTGATTGACTTTAAAAGAAAAGGGCTACAGTTTGCACACCGCCACTCAGCTCTGCTGATGCCGAGCTCCAAAGCAAGACAGAGAACAAGCAAAGTGGACTTGGCCCAGCTGGCTATCTGAAAAAAATAAATCCTTCCCCAAGCAGGTAGATCCTGTTGCCCGCCAAAGCAGTCGCTCAGATTCTCCTGTAACCAACATGGAACACTTCCCCTTTCCTCTAATCTTGATGTGCCGCTCCTGCCCACGTGGCTCTGGAGGCTGGTACCTCCTCAGTGACATGTGACCCAGCTGACACCAACTTGATTGACACAAAAACATGTGTCTGGCCAAGAGAAGCAGCTTAAGAAATCTAAGAAACTTCTCCAGGCGCCATTTGCTTCCCATTCCCAGAAAGGCAGACCTTGATGGGCAAGAAGGTTAGAAATCGTCCCATCTCCAGAAACAAGTCCTCTGGCCAGGGACGATACGAGGTCTAAGAGAGCAGTGCACAGAGAAGCAATCAAGTTTCTGTTCGACTACCTCAGTCACCCCAGATCACTCCTCCCCTGCCATGGGCTTCGACTTCTGCAAACCAATCCTTCCGGCTGAAGCCATATTCCTAGCCCACAGTTTCGCCATGAAACTTTGTTTTCCTTTGCTTTCTCTCCGAGAATAAGGGAGATTTAGGAACAGACGGCAGTGTGGAAATCAAGATTAGCTAACAGTTCTATCAAACCATATTCAAAAATAGCACATAGCAGTAAAAGTTCAAAGATGAGGCCTAGAGAAATTCCTGAAAGGAGTCAGAAATCGCTGAAATGTAGAAAAGGGACGATGGCAATGATTCTCCCCACTTTACAGAATGGAAAACTGAGGCCTCAGATGTGGCAGACACGGAGTGCTGGGAATGACTGGGGTGGGGTGGGTTCTAAAGCGACGCAGCACAGGTGGCTCTCCATCCCTTTGGGAGGCTGTAAGGCCCTGGCGGCAACTGCCCCACCCGGTTCCCCCGCCACCGGCACCCGCCGGCCCCGCCCACACCTTACGACCTGGCCCCGCCCATTCACCTCCGCCCCGCCTCGCCCCTCCCTCGCTCCCATTGGCCCAGCCTCCCCAGGCCCGCCTCTCCGCGCCTCCCAACATATAAAAGCCCCCCGCCCCGTCCAACCGACCTCCACTCGCCGCCGGCCTGCTAGCGCCCGCCCCTCGCGGGGGCTGGGCCCCGGACCCCAGGGGCGGGTGGTGTCGCCCCAGCCGGGCCCCGGCCCCCTCCCCCACGGCCCCGACAGTCGCCGCCGCCATTTTGACCGCCCGCCCCTTCCCCCCGGACTATGATTACAGCGACACCCGCCGCCCGGGCCCCGCCGCCCTCCCTGGCCGGGCCCGCCACCCCAGGGCCGCCCGGGTTACCTCGGCTTCTTCCTACTTCTGTCCGCAGAAGGGCTTTCCAGAGGTCTCGGAGGCGATGTTGGGAGGGGGACGGAACGTGCCGGGGTCCCCGGGCCGGGCAGGGGGGGGTGGGGGTGGGGGTCGGCCGGGCGGTTGTTGTTGTTGACTCGCGTTGCCGGGTTGCTTGGTCGCCACGACTACCGTGGCTATGGCGCCTCCGTTTCCCTCACCGGGGCAACTGTTGCTACCCACCCTACACACGTCATGAGCGGGGGCGGAGTCCCGGGTGATTGGCGGCGCCAGGAGAAGTGATTGGATGGCGCTAGGTCCTGCTGCTAAGCTATTGGTCCTAAGTCACGCTTTTCAACACCCTCTCGACTTCTCGGCGCTCTGATTCATCGGTGTGAATGTCCATCAAAGGAAATTGAACCCTCAAAGGCAGAAGAACCCGTCACTCCCGCAAGGAAGCAGCGGCCTAAGAATAAAGGGGTGGGGTCTGTGAGGTTGGGATTGGCTTGCGGCTGTAAAACCTGCCTTATGGTTCAGCTAAAGGGATGTCAATCCATTCCAAAGGTTTGCCGCGCTCTCCAGCTGGGAACCGTGCGCATGCGCAGCACGCAAAGCCAGCTGGGAGTGGTAGTCCGCTCAGCGTACTTTAAAAACCTTACCAACTATAAAAGGCGAGAAAGGAAAGCTCTCTTCCTTCAGACTTCTTCCTGCCCCGGTGGGTCAGTTCCTCGCCTCGCGCGCTTACGTCACGGGAGGAATGCAGTGACGCGCGCGGCTCGTCTGTGACGTCAGCGGCGGAGCTGGGCTAGGGATTCAGTGACGTCACTGGGCGCTCTTCCCCTCCCCCCTATTGCCCTACGTTGGTAAGATGGTCGTGGGATGTGAAGGCTGGGTTCGATCCCGGGTCCCATCCCTCGAGCAAACTTCCCCCGCCACCTCCGCCTAGACCCGGCCTCCGCGAGGGCTCCCGCCTCCCCCTCCTATCGGGCCGGAAAAGGTCACCGCTGCCGGGACAACCGCGGCTATCTCCGCCCCGCAGGCGGTGCGGACAGCCCTGGGAAAGGTCTCCTGCAAGCGGAGGACTTAATTAGAGGCTTCTAGAGCGGGCGATAAGCAAAGGTCGGCGCCCAGCACCCCCAGGGGAGTGCGGGCTGCTCACCAAGGCTCCACACCGCACCCCGATGCTCTTCCCCCTCCGTCGCGCCGCCCCCTCACCGTCCTCCTTGCCTCAGTTTCTCCAGGAGAGAAGAGACAGAAGCGGGTCGAGACTAGGTTGAGGGCGCAGAAACTCAATCATCAAGATAAATGACATTCTATCCAATATTTTTTAAGTATCAAAATTAATGGGGAAAAAATAAATCCCTGATGACCAAACTACCAAAATTTTAAATAAAGATAGGATCCTGCCAGGAGTGGGATCAAGATGAAGTGAGTCACGCAAGTGCTGGATCGGATCTTGTCTTTTACTTTTTCAAAAACATATTTTAATCCTCAAATTTTTTTGCATTAATTTTGATTTCTCAAAATAGTAATTATCTTGATAAATGAGTTTTTTGCCCTCCCCCCCCCCCCCCCCCCACCCCCGCCTGCCCCGCCACCCCCTTCAGTTTTGCGCCGTGGTCTCCACCAGAGACAGGAAAATGAACGAAAAAGCTCAGAGCCCACGGTTCTACTTGTAGTCCTGCTGTGTGACAGTGTGACGAAGCCGCTCTGTCTCTGAGCTGCTGTTTCCTGGTTCAACCAACTTCACCCCTCTTGTGTGCAAGGCCCAGGCTGTAAAAGTAAAGAAAGCAGACAAAACCTCAGGCTTTGCATTTTATTAAGAGAGACACCTTGGGGCGCCTGGGTGGCGCAGTCGGTTAAGCGTCCGACTTCAGCCAGGTCACGATCTCGCGGTCCGTGAGTTCGAGCCCCGCGTCGGGCTCTGGGCTGATGGCTCAGAGCTTGGAGCCTGCTTCCGATTCTGTGTCTCCCTCTCTCTCTGCGCCTCCCC
This sequence comes from Lynx canadensis, assembly GCF_007474595.2. Taxonomy (NCBI): domain Eukaryota; kingdom Metazoa; phylum Chordata; class Mammalia; order Carnivora; family Felidae; genus Lynx; species Lynx canadensis. Next base: position 9,647,987 of record NC_044304.2, read on the forward strand.
CGTTCATGCTCTGTCTCTCTCTGTCCCAAAAATAAATAAACGTTGAAAAAAAAAAATTAAAAAAAAAAAAAGAGAGACACCTTTACTAGTGAAATGACTACATAAGATAGGTTTTTAAGGGGCTGTAAGAGTGACATGGGAGGGGGTGGGAGAGGAGTGACAGGATGCAGTGGCCTGTGTCACTTGAGGGAGGGGTCCTGCAGTCCTGAGTTGTGAAAAGAAGCCAACTCCATAAAACCCAGGTGGAGGGAACGGCGGGGAGGAGGGGAGGCGGGAGATAAACATCAGGCTGGGGCAGAATGAGCAAAGAGGAAAGCGTCAGGAGGTGAGGTCAGAGAAGCAAAGGCAGCCAGGTGATTCCCCAGAAACCCTCCACCTCCCAACAGCCCCGCAAAGTGGAATATCCACCCCCCCCCCCACCGCCCCACTAGACGGGTAAAGCAAAAAAGCAAATAGAGTCTCAGAGGTAGAAGGAGATTCTTCCGGGATCACGCAGCTGGGAGGCAGCAGAGCCCAGACAGCCTGTCTCCTTTTCTGGGCCTTTCCGATGTGCTTTGATGCCCCTGGGTGTGACCCTACACGGTAGAGGAAAATCAGCAGCAGTTTCAATCAGCCTGGAAATGCTCGCAGAGCCCCAGCCCTGATAAGTCCACCCAAGAATGAATGCGACTTGCAGGCATAAGGTGGCCAGGATAAATCCCAGCCCGCAGAGCCAGTCAGCCCCTGCAGCTGCGTCTGTGAGACAGGTGGAGGTCCCAGGGCCAGCCCTGTGTGCATGGGGGCCACGGGGGGGACTAGAAGCCCTATTGCCACCTCCCACCCACTTCCCCACCTCCCTGAAGTCCCTAACCCCCCAGTGAGCACAGCCAAGCCTGGAAATCATTTCTTCAATCGCAAATATTCATTATAAGCCTTTGTGGCAGGGAAGGCAGTGTGGGCTAGAAATGTTCTATTTTTTTTTAATAGTGTTTGCATGGGTTTATAGATATAAAAAATTCCCTGACCTCTCCATTCGAAATCTATGTCCTTTATGTATGTTATACCCCAATTTGAAACTTAAAAACACACGTTATATATACACCATTGGAAGTCAAGTTACACTCTTGACCAACTCCTTTCTGAAACATTGGTAATTAGGGGGGCCTGGGTAGCTCAGTCCATTAAGCATTCATTTCTTGATTTCAGCTCAGATTATGATCTCACAGTTCGTGGGATCAGGCCCCATGACGGGCTCCTCGATAATGGCACAGAGCCTGCTTGGGATGCTCTCTCTCCCTCTGTCTCTTTCCCTCTCCCGCTTGCTCACTCTCAAAATAAATAAACTTTTTTTTTTTTTTTTTAATGCAGAAAGAATGAAAGAATTAGAAAAAATGCCATTTTGGGGCTTGGGCATCCAGCTCTTGATTTTGGTTCAAGTCATGACCTCATGGTCTGGTGAGTTTGAGCCCCATGTTGGGCTCTGTGCTGACAGTGCAGATCTTGCTTGGGATTCACGCTCTCCTTTTCTCTCTCTGCCCCTCCTTCCCTCTTCCTCTCTCTCTCAAAATAAATGAACTTAGAAAAAGAAAAAGAAAATTTGCCGTTTTGCAAAAGCCAAGGAAATCCTTGATCAGGGCAATGATCGTCGATGGGCATCATAAAGCAGCAGGTGAGAGAATGACGGGGAACAGACTAGGCACAGGGTGCCGGATGGCTCCTGGAGCCCAGGGGTGTGGACTTGATCACGGAGGCCTGGCTGTCACCGGCATTAGCTGCCAGGCAGCTCAGCAGCACAGTAAAGGGCCCTGGGCCTCCCGATGTGATGCGAAAGGAAGTTCACAGCTTCCCCTAGGACACGTCTTGCCAAAACGTTAAACCTGACTGATGAAGTCTCTCAACCTCACATCCAGTTTGCAGGAAATGGAAAGGGTAGAGAAACAAGTTAAATGACAATATCAGGAAGCGACAGACAGACAAATCCAGCGTTGGGGCGGGGGGGGGGGGGGGTGTACCACATGACAACTGTCCCTGTGTCTTCAATAAGTCAGTCATGAAAAAAAGGGACTGGGGACTTTTCTAGGGCAGGCGGCACCGTCGACACTTGGGGCCAAATTGTTCTTTGTGGTGGGAAACTGTCCTGTGTGTTTTATGATATTAAGCAGTGCCCCTGGCCGCCACCCACTAGATGCCAGTAGCCTCCTCCCCCAGCCAGGTATGACACAAAGATGGCTCTAGACAAACGTCCTTGGAGATACTACCCTAGAGGATGGTACATCAAGGGACAGAAGGGCACGGGCTTCCCAGCTATCCACCAGCAGAGACCAACCTTCTCTCGCATTTAAGCCAGTCATCAGGTCTCTGTTAAACCAAGGGAACCGCGCCTCGGTGGTTCTGTTCCAAATTTTTGTATTCATTGAAAGTTTTGCACCGGGTGAGCATACTCACTGAGGTGGGTCACTGGAGGCAACGTACATGTCCATTTTTCTAGCAAGATGAACTAAGAAAGCCGCATGATCCAGACTCCTCAGCCAAGTAGCCCGGCAGCAAAAAGTAGCTTACAAAGTATCGTGCTAATGGGCGTGAAACCCAGACACCATAGCATTTTAAGACCCCGCAACCCTGTTCCTCCCCCAAGCGGCGGGAGAAAGAGATCTCCGTGGAGTTTTGCTAAAAGGGAGAGAAAGAAGAAATTTAAAACTCTCTACGAATGTGCCAGCTACTAAGGAGAATCTGACCCTCGGTGCATTGGAATGCAAACGAGACATCCTCCTGTTACACTGGCAAATCATCATCAAAGCCGGTGCATTTCTGCTTATTATTAAGTGTTATGCTTAGCAGGCTAGTTCTAACTTTTCAAGCCACACAATGGGGTAAGAGAAAAAAAAATATCATAAATGTGTGAATACTGTGCAGATGTAGCCATGGATGAAATGGAATCTAGTGTCAGAGGACGCCCAGTCCAACAGGTTTGGGGAACTATGTTGCAAGCAGGGTTTTGATGAGTTAAGGTGATCTTGGGAAAATATTGTTGAAGGTATTGCATCATCGAGCGGAAGGAAAAGTTGGGGGGAAAAAAAAGGAATGAACTGAGATTTACAAAATAACAGGGGCGCCTGGGTGGCTCAGGCGGTTAAGCATCTGACCTCAGCTCAGGTCATGATCTCACGGTTCGTGGGTTCAAGCCCCGCATCGGGCTCTGTGCTGACAGCTCAGAGCCCGGAGCCTGCTTCGGATTCTGTGTCTGTGTCTCACTCTCCCCTGCTCACGCTCTTTCTCTCTCTCTCTCAAAAATAAATAAACATTAAAAAAAATTAAAATAAATACAAAATTAAAAAACAAAAATCTGAGATGTGAGGGACGCTTGGGTGGCTCAGCTGGTTAAGCCTCTGACTCTTGATTTCAGCTCAGGTCATGATCTTGAGGTTTGTGAGTTCAAGCCCCACGTAAGGCTCTGTGCTGACCGCACAGAGCCTGCTTGGGGTTCTCTCTCTCTCCCTGTCTCTCTGCCCCTCCCCTGCTCTCTCTGGCACATGTCGTCCCCCCCAGTCTTTCAAAATAAAAACTTTTTTAAAAATCTGAGAGGTGATCCCCTAAATACTTGGGCTTTGAGAGAAAATGCTTGGGACACACACGTATCCACATGAACTTGTGTCAACCTATTCCCACCCCCCACCGAGTGGTAAGACAATTTTTGGTGGGGAGAGGCCGAAGGAAATAAGTTAATAACCGCTTTGACTCTCTTTTTTTTTATTATTTTTTTTGTTTTTTTCCAACGTTTTTATTTATTTTTGGGACAGAGAGAGACAGAGCATGAACGGGGGAGGGGCAGAGAGAGAGGGAGACACAGAATCGGAAACAGGCTCCAGGCTCCGAGCCATCAGCCCAGAGCCTGACGCGGGGCTCGAACTCACGGACCGCGAGATCGTGACCTGGCTGAAGTCGGACGCTTAACCGACTGCGCCACCCAGGCGCCCCCCGCTTTGACTCTCTTAACAAAAATGCAATATATCACTGAGCTGAAAGGGTACAGATGCAAATCTAGTACACAGTCCCGTTGTGCCAGTCACAACATACTTGCACACACATACAAAGTGAGCATATAAACATACACAGTGCTACATCCTATTGCTCGAGGTTATGTACCTGTTCAGGAACACAGGGCAAATGTCTTAGAGATTCTGGCAGTGGTTTGGGAAGAGCAAGAAATTGGTTATCTGGGATGAAATTACACCAGTGGGCGCTTTGCCTGGACCAGTGAGGGCGTGATAGTGTCTGGGGAGAGATGGGACTGGGTGAGACCTAGGTTCACTGGCATTTGGGGAGCATATAGCAGATGGCAAACGGCTGAGGGCCAATTGGGAGGTGAATGGAGACAGTGAATGTAGGTTAGATGTATTTGGGTCAGGAAGACAGATTTGAAATCTGCACTAATATGGTGGCTGCTGGGGGCGGGGGGGGCAGAGGAAGGGATACCTTTTATTTATTTTTTTAATTTTTTTGAAACGTTTATTCGTTTTTGAGAGGGCTCGAGGGCTGGGGGTGGAGCAAGGAGAGAGGGGGACAGAGGATCTGAAGCGGGCTCTGCACTGTCAGCACAGAGCCCGACGCGGGACTCGAACTCATGAACCGTGAGATCATGACCCGAGCAGAAGTTGAACTCTAAACAGACTGAGCCACCCAGTCGCCCCTACCTTCTATTCCTTTTTCTGCCAAATTGCTCTGGCTGGGACTCGCGGTACTGTGTTGAATAAAAGTAGTGGGAACGGGTACCCTTGTCTCGTTCCTGTCTTAGAGGAAAAGCTTTCAGTGTTATACTATTATGATGTTAGTTGTGGGCTTGTCGTACGTGGCCTTTATTACCTCGAACTACTTCTCCTCTATGCCCAGTTTGTTGAGAGTTTCCGTTACGAAAGGATGTTGGATTTTGTCGAATGCTCTTCTGCATCTCTTGAGATGATCATTTATGATTTTTGTCCTTCATTTTGCTAGCGTATTACACTGATTTGCGGATACTGAGCCGTCCTTGCATCCCCGGAATAAATCCCACTTGATCGTGGTGTGTGATCCTTTTAATGTATTGTTGAATTCAGTTTGCTAATATTTTGTTGAGGGTTTTTGCACCTACGTGCATCGGGGATCCTGACTAGTAATTTCCCACATGCTGTTAAAATTCAAAGTAACTTGGGATGCCTGGGTAGCTCAGTCAACTAAGCGCCGGACTCTTGATCTCAGCTCAGGTCATGATCTCACAGTTCATGAGTTCGAGCCTGGCGTCGGGCTCTGTACTGACAGTGCAGTCTTCTTGGGATTCTGTCTCCTCCTCGGCCCCTTCCCCACTCTCTAACACACGCTGTCTCTCTCAAAATAAATAAATACCCTTAAAAAAAAATAAAAGTCACTAAAATAAAATACAACGAACAACTTAGTTCCTCATCGCTATTGGACACATTTCAAGCGCTCAGTAGCCAGCTGGTGGCCACCATCGTGGAAAGCACAGATATAGAACACTCCCACCATCGTAGAAAGTTCTGTTGGTCTGGGCTGTAAATCAACTCTGAAAAGACATTTCACAGACTCAGGGAAATTTGAATATGTGTTCGGCGTAAGATGATACCGAAGAATGATTGTATATTTGTCAGTGTATAAATATCCTTATTTTCTAGAGATGCATGTTATACGTAGTATTTAGAGACGAAAAATGATGTCAGTCAGGTTGACTAGGGTGTTTAAAGCACCGCACAAGACCAGGCGTCCATCAAATTCTCAATAAATGTCAGTGTTCATTAATTTAAAAGTTTGGAGAAACGGCAACCTGGGAGAAAATATTTATCCCCCATCGGATAACCAGATAAGAGATCTCCTTAATATATAAAGAACCCCTAGAAATCAAGAAGAAAAAGATCAACAACCTAAAAAATAACGGGCAACGAAGGTGACCAGAGAGGAAAGAGAAAACTGTAATAGCTCTTGAACACATGGAGTATGTCCCACTGTACTTATGGAAGGGAAGTGTAAATTTTCTCTATTCCGAGATACCATTTTTCACCTGTTATGCTGGCAAAAATCCAAAGGTTGACACACTCTGTGGGTGAGGCCATAGAGGAGCAGAACACTCATTAATTGCTGGAGGCAGTGTGGATTAATCTATCCCCCAAAGGGGAAATTTGGCAATATCTATAAAAAGCACAAATGCGCATATTGTTCGAGCCAGAAATCTCACTTTGGGGAATTTTTCTACTGATACACTTGCATATGTGCGAAATGACATTTCTACAAGGTTTTTCACTGCAGTGTTAGCTCAAGAACAAACGGATGAAAAATGTCGCCCATCTCTGGGAGTGAAATTAACTATGGGACATCCACACAGCAGAATATTACCTAGCTGTAGAGCAACAACAAGGTGTGTGAAGAGAGTTTCAATATGGGGAGATCTTTGGCATTTGTTGTTAAGTGAGGTGGGGGGGGGAGCAAGGTGTAGCAGAATGTATAAAACGTGCCACCCTGAATTGAAGTTTTGACACATGCTACAACATGGATGAACTTGAAAACGTCGTGCCTGGGGCACCTGGGTGGCTCAGCTGGTCCAGCATCTGACTCTTGATTACAGCTCAGGTCATGGCCTCGTGGTTTGTGAGTTCAAGCCCCACATCAGGCTCTGCACTTGACAGCGTGGAGCCTGCTTGGGATTCTCTGTTTCCCTCTCTCTCTCTCTGCCCCTCCCCTGCTCATGCACACACTCCCTTGTTCTCTCTCTCTCTCTCTCTCAAAATAAATAAATTAACTTAAAAAAAAAGGAAAAGAGGGACGTCTGGGTGGCTCAGTCAGTTAAGGTTCCAACTCTTGATTTCCGCTCAACACAGTGATCTCACGGTTTGTGAGTTCGAGCCCCCGCATCAGGCTCTGCGCTGTGTCAGCTCAGAGCCTGCTTGGAAGTCTCTCTCCCTCTCTCTGTGCCCCTACCCACCCCCTCTCTTTCCCAAAATAAAGAAATAGACTTAAAAATTAAAGAAAAGAAAAGAAAACATTGTGCCAAGTTCAAGAAGCCAGACACAAAACGACAAACGTCATAGGAGTTTACTCACACGAGGTACCTGGAATGGGCAAATCCATAGAGACCAAAAGGGGGAATGATGGGTGCCTGAGTGGAAGGGGGGAAGTGAGAGATTAGTGTCTCATGGGGACAGAGTTTCAGTTTGGGAAAATGAAAGAGTTCTGAAGAGGAGCGCCTGGGTGGCTCAGTGGGTTAAGCGTCAGACTCTTGATACCGGCTCAGGTCGTGATCTCAGGGTTCGTGGGATTGAGCCCCAGGTCGGGTTCTGTGCTGACATCGTGGAGTCTGCTTGGGATTCTCCCTCTCTTTTTTTCTCTCTCTGTCTCTCGGCCCCTCCCCTATTGTGCACGTGTGTGCATGCTCCCTCGCTCTCTCTCAAAATAAATAAATTTTAAAAATAAAATTTAAAAACATCTGAGAAGATTTAAAAATATAGGGGTGGTAAACATGGATGGTGGGGACGGCTGTACAACAATGCGACGTATTTAATGCTGCTGAACAGGACACTTAAAATGGTTAAAATGACATATTGTATGTTATGTATATTTTACCACAATAAACAATTAAAAACATTTTTTTAATGTTTGTTTATTTTTTTTTAATTTTTTTTAACGTTTATTTATTTTTGAGACAGAGAGAGACACAGCATGAATGGGGGAGGGGCAGGGAGAGAGGGAGACACAGAATCGGAAGCAGGCTCCAGGCTCTGAGCCATCACCCCAGAGCCCGACGCGGGGCTCGAACTCGCAGACCGCGAGATCGCGACCTGAGCTGAAGTCGGACGCTTAACCGACTGAGCCACCCAGGCGCCCCAATGTTTGTTTATTTTTGAGAGCGAGCCAAGGAGGAGCAGAGAGAGGGAGACACAGAATCCGAAGCAGGCTCCAGGCTCCGAGCTGTCCGCACAGAGCCCGACGCAGGGCTCAAACCCACGAACCGCGAGATCATGACCTCAACCGAAGCCGGATGCTTAACTGACTGAGCCACCCAGGCGCCCCACCACAATTAAACAATTTTAAATGCTACCTTTCATGTAAAAGTAGGTGTGTGTATGTGGGGGGGTGGGGGGAGAATAAGAACCTATATTCACATGTTTGTACAGGTGCACAGAAATTCTGGAAAGATACTCAGGAGACTAAGAGCAGTGAGTTACCTGTAGGGGAAAGTGGGGGCTGAGATTGGGAGGGAGATACCGCAGCCGATCTTATACTTTTTATTTCCTGATGCACCAGGCTGTACCGACCATCCAGAAATAGGATTAGTTAAGTTTGGAGAGAGTGGTTTTATTTAGGATTGGTAAACTTTGGGTGCATTTGTATGCTGACCAAAAATAATAATGGTAATGAAAATAATAATGATGTTGGTAGCAGGCGGGCTTTCCTAATTCTTACGTATTCGTTTCCTGTGGCTGCTTTGATAGTTGCCACAAACTGGGGGGCTTACAAAAGCAGAAATGTATTCTCTCACGGTTCTAGAGGCCAGAAGGCTGAGATCAAGGTCCGCAAGGCCATGCTCCCTCCAAAGACTCTGGGGGAAGGTCCTTCCGTGTCTCTTCCAGCTTCTGGTGGCTCCAGACATGATTTGGTTTCTTCGTGTATATCACTCTAACCTCTGCCTCTGTCTTCACATGGCCTTATCTCTCCTGTGTCATTGGGTCTAGGGTCCAACCGGATAATCCAGGACCATCTCATCTCAAAGGCCTTAATTACGTATGCAAAGACCCTTTCCGCAAATAATATCAGGTTCAGAGTTCCGGAGGGTTAGGACGCGGGGAGGTATCTTTGTGCAGGGTCACACCCAACCCACCGCACTTACCGTGTGCTGTGCGTGGTGCTCAGCACTTTACAGAATTTCACCCAAGTCCCCAAACAGCTCCAGGAAGGAAATAGGCCTATTTTTTTAATTTCCTTTTTTTTTTTTTAATGTTTATTCATTTTAGAGAGAGAGTGTGTGAACGGGGGAGTCGCAGAGAGAATGGGGGACCGCTGTCAGCACAGAGCCCGACATGGGGCTCAAACTCGCGAACCTCGAGATCATGACTCGAGCTGAAGTCAGAGGCTCAACCGACTGAGCCACCCAGGCGCCCCAGGAAATATGACAATTAACTCCGTCTTCCCAATGAATTCAGAGAGGTGTAAGGCCTTTCTCAAGTTCACATAGGAACTGGAATTTGAATGCAGCTATATTGGGCTCAAAACTCTGATTCTGTGTGAAGCACAAAAGAGCCTTCTGGTTATGGGCCAGGCAGTCAAACTCAGACAGACAGCAATTATTTCCCAGCGAGTTTGTTCTTTGCCAGCCCTTGAGCCAGGCACTGGGGATATGGAGAAAAGGGCAGAAGGGTACGTCCCTGGAGAGTCGCTGAGAGAAGAGGAGGTGGGGGGAGCATTTTATTCATCAGCCCTTTCAAAGCAGTACAATCAGATATGACTCCCGCTTCCTGGAGCATTGCCTGGGCCCAAGACACCACAGGGGGCAACAGAGGCCAGGAGTTTGTCATGAAGAAAAGGACAAAGGGATAAAGTTCGGATCCAGAGAGAATGTGTCAAGTAGAAATAACAGAAGTACACAGCGCTGCCCGCCGGCCCCGGGATGTTTTAAGATGCGCGCATTGAATCTTCCTTGTTTTACAGGTGAGAAAACTAAGGTACAGAGAGGTTAAATGCCTTCCTTGCCTACTATGGTCACACAGCAGGAAAGAGGCAAGGGTGGGATTCCAACGCAGCTCAGCCCATCACGGGAGCCCCTAGTATTGTTTATTTAAATCGAGGTGAAATTGACGTGACACAAAACTATGTTAAAGTGAACAATTCAGCGGCAGATAGGATAGTCACAATGTTCTGCGACCACTACCTCTGTGCAAAACATTTTCACCCCCACAAAGGGATACCCAGTAGTGATCACTCCCCACTCTGTCCTCCTCCCAGCCCCTGGCAACCCACTAGTCCGCTTTCTGTCTCCAGGGATGTGCTTATTTTGGGTATTTCGGATCAACGCAATCCTATAATATGTGACCTTGTGGGTCTGGCTTCTTTCACTCGCTGTAATGTTTTCAAGGTTCAACCACGCTGTAACGTGTATCCGAACCTCATTTCTTTTTATGACCGAATAATATTCCATTGTATGGATCTACCACATTTTGTCTATCCATACATCTGTTGACGGGTTGTTCCTGCTGTTTGTGTGAATAGTGCTATCAACAAACATGTACATGTAACACCGAAATGGTTAATTTTACCTCTATGAATTTTACCCAGTATTTTAAAAAAATGAATGCCGGACGCCTGGGGGGCTTGGTCGGTTACGCGTCTGACTTTGGCTCAGGCCATGATCTCACAGTTTGTGGGTTTGAGCCCCGCGTCGGGCTCTGTGCTGACAGCTCGGAGCCTGGAGCCTGCTTCGGATTCTGTGTCTCCCTCACCCTCTGCCCCTCCCCTGCTCTCTCTCTCTCTTTCTCTCTCCCAAAAGTAAACATTAAAAAAGTAAAATAAATCAATAAAAATTAAAAAAGGAAGACTCTCAGCTGAGAGGACCTAGCAGCAATGACATACCCGTCCCACCCCCACCCCCAGTAGTGATGGACACACCCAGTGCCCAGGTCTTGACTTCCCATTGTGATACTCCAATAAAAGGGAATCCTGACTCCTTAGGAAAGCGTCTGATTTTAGGACTGGGGCAGGGAAAACACGAGGCAAGCCCCGCGTTTCTTGAGGTGCCAGGAAATAAGAAGTGCTAAAAAAACAAAAACAAGCCAACAAAAAATACGGAGTCACGGCGAAAGAACAGCGCCTGAAATAAAATGCTTAGAGCAGGAGCCAACTGAAAGAGCTCCCAATGGCCACAGCTGGAACAGTTTGAGGAACAAAATAAATAACAATAGTGTCGGGTTACAACCCAAAGACTGAAATAACCGTTCACGAGTCCATATTGGTATAAATAAATGAATGAACAAATAACTGGAGACAGAACAACTCTTCCTCCAGAATTCCAAATAATAAGTAATAGTAAATGTGGAAGGGATGAGGTACGTGAAAGATTACTAATAAACAAACACCACAGTAACACTTCTATGCACACAATCTACCCAGAATGCTAGCGCGAGTGGGTAAACTGGGAAACAAGATCTTTGCAGAGCCTCAAAGTGTTTCATCCAAAGCGTATCTCAACTACTGTACTGTAAAAAAAGAATTTTTTTTAACGTTTATTCATGTTTGAGAGACAGAGCATGAGTGGGGGAGGGGCAGAGAGAGGGGGAGACACAGAATCCGAAGCGGGCTCCAGGCTCTGAGCTGCCAGCACAGAGCCCGATGCGGGGCTTGAACCCACGAACCACGAGATCATGACCCGAGCTGAAGTCGGCGCGTAAACGACCAAGCCACCCAGGCGCCCCTCAACTACTGTACTTTTGACGTATGTCCACAAATCCTTCCAAATTCTCCCTTCCCAAAAGGTGGAGCTTCGTTCCTCTATCTTGGGGGGTGGTTGGAAGGGGTGTTTCTGGACCCGAGTCATAGTTACGCGGTATGTTTGGTCTGTGAAAATTCTTCCGGGTGTCCACGAATGATCTGTTTGCTCTTCCTTAAGTGTGTCATACTTATCAAAAGTTCAATTGATGGGGCTCCTGGGTGGCTCGGTTGAGCGTCGGACTCTTGGTTTTGGCTGAGGTCATGATCCCAGGGTCACGGGGGCTAGCCCCATGTTGGGTTCCGTGCTGAGCATAAAGCTTGCTTGAGATTCTCCCTCTCCCTCTGCACCTCTCCCCACCTCCTGTTCTCTCTCCCTCTAAAATAAAAAATAACAAAGAAGGCAAGAGAAATGCACAAGGAAAGAAGGAAACAGAACTATCTGTCCCAGAAATGCACATGTTGGGGTTAGAATCGCAACAAAATACAAAGAAGCGACAACTAAAGCTACCCCTAGGGGGTGGGAGGGCCTGTGACAGGATTATGCAGCGGGGGATGTCTATGCTGCTGGCACAGTCCCATTTCCTGACCTGAGCGGTAACAACATGGGTGTCTTGTTTATGATTCTTTCAACTGCACTTCTGGCCGAGTCAGCTGACACTCGCTTGTGAGACCTGATGGTTGACTCTTCAGGACTCTGCTGACCACGCAGACGTCATATTGGTAGCTTGAAATTGGCCGGAAACCAACAGCTGCTACAAACCAGGGTCTTTTTAATTTCTTTTTTTTTTTTTTTTTCTTTCTTCTGGAGAACTCATTGGTAAACGCTTCCCAGCACATCCCAGTTTCTTGATGTATGTTATCTTAATTAAACATTTTTTTTTAATTTTTTTTTTCAACGTTTATTTATTTTTGGGACAGAGAGAGACAGAGCATGAACGGGGGAGGGGCAGAGAGAGAGGGAGACACAGAACCGGAAACAGGCTCCAGGCTCTGAGCCGTCAGCCCAGAGCCCGACGCGGGGCTCGAACTCCCGGACCTCGAGATTGTGACCTGGCTGAAGTCGGCCGCTCAACCGACTGCGCCACCCAGGCGCCCCTTAATTAAACATTTTAAAGTTATTTTTTAATGGTGGTAAAATACGCATAAAATTGATCATCTTCGTCGCTTTTACGTGTCCAGTTCATCTGTCTCCAGCGCTCTTTTCACCTTGCAAAACTGCAACCCTGTACCCATAATATATTCTTTGTGATCTTTAAGATTTTCCCTTGGAGAGCATGGATTTTGGAGTCAGGTGGCTCTGCTTGAATCCCCATCCCCGCCCCCACTTACTAGCCAAGCTTGGGCCCCTTCTGTCACCACTCTGTGCCTCAGTTTCCTTATCTGTAATCAGGAGTCATATCTGATTGTACTGCTTTGAAAGGGCTGATGAATAAAATGCTCCCCCCACCTCCTCTTCTCTCAGCGACTCTCCAGCGACGTACCCTTCTGCCCTTTTCTCCATATCCCCTTATCTGTAATATGGGCATAATCTTAGTCCTAATCTCATAGTCCAGTGGGTCTCAATAGTGTGGTTTCTGGGGTGCCTTGGGTGACAGCCGGTTGAGCAGCTGACTCTTGATTTTGGCTCAGGTCACGGTCTCACGTTCGTGAGTTCGAGCCCCTCATCGGGTTCTGCGGTCACAGCGAGGAGCCTGCGACAGATCCTCTGTCTCCTTCTCTCTGCCCCTCCCCATCCCCTTTCTCAAAAATAAATAAATGTAAAAAAGAAAGAAAGAAAGAAAGAAAGAAAGAAAGAAAGAAAGAAAGAAAGAAAGAAAGAAAGAAAGAAAGAAAGAAAGAAAAGTGCCGTTTCTGGAGCAACGCAGCAATAGCACGGCCTGGAGATTTGTTGCAAATGCAGATTCTCAGATGCTCTGTAAATAGGGCCCGGGAATCTGTGTTTTAACGAGCCCTCTGGGAGATACTGAGGCTTGCTCAAATTTGAGAACCATTATCATAGGTCACTGGGAGGATGAAACAGATGCAAAATACTTAGAGCAGTGCCTGGCCTTGTAGCCTAGCCCACACTGCGGAAGCAGAAACGCTCATTATCATTGTTATCCTAGAGGAGATCCGGCCCTATGCGGGGGTTGTATTTGGCTGTGCCCTCTCTTCGGGTCTGGTGGGGTCTGGGTCCCCGGTCTCTGCTGAATCGAGACCTTCTCGCCCTTCTAGATGAAGATGAGGGTGAGCTGGAGCACGTCACTCCGTCCCTGGTTAAAGGTTATCACTTGCTCCTGGAAACGGGAAAGGTCGGGGTTGGGGGGGGGGCATGCCAGCCTCCCCTCTGCTGGAGGAGATAAAGGAGGTCACTTGCCTTCTCCGTGACAGGTGGGGGGAACCCGGGGTGTATAAATGGGGGGCCAGGAGGCAGCAGAGACACAGACTCCCAGGGAGGTTGCGTCGCTGTGCCCCAGCGTCCCAGGTGTTCCTGTCCAGCATGGCCAAGCGCTCGCTGCTGCTGCTGCTGCTGGCCGTGTGGGTGCTGGCTGGGGAGCTGTGGCTGAGCACCGAGGCCCGGGCATCACCCTACGGAGTGAAGCTTTGCGGCCGGGAATTCATCCGGGCCGTCATCTTCACCTGCGGGGGCTCCCGATGGAGGCGGTCAGACATCCTGGCCCATGAAGCTACGGGTGAGGCTGGGGGGGTGCGGCTGGGGGGGGGGTGTAGTGTGGCGGGGAGGGGTGGACAATGGATGGGACATGGGATGGTCTAAGGAGCCAGGGATGGAGATGAGATGAAGGGCTGGGGCAGGAGAGTCCCTGTCCTAGGGGACAGCTGGGGAAACTGGCCCAGGCCTCAGAGCTGTGCCGAGGCAGGGAGGAGCCGGTTAGCAGACCTGCCGAGTCGTGAGAGAACTGGCCGCTGTTTTTGGAGCACCTGCTGTGTATGAGCCTGCCCTTAAGGATGGGGGGTCGGGTGGGAGATGGGACGCCATTGAGAAACTGACACTGAACCGCTTTTCAACCCTCTGCGGAAGGTAGTGTGAGGGGTGTGGTGTATACAAGGCCAGATTTTGCCACCTAGCTGGTGACCCTCCTGGCAAGTTGCTTACCCTCTCTGAGCCTCCTTATCTGCAAATGAGAGGCACAGTCCCTGAATCTCCCAGGATGGCTAAGTGGCAACACTGAGTCAAAGCAGATCAGGACGGTGGGCAGGGGGCTCAGTCTGGGCTCAAGCGGGGGGCATGGGGCCTGGTTTCATGAAGGGCAGGAGCCTGGCGAAAAAATTAAACAGAAGTTTTCATGATGGTGATGATATAAAGGTGGACTTGGAAGACACGCTGCCTGGGTTCAAGTAGGAGACCTACAACTTAATGGCTGCGTGTTCTTGTGCAAGTTGGTTTACGAAACCGTGCCTCGGTATTCTCCTCTGGCAAATGGGCATGGTAATAGGTGCCCCCACCTCATGGGGTTGTCATTGTGAGGAATAAAGGAGTTAGCCCACTAAATCCTTTAAAACAGCGTTTGGCAGAGGGTGCCTGGGCGGCTCAGTCGGTTAAGTGTGTGACTTCAGCTCAGGTCACGATCTCACAGTTTGTGAGTTCGAGCCCCACATCAGGTGCTCTGTTGTCGGTACAGAGCCCACTTTGGATCCTCTGTCTTTCTCGCTGCCCTTCCCCTGCTTTTTCTTTCTCTCTCTCTCCGTGAAAACTAAACAAACATTAAAAAAAAACCAACAACAACACAGTGGCTGGCACATGGTAAGTATATGGTGAGTGCTTCTCGTGTGCCAGACTCTGTTCTAAGCTTTTCCATGGGTATTAATTCTGTCATCTACTCCACGTAAAACCCTAGAAGGTAGGCATTATTATTATCCCCACTTTGCACACAAGGAAACCAAGGGTCGGAGAAGTACATTCATGTGCTCGAGAGTATAACTCAGAGAGGCTCCCAAACACGTGTTCTTAACCATCAGGTCCTCAGTGAATAAAGAGTAGGAGAAAAGAAATGACAAGAGAGGACAGTCAAGCTCTGTGAGGTTGAATAATCTGCCTGTCAAAACTGGAAGGTAGGGGCGCCTGGGTGGCGCAGTCGGTTGGGCGTCCGACTTCAGCCAGGTCACGATCTCGCGGTCCGTGAGTTCGAGCCCCGCGTCAGGCTCTGGGCTGATGGCTCAGAGCCTGGAGCCTGTTTCCGATTCTGTGTCTCCCTCTCTCTCTGCCCCTCCCCTGTTCATGCTCTGTCTCTCTCTGTCCCAAAAATAAATAAACGTTGAAAAAAAAAAAAATTAAAAAAAAAAAAACAAAAACTGGAAGGTAGGCCTGAATGGGATAAAACTTTTGACCATGAAGCTGCATCACAAGAATAGAAGTAGCTGAGACAGCCTCTGGGTGTGATCGCAGCTGAGCCCCAAGCACTAACTCTTTTCATCCTTCACCTTCCCAGACACAGACTCTGACACAGACAGCGAGCTGGACGGGGCAGTAGCCTCCAGCGAGTGGCTGGCCCTGACCAAGTACCCCCGGGCTTTGTATGCAGACCGACCTGGCTGGCAGGGAACTCCAGGGGCTCCGCGCGCTGTCCGTGATGTCCTGGATGGCCTCTCCAGCAACTGCTGCAAGTGGGGGTGCAGTAAGAGTGAAATCAGCAGCCTCTGCTAGACCAGCGACCGGGTGGCCAGGGGCCCAGGGGCCAGCTGGGCACCTGACTCTGGCCCCTCATGCGTTCATTCATCCGCAAGTCAGGGGTCAGGCACTGTGCACTTGGACACGCCGCCCCCCACCCCCACCCAATGACCCTGACCTTTGACCAGCCTCTCCTAAACCCCAGCAAACTTTCCCTACCTGGCCAAATGGGAACCTCTGATCCTGACCCCTGACCTCTCCTTAGGTCCTATCATGCCTTTGCCTGGCCTATACCGTTCCCTGCCGCAGTGGCGCCCCTATTGTACTGAAACCGGCCACGCTGAGACCTTTGCCCAAACTGTGATTCTCTCTTGCCCCAACTGTGGCCACTCTTCCAAATTACGCCCCCGCTCCATTCCAGCCTTTGCTCGGTGCCTTCTCCCTGCCTTCCAGCCCCTCCTCCTCCAACTCCACCGGCTGGGGTTCTAGAGCTGTGGACCCTAGAATAATGGTGGGGACCCCTGGGCTCCCTTCACCCATCCTGGGGTGGGAGGCTCGGTGGGGGGGACCGATCGGAACCTTCTTCGACCCCAATAATAAAAGTTCCAAAGGACTTTGCGGCGTGTGCGTTGTTGCGCGGTGGGGAGGGCACGGGTTTCACACGAGCTCGGCGAGGCGCTCAGCACCCGCCAGACGCCCCAGGCCGTTTTCCCCTCCCTCTCGACAGCCCCAGCCTGCGCCGCTGGGGACTTTCCGCCACCGGGAAGGGGCGGGGACCCGGAGCGCAAGGTGCGGAGGCGGCTGGGAGGGGAGGGGCGCTTCCCGTGGCCGCCTGGGTGCCGGACCCGGAGAGCGAGGCGAGCGGCGCTGCCGCGCCGGGCAGGGCCGGCCGGACTCGGGGCGCGGTAGGGGGAGCGCCATGCGAGGGGCCCGGGCCGCTCCCTTCCGGCCGCGGCCGGAGCTGGTGCTGCTGCCTCTGTTGTCGCTGCTGTGCCACCGGAGTCGACCCCAGGGTGAGTTCTGGAGCGCGCTCGTGTCGGGCGCTCTGGCGCCGCGCTCGCCCCGGGGGCGCAAAGCCTCCGGGTGCACCGCAAGTTTGCGGAACGACCGCCGCCTCTCTGCACCTCCTGGGGCGGGGACCGCGCCAAGAGGGCAGCTGGGGAACGGGGGTCGGCAGCGAGGTGGGAGCCCGAGGCCCGGGGGTGGGGTGGAGGCTCTTGGGGTGGCAACAGGATGTGGCTGGCAGAGGGAGTGGAGTAGTTATGCCCAAAGCCTGGGGAGGGGTATCCAGCGCCCCCTTCCTACTGCTCGCCTCCGGCAGGGACCCTGGATCGCCCTCCCCAGTTGGCAGAAGTCCGGGGGAAGTTCAGGTTCCGGGATGTGCAGGCGGCTGGGAGAATTGACCCTCTTCCCTGGGACCCTCCCACCTCCCTCTCCAGGAAGTCCCGGGCCACTGCAGTGCTATGGAGTTGGACCCTTGGGCGACTTGAACTGCTCGTGGGGACCTCTTGGGGATCTGGCAGCCCCCTCCACGCTGCACCTCCAGAGCCAGAAGTAGTGAGTACAACCGGCTGACGTGGGGAAACTGAGGCTTTGGAAGGGTGGCCAGTCAGGTCCCAGCATACTCAGTTGAGAGGACCCCTCCCCCCACTCTCAAGCCCTTTCTTTGATTCCAGGTTGTGCATTTCCTTGCTGTGTGACCCTAAAGCAGTCACTTTCCCTCTCTGAGCCTCTCTTTCCTCCCTCACCAAATGGCCAGAATAAAGGGACCTGCCTCCCAGCTTTGGCTTTGAGGGTTCAACGAGTTAGGCACTGGCCAAGAGAAGTTGCTTAATAATTAGAAGCTGGTTTTTATTGCTGTGTGACCTTAGGCAAGTAGCTTAACTTCTCTGAGCGTATAAAAAGGATCTGGTCTGGTGCTGGGGACGCAGCAGTGAAAGAGGCCGACCGACAGCCTGGACCTCGTGGAAGTCATAGTTGAAGGGGGGAGACCTGGGTTGCTTCATGATGAATCACACCTGCAAACTCCAATTCACGTCGAATTTGGCTAAGTGAGGGAGGCGTAAAAGGGGCATGGAAAGGTGGGAACCACTGGTCGGGGAGGGGCTGTTGCCTTTTTTAAATTTTTTTTTTCAACGTTTATTTTTGGGACAGAGAGAGACAGAGCATGAACGGGGGAGGGGCAGAGAGAGAGGGAGACACAGAATCGGAAACGGGCTCCAGGCTCTGAGCCATCAGTCCAGAGCCTGATGCGGGGCTCGAACTCCCGGACCGCGAGATCGTGACCTGGCTGAAGTCGGACGCTTAACCGACTGCGCCACCCAGGCGCCCCTCTCAGCCATTTTTAAGTGTTCGGTGGCATTCGGTACATTCACATCGTTGGGCAGCGGTCCCCACCGTTCCTTTCCAGAGGGGCCTAGGTTTAAGCCCCCTCGGTTTAAGAGGGGGCAGTCGGAGAAGGTCCCCCCTTTTTTAAGGAGGCGAAATTCACATAACACAAAGTTAACCATTTCAAAGCGAACAATCCAGTGGCGTTCGGTACATTCACAGTGTTGTGCAACCACCTTCTCTACTTCCAGAACACTCTCATCACCCCAAAAGGAAGTTCCATCCCACGAACAGTCCGCTCCCTATCGTGCTCCCCACCGGTCCCCGTCACCGCCATCCCGCTTTCTGTCTCTGTGGGTTTACCGGTTCTGAACATTTCATATAAAAGGAATTATACACTATGTGGCCTTTTGTGTGTGGCTTCTTTTACTTAGCATGTTGTTTTTTTTTTTTTTTTTTAAGTTTGTTCATTTTTGAGAGAGAGGGAGACAGAGTGCAAGCAGGGGAGGGGCAGAGAGAGAAGGAGACGCAGAATCCGAAGCAGGTTCCAGGCTCTGAGCTGTCCGCCCAGAACCTGATGTCCGGCTCGAACTCATGACCTGAGCCGAAGTCAGAGGCTTAACCGACTGAGCCACCCAGGCGCCCCTCACTTAGCGGGTTTTGAGGTTCATCCATGTTGTAGCATGAGTCAGAACACCGTTCCTTTTTATGGCTGAATAATATTCCACTGTAAGGATTGACCACATTTTGCGTATCCACTCACCTGTTTGGTTTTTTTTTTAAGCTTATTATTTATTTTGAGAGAGACAGAGAAAGTGAGTGGGACAGGGGCAGAGAGAGACGGAGAGAGACAATCCCAAATAGGCTCTGCACTGTCAGTGCAGAGCCCGGTTCGGGGCTCAACCCCACAAACTGTGAGATCATGACCTGAGCCAAAATCAAGAGTCGCCACCCCGGCGCCCCTCCATTCATCTGTTGATGGCCATTTAGTCTGTTTCCACCTTTTGGGAACTGTGACTAGCACCGTTAGGAACATACACCTACAAGCGTTTGAGTCCCTGTGTTCCATTCTTTTGGGTCCGTGCATAGGGGTGGAGTCGCCGGGTCGCACAGCAATTCTGGGTTTAACTGAGAAACGGCCCAACTGTTTTCTGCAGCAGCTGCAACATTTTCCATTCCCGTAGGAGGGCCTACAGTTTCTCCGCATCTTCACGAGCGCCTGTGTTTTTGTTGTTGTTGCTGTTTTATGAAGGCCTCGTTTTTTGCATCTTTGCAGCCTAATCCTTCAGGATATCCCCGGCGCCGCTCTCTGTCACCCACCTCTGACCTGTCAGCGAGCCTTGCCGGCTCCACCTTCTCCAGTATCCAGAATCTGGCACTCTCTCCTTCCCCAGCACCCACCCTGGTCTAGCCCCCCGTCCTGGCCGGCAGAGCCGGGACCACGCAGTCCCCACCTCCTTCCTGGGCTCCGGTTTGCGCCCTCCCGGCGTGTTCTCCGCCACAGCAGCCAGAGGGCGCCCGTGGACACCTGAGTCAGGGCGCATCTGTCCACCTCCCTCGTTGCACCCCGGCCACGCGGGCTTCCTTGCCGTTCCTCAAACACACCGGTCAGTTGACCTCGAGGCCTTTGCACCGACTGCCGCTCCTTCCTAAAAAACGCTTCCCCTCCCCCGCCCACCACCACCCTGTACTGCACGGCCCCGCCCTCATATCCTCCGGGCCTTTGTTCAAAGGTCTCCACCTCTGAGAGAGGCTCCTGACCACCCTGCTTAAAATAGCACTGTCTTTCCTCACCACATCACCACACTGTATCCTCTCCACCCTGATGATTGTTCTGTGTATCGCGTATAACCGCCATCGATTATATATTTATGTGTTTCTCGTTGGCCTCCCCCCCACTGGAGGAGCAGCTCTAGAGAGCCGGGTCCTGGCCTGCTCTGGTCCCAGTCCTGTCCCCAGCTCCCACAGCAGGGCCTGGCACAATATGGATTTGCTGACGGTACCGTTGCATAAGTGTAAATGTGCCCGCCTGGAAGTAGGTGCTCAATAAATGCAACGAGCAATGCTCACGTGGCTTGTGGCGGGCACCCACTGCTGTTTTGGTTTGTTTTTTTTTAAGCTTATTTATTTATTTGGAGAGAGAAAGAGACAGCTCGAGCAGGGGAGGGGCAGAGAAAGGGGGGGAGAGAGAATCCCAGGCAGGCTCCGCCCTGTCAAGTGCAGAGCCCAGTGCGGGGCTCGGACTCAGGAACCGTGAGATCATGACCTGAGCGGGATCCAAGAGTCGACGCTTAACCGACTGAGCCACCCAGGTGCCCCCCACCCCCGCCAATGCTGTTCTAAACGTTCCACGTATTACCACGCGGTTTATGTTCTAAACGTATGTGGTAATACATTCCACGTCTTCCCTCATTGATTCCCCTCGCTCTTCCGCCCTTCGGCAGGCGCTTCTGTCACCCTCGTTTCGTAGATGAGGAAACTGAGGCACAGAGAAGTGAAGTCATTTGCTCAAGGTCACACAGCCCTGAAGCAGCAAAGCTGGGATTTGAACCCAGGCAGAGCAGTTATCATGATGGCTTTGGCCCCAACCCAATCTATACCCCCCCTACCCCCACATCTCTCCTCACAGCCATCCCAACAGAACGTGGACTGTGACAGTGCCCACTGGGCAGAGCTGGGTGACCATTCCGCGGGAACAGCTTACCATGTCTGATGAACTGCTTGTCTGGGGTACCGAGGCTGGCCAGCCTCTCTGGCCCCCAGTCTTCGTGAACCTGGAAACCCGAAGTAACAGGGGGATGGGGGATGGGGGCGTGCTGTGGGGGGGTGGATGGTCCTGGAGACCCCGGCTAAATACGTTCCGGCCTCTCCTTCCTCAGTGAAGCCGGATGCCCCCCGGCTCTACCCTGACGTCGACTTTTCAGAGGATGACCCCTTGGAGGCCACTGTCCATTGGGCCCCGCCGGTGTGGCCACCCCACAAGGTCCTGGTCTGCCAGTTCTACTATCAAAGATGCCAGGGGACTGCCTGGACTCTGGTGAGTGTCAGGGGCCCCTCTTCCCCCACCCTACTCCAGGCAGGGTCCAAGGCATCATCCCCAAATCAGAGACCCAGCCCAGAACCTGTTCCTCACTTGTTCCTGGAGTCTGTCCCCATCTCACACAAGAGGCCTGTATGTTGCATCTTGTTCAGCTAAAAAAAAATCACACCCCGCCCCACCAAATAATCTCAAATTTCATGCAGTCCCAATCCAAACTCCACTTGGGAATTTTGAGAAACTCAGTAAACTTCCTCCAGCCTTTTTGTGAATGCAAAGAAGTCCTCCGATAGCTTACATTAACCTTAAAATAACAGAAGACATTTAGAAAGCGTCTGCTGTGTGCCAGGCACTATTCTAGGCTCTTTATTGAACCCTTACAAGAACTCTTTGAGGTAGATGCCTTTTTTTTAATGTTTATTTATTTTTGAGAGAGGGTGGGGGAAGGGTCAGAGAGAGAGGGAGACACAGAATCCGAAGTAGACTCAGGCTCTGAGCTGTCAGCACAGAGCCCGATGCAGGGCCAGAACTCACGGACCGCGAGATCATGACCTGAGCTGAAGTCGGACGCTTAACCGACGGAGCCACCCAGGCGCCCCGAGGTAGATGCCTTTTATACCTACTCGCTTTACAGATGAGGAGCAAGGCTTGGTTTAAATAAACACTAAAAAATAATTAATAAAGGCAGCTGACATTTCTGAGCACCTGCTGGGCATCATCAGGTCCCAGGCTAATTGCACAGATTATCTTGATGAGTCCCTCCCAACTTTCCTTTGTAGCAGATGCTTTTACGATATCTGTTTCACAGTCAGGGAAGCCAACCTCAGAGAAGCTAAGCACCTTACCAAGCTCACACAGCAAGAAAATGGAAGAGAACCCTAGAGCGAGGAGACCCCCAGAAGGAGTTGGGGGACCCGCCCATGCACTTTGTACAAACACAGAAGTTGCCAGGATCATTTCCTCTCATATCTCATTGGCCAGGACACGGTCACATGGGAGGCTGGGAAATGTAGTCCTCAGTCTCGACAGCCATGTTCCCCGCTGATACTCAGGGCTTCTATTTCCAAAGGAAAAAGGGGAGAATGGATATTGGGGATCACCAGTTGTCTCAGGCACCTCATGCAAAACATTGCAATATTGAAGAAAGTTGTCATTGTGATTATGCATGCGATTCAGAGCAATGCTGAGAGGCAGACTTTGGAATCTGACTGCCTGGGTATGACTCTCATCTCCAGCGCCCACCTGCTTTGTGACCTTGGGCAAGGCACTTCCCTCTCTCCAGGGCCTCAGTTTTCCTCAACTGTAAAAGGGGGAGAATAACAGAGTTTACTCCTACCTACTGCTGTACATAAGCCATAGAGTGGCCAATTTGTCTCCTCTTTTTGCTGGGGATTGTCCCAATGTCAAACCCAAAAGGCCTGGGTCCTGGGAGTCCCCTTGGTCACGTGCAAAGCAGAGGGCAGTTGGACCCTGCGGAGATACCAGGTCAGATACTCGCAACTCAGCCCTCGGCTTCACTGCTCTTCCCTGTCTCTCCGCCAGCTGGAGCCAGAAGTGAAGTCCATACCCCTGACCCCCGTTGAGATCCAGGACCTGGAGCTAGCCACTGGCTATAGGGTGTACGGCCGCTGCCGAATGGAGAACGAAGAGGGTCTGTGGGGCCACCGGAGCCCCGTTCTGTCCTTCCAGACGCCGCCCTCTGGTGAGGCTCTCCAGGCTTGCCCGACACCCTCATCTCCCCTCCCGGAAGTCTGTACCACCGTGCCTCTCTCACTTGTACCCCCTTTCCTCCTCCTTGGCAACTCCAAAAGACGTATGGATATCGGGGAATGTCTGCGGGACAGCGGGCACACAGGAAGCCCTGCTTCTGTGGAAGGTGAGCTTTGGGGCTCCGTCCCATTTCCCTGCGCGTGTCAGGAAGCTCCAAATAACAACCACATGAACAAGACAGAGGTGACGATGCTGATGCTGCCTTCTTGAGGTGACCCCAAGGCTTTGTGGTGGCGGGGGGGTGGGGGAGAGGGATGCTCAGAGAGGTCCTGGCTTAGGGCAAGCCTCCCCCAAAGTCAGCTACTTCTAGGAGGTCTGAGCTGAGACATGAAGGTGGGTGCAGGCCGGGGGGGGAACAGCAGGTGCAAAGGTTTGAAAGCAAGAGTAGGCTCAGCTCCATAAAATACAGCACAGTGCGCCAGGGCTCCGGTGCTAGTATGGAAGTGGCATTAGGAGAGGACAGAAACCCATCCCCACTGCTCCCAATCTGTTGAGCACCTACGATGTTCCAGGCGTCGCCAGGCCCTGGCTCACAGTAAATATGGCAGAGGAACAAAACAGCAGGGCCCATAACCCTCTTAGGCCACATGGTCTAATAGTAATTTTTTTTTTTTTTTTGAGAGAGACAGCACGATCTGAATAGGGGCAGAGAGAGAGACAGAGACAGAGACAGAGACAAAGACAGAGGATCTGAAGAGTGTTCCACGCTGACAGCAGCAAGCATGATGTGGGGCCTAAACTCACAAATGTGAGATCATGACCTGAGGCAAAATTAGATGCTTAATTGACTGAGCCACCCAGGTGTCCCTAATATTAATTTTTAATACATTATTTTATTTTATATTAAATTTTAAAATGTTTATTTTTGAGGGAGAGAGAGAGAGAGACAGCATGAGCAGGAGAGGGGAAGAAAGAGAGGGAGACGCAGAATCTGAAGTAGGCTCCAGGCTCTGAGCTGTCAGCACAGAATGCGACGTGGGGCTTTAAGTCACAAACCATGAGATCATGACCTGAGCTGAAGTCAGAAGCTTAACCAACTGAGCCACCCAGGCACCCCTATAGTCATGTTTTTAAAAAATATGATAAAGACTTCTGATTGTAACATTCAGTAGAAAGTGAAGGGGAGGGGCGCCTGGGTGGCGCAGTCGGTTAAGCGTCCGACTTCAGCCAGGTCACGATCTCGCGGTCCGTGAGTTCGAGCCCCGCGTCAGGCTCTGGGCTGATGGCTCGGAGCCTGGAGCCTGTTTCCGATTCTGTGTCTCCCTCTCTCTCTGCCCCTCCCCCGTTCATGCTCTGTCTCTCTCTGTCCCAAAAATAAATAAACGTTGGAAAAAAAAAAAAAAAAGAAAGTGAAGGGGAGGGGCCCCTGCGTGGCTCAGTTGGTTAAACGTCTGGCTTCAGCTCAGGTCATGATCTCGTGGCTCATGAGTTTGAGCCCTCATTGGGCTCTCTGCTGTCAGTGTAGAGCCCACTTTGGATCCTCTGTCTCCCTCTCTCTCCCTCTCTCTCTCAAAAATAAACACAAGAAAGATAAAGAAGAAACAAAGGAAGGAAGGAAGAAGAAAAAGGGAGAGAGGGAGGGAGGGAAAGAAAGAGAAAGAAGGAAAAAGAAAGAAAGGGAGAGAGAGGGAGGGAGGGAGGGAAAGAAAAAGAAAGAAAGGGAAGGGAAGGGAGGGGGAGGAAGGAAAGGAAGAAGATAATGAAGGGGAAATAAGGTAGCTACATGACGGCAACAATTCAGTTCACCAATATGATATGAGTACTAAAACTATATGTACCTAATAATATGGCTTTAAAATACATATAACCAAAATTGACAGAACTACAAGGAGAAATGTATGAATCCACAACCATTGTGGGAGAGTTTAACACACTCCTATCAGTAATTTCATAATAGATGAAAAACAAGTCAAGATCTAGAATATCTGAGCATGTGATTAGCAAACAACCTAATAGACTCACACAGGAAATGTCAGAACATGCCTTTCTTCCATGTACAATTAAGACATTTACCAAAATCAACTGCATACCAGGCCATAGAGCCAGTTTCCAGGGGCTTCAAAGGGGTGAGGTGATGCAGGGCACATTAAAGAATTCTCTAATTAGAACACAGACTGTACTGGGAATTGATAATAAAAAACTGCCTAGAAATCCCCATATTCTGAATATTTAAAAGTTCAGTGAGCATTCACACCAGGCCCCCCAAAGGTTTTGTCTTTATACATTAAAAGGAGGGGCGCCTGGGTGGCTCAGTCGGTTAAGCGTCCAACTTCAGCTCAGGTCACGATCTCGCGGTCCATGGGTTCGAGCCCCGCGTCAGGCTCTGGGCTGATGGCTCAGAGCCTGGAGCCTGCTTCCAATTCTGTGTCTCCCTCTCTCTCTGCCCCTCCCCCATTCAAGCTCTGTCTCTCTCTGTCTCAAAAATAAATAAACGTTAAAAAACATTTAAAACAAACAAACAAACAAAAGGAGTTTGCTTCTAGGGGCACCTGGGTGGCTCAGTTGGCTAAGCATCCGACTTCAGCCCAGGTCATGATCTCATGGTTTGTGGGTTCAGCCCCGAGTCAGGCTCTGGGCTGACAGCTTGGAGCCTAGAGCTTGCTTCGGATTCTGTGTGTGTGTGTCTCTCTCTCTGCCCCTCCCCTGCTCTCTCTCTCTCTTTCTCTCTCAAAAGTAAATAAGCATCTTTTTAAAGAAGGAGTTTCGTTGTAGGATCAGTTAACATTATTAGGTAGGCTTTTCATCTACGAAAGTTTCCAGTGGGGATGGCATTCTAAAGCCACAATGGTCAAGGGGCAGTTTTTTGTTTCCAGGACAGTGTTACATCCCTGGCTCTTGCCCATCAAATACCAATCACATTTCGGCTCAGGTCATGATCTCACAGTTCGTGGGGTGGAGCCCCATGTGGGGCTCTTCGCTGACAGAGTGGAACCCGCTTGGGATTCTCGCTCTCTCTCTCTCTCTCTCTCTGCCCCTCCCCCACTCACATGCACATGCACCCTCTCAAAACAAAGAAACAAACATAAAAAACAATACCAGTCATTGAGGCAACCAAAAATGCTCACAGACTTCCCCAGAGCGACGATCCTGGAGGCTGCGGTCCTCTTTGCTCCACATTCCCTCCCCTCTGTACAACAGCGGGGATTTTTAAATCCCGAAGAGCCACGCAGGACACAGATTACGATGAAAGAGTAAGGCAGGGCCATACAAGTGCAGGGGCAGATCCTGTCCTTAAAATCTTGAAATTTTGTTTGTCATGGGTTGTTTGGCCTTCATTGTGATGGAGTAGAATAGAATTTTTCTTGATTGCTGGGTTTTCCCTATCCTCCCCTTCAACTTTTGCACCCGAGGCTAGCGCCTCACCCCCCACTTCACCCTAGTTGGGGCCCTGGAACTGTATTCTAATTTCACCTGTGCCACAGAGCCCCCTAGAGGCTCCGTTGCTTCATCCGTAACACGTAACACAGAGCCGGCAGAAGTCGTCCACGGACTGCTTTGTCAGGCGGACCTCACGGAGACCCACAGCCACAGCGTGTGCCTGGCAAATGGGAGATAGTAACTAACACCTTTTTCCTGTCGGCCTTCAGGCCCCGGGCCACTGCGTGCGGATGAGCTATAAAGTCTGGTTCCAGATTAAAGGACAGGAACTGATCCGGAAGACGGCTGCCTGCTGCAACTTCTCCATCCCCAGCCAGGCAGGGTGGGTTGGGCTGTCTGCCGTCAATGCCAAGAGCTGGAAGCCTCTCACGAACCTTTCTTTGGCCTGCTTGGGTAAGAGGCTCTGGATCTGCCCCGCCCCCGCCCCGCCCCGCCCCCGCCCCGCCCCGCCCCTGAGGGGGAGGCGGGGCCTCCTAGCGTCGACCGCTGAGACTCCTCCCCCGTCCAGGTTCAAGTGCTGCCCCCCATGGCGTGGTGGTCAGGAGCGTGGCCGGGAGCCCAGAACTGCTGGTGACTTGGCAGCGGGGGTCTGGGGAGTTGCAGGAGCACGTGGTGGACTGGGCCCGGGACGGGGATCCCCTGGACGCCCTCAACTGGATCCGGCTTCCCCCTGAGAACCTCAGAGCCCTATTGCCAGGTGAGGCCCGGGGACACCGGGGTTCCCGTCTCGGCGCTTGCATAGCGGACTGATGAGTGGGCCTGCAGGAGAGAATGTTACGTTTAAAGTCTCATTAATTCATGCATGCGGTATTCACCGACCGCTCACTGTGGGCCAGGCCGTGTGCGGGACACTGGTGTGCAGTGAGAGCCGCGGATGTCTGTTGGCATTTACCGTAAGCATTAAATGATTCAAACTGCCTTATAAAGTAGGCCTCTGTTATTATCGTGCCCGAGGTATAGGTGAAGAAAAAGGCCCAGGGAGGTTAAGCAACTTGCCCGGGACCACACGGCAAATAGGTGGTAGAACCAGGAGTTGAACCACATTATCAGGCCCCTGAAGCCAAACCCTGAGCCGTCACACTACCCTCCCTCTCCGCAACATCCCCATCGTCATGGAGCTGACTTTCTTATGGGTGAGCAGCCAATGAAACAAACAACAAAACAAATAACACCGACAGTGTCATTGTGGGGGGGGAATAAAACATGGTAAAGGGGAGGAGGGAGCACTGCTATTTTAGAAAGAAAGGTTAGAAAAGGCCTTTGTGGAAAAGCCACATTTGAACCGACACCCGAAGGAGGTGAGAGAGGGAGCTGTGAGGATGTCTGAGGGAAAAGCAAGAGGGAACAGACAGCGCAAGGGCCCAGAGGCAGGAATGTGCCTGATATGTTAGAAGAACAGCCAGGAGGCCGGTGTGGCAGGAGTAGAATGCATGAGGGGAGAGAGGGGGAGGAGGTGAGGGCAGGGAGGTGACAGGTAAATTGTGCAAAGCCTGGTGGGTTACAAGGACTTGGGTTTATCCCGAGTGAGGTAGGAGCCATGGAGAGTTCTGAGCAAGAATGGATATGCCCTGACTCGGTTGCTCACAGGTGCCCTTTGGCTGCTCTTGGGGGGAGTGGACTGGGAAGGGGTGAGGGCTGGACCACGTGGGAACTGAGGAAGGGGGGAGAAGCAGGCAGGTTCTGACTGGGGAGTCCTGGGCAGAATTTTGGGGATCCACTTGGATATGTTTTGTTGGAGATGTTCATCCAAATGGAGCTGTCCATGGGGCTGTTGGATACTCAGGTCTGGGGCTTGCTATGAGTTCTGGGCTTGGATGTGGTGCTGGGGAGCCCATCCTTGGTGTAAAGGACTTGGGAGAGCATGAGAGGGAGGCATTGAGTGAAAAATTTAGGAAGGACAGAGTCCCGAGGACCACAGCATGTATGGAGAAAAGAGGAGGAGCCCCGATTTTGGAAAATTCCCATCTGGGGAAGGCCATGCAGCAGCCGTAGGCTTTGAGAAGGGACCTCAGGAGCCTCACCTACCGTGATGGGTGGCGTCAGAGCCACCCCACCCGTAGCCCCGGTGTTTTGACCCTCTCCCAGCCTCCGGCACCTGTATTTCCTTTGCCCTGAAGCCTTTTTCTGGTCACTGAAGCATTTCGCCTGCCTAAGCAGCCGGCTGGAAGTGCTTGGGAATTAAGTCCCATCGGATGCAGCCCTCCACCCCACCGATTACTGGTAAGGGTTGGTGGATACATACCCCAGCTTCCTCCCTCCGTGGGTGGGTTGGCTCTCAGGCATGTGCTCTCTGCTGCCTCCCAGAGGTCGCCGGCGGGATTGAATTTCCATTGCCTGCATTGGGAAATTGTTGTCATTTACTGGAGGGCTGCCTCTCTTTCCCCATTTCACTTCCCAGCCGCCCTGGTGGTGTTCTGTGGGGCTACCACCAGGAAAATTACTTTTACCCCAATATTTCTCTCAGCACGTCCTTCAGGAGACCCAAATGAAGACGCCTACTGGGTAGGGACTGAGTAGGGGAGGGGCCAACTCTGTCTTTGTCCCTCCACCCACCAGGGGAGTTTGAAGGAGGGGTCCCCTACCGAATCACAGTGACAGCAGTCTCTCCTTGCGGCTTGGCCTCTGCCCCCTCAGTCTGGAGGTTCAGAGAGGAACTAGGTAAGTGGTGGGGCTGGAGAATGGTGGAACCCTCTAGAACCGTGACAGACCTTGACCCCCTGGCTTCCTCCCCAGTGCCCTTAGCAGGACCAACACTTTGGCGACTCCAGGACACCCCGCCAGGAACCCCCGCCATAGCATGGGGAGAGGTCCCAAGGCGCCAACTTCGGGGCCATCTCACCCACTACACCTTGTGCACACAGAGCGGGACCGGGCCTTCCGTCTGCATGAATGGTGAGCTTCACTGCCCCTGTCCCCTGCTCCTAGCCCCCACAAGACCCACCCATCAGTCTACCCAACTCTTGTCCCCAGATTGGCCCCTTGATTCCCTCTCAGCCCCTGGGAAAATAACAGGGTGTCCTCAGCTCCCTAGTGAACAGTAACCCTGTGGCTATCAATATAACGAACTGCCATTTGGCCATTAAAAATGAAGACTTTGATCTATATTTATTGACATTGAGAGATGCCTGTCATGTTTTATTAAGCGAAAAAGATAAAAAGATGACAAAACTCCAAGAGATGGTTCCATTTCTGTAAAAGAAACCCAGCACTGAGCAAAGCAGAGGTGCAAATATGGAAAGAAACTGTGCACCCTGTCAACAGGATCACAGGGTTATGTGTGACTTTTATTTCAAGTATGTATCCATCGTTAGATTAAAAAAATTTGTTTTAATTTTAGAGAGAGGGTGCAGACAAGGCAGAGGGGTAAAGGGAGAGAGGGAGAGAGAGAGAGAGAGAGAGAGAGAGAGAGAGGGAGAGAGAGAGAGAGAAAATCTTAAGCAGGCTCTGTGCTCAGTGCAGAGCCTGACGTGGGTTTTAATCCCATGACCCTGGGATCATGACCTGGACTGAAATCAAGGGTCAGATGCTAAACCGACTGAACCACCCAGGCACCCCTTACGTTTTTATATTTATATGTTATTAAATATATACACATGTATGTATTATGATTATTTTTAAAAGAGGACCATGTACTGGGGCACCTGGGTGGCTCAGTTGGTTAAGCATCTGACTTCAGCTCAGGTCATGATCTCGTGGTTCATGAGTTCAAACCCTGCATTGAACTCTCTGCTGTCAGTGCAGAGCTCGCTTTGGATCCTCTGTCTCCCTCTTCCTCTGCCCCTCCCCTGCTCACGCTCTCTCTCCCTCTCTCAAAAATAAATAAACATTTAAAAAAAGGGCGGGGCGCCTGGGTGGCTCAGTCAGTTAAATGGCTGACTTTTGATTTCCGCTCACGTCATGATCTCATGGTCCTGAGTTCGAGCCCCGCATCGGGTTTTGTTCTCACAGTGTGGAGCCTGCTTCGGACCCTCTGTCTCCCTCTTTTGGCCCCTCCCCGGCTCATTCTCTCCCTCTCTCTCCTTCTCAAAAATAAATCGATGTTAAATCATAAAAAATAAAACAAAATAAAATAAAATACCATGTTACAGACTATAGTTGGGCCTCTGAATCTCTTATGACTGTGATATTTTGCAACTTTATTTTTTTCACCTGCTGATTTAGCTTAGACATTTTCTATGGCAATATATCTGGATCCGTGCTCATGTCTCCTATTATCCTGTAACAAACCAAAAAGCTACTTCCTCTTTTAGCTTAAAAACAAAAAAGACAATTTAGAAAAAAAAAAAAAAAAAAAAAAAAAAAGGTAGACAAATATAGCTCTGGGAGGTGCACGTCTTCCCCTTATCTGGGGAGAATCTGTATTCACTGGGTCAATGTGCAGGTGAGGAATATGATGTTCATTCATTCTTCTAGTTATTCAAATGTATGTCGTTTTTGAGGGCTTTCTGTGTGCCAGGCACTGATCTAGGTGCTGGGAATATGGCCCTTGTAGAGCTTTCTTTTTTCTTTCTTTCTTTCTTTTTTTTTTAAGTTTACTTATTTATTTTGGGTGCCTGGGTGGCTCAATCGGTTTAAGCACCCGACTTTGGCCCAGGTCGTGAACTCGCGGTTCATGAGTTCGAGCCCCGCATCGGGCTCTGTGCTGATAGCTCGGAGACTGAAGCCTGCTTCAGATTCTGTGTCTCCCTCTCTCTCTGCCACTCCCCCACTCATGCTCTGTCTGTCTCTCTCAAAAATGAATAAACATTACATTTTTTTAATAAATAAAAATAAAGTTTACTTATTTATTTTGAGAGAGAGAAGAGAACGAGCACAGAGGAGGGGCAGAGAGAGAGAGAGAAAGAGAGAATGAATCCCAAGCAGGCTCTGCACTGTCAGTGTGGAGCCCAGCACGGGGTTTGATCTCAGGAACCATGAGACTGTGACCTGAGCTGAAACCAAGAGCTGGACACTTAACTGGCTGAGCCACCCAGGCTCCTTGTGGAGCCAACTTTCCTGTGGTCAGGGAGGACCTCACTGGGGAGGTGAAATTTGAGCAAAGAAGGCTGGAGTCATGTGGGTATCTGGGGAGAGTGTTGCAGACATAGAGAAAGCACATGCAAAGGCCCTGAGGTAGGACTTGACTGCCTCCCCAACCTCTCTGGGTGTGTCCTTCAGTGAGTGGCAGCGCCCGGAACATCACCCTGCCTGACCTTCCCTGGGGTCCTTGTGAGCTGTGGATGACCGCATCCACCATCGCAGGACAGGGCCCACCCGGTCCCAGCCTCCGGCTTCACCTACCAGGTAGAGGGGCTGGGGTTGGGACTACCACAGGAGGGGGCCTGCTCCATTTCAAGGAGATAGAGTGAGCAACCTTTTGACTTGGGGGTGGTTACTGATGATGCCTCAGGGGCATTCTGATCCTGCAGAATACTCTGGATTATCAGGCAGTGTGTCTGACCCTTTCACACATCCCTGACGACTGTTTTGTTCACAACCCTCCCTCCCACCCCAAGATGTCCCCCACCCTTAGCCCTTACCCACTCCTAAGCCCCGCCCACTTACCTGCCTCCCGCACCCAAGCCCTGCCCCGTTCGTGATCCATACCTGATCCCTCCCCCATCCCTGGTGTCTAAATGTTCCTCTGTCCCTCGGCCTCAGATAACACCCTGAAGTGGAAAGTTCTGCCAGGTGTCTTTCTCCTGTGGGGCTTGCTCCTGATGGGCTGTGGTATGAGCCTAGCCACCTCTGGAAGGTGAGGCTGTCGGCCAGGTGGGTCTCTGCACAGGTGGGGAGGGCAGCCGGACCGAGCTAAGCTTTGCGGCGGGGTGGGGGGAGCCGATGGTGAGGGGACACTCAGGGCTCTGTGACGCTCCCGGACTCTGCAACCTGGGCCTGGGTATCAGGTCACCTAGATTCCCTGCCCTCTTACCTGCTTGCCAGGTGCCTCCACCTTCGGCACAAGGTACTGCCCCGCTGGGTCTGGGAGAAGGTTCCTGATCCTGCCAATAGCAATTCTGGCCAGCCTCACATGGAGGTGAGCAAAAAGGCGGGCTTACCTGGGCCCTCTGGGAGGGTGACGGGTGCTGGGAGAGTGGGGAGCGGGTGGGAACAGAGCGGGGAGAATGAGGGGGGGGCAGTATCTCAGTCTCGTTTCTTCCCAGGAGATGCCTCAGGCTCAGCCCCTCGGGGACTTCCCCATCCTGAAAGTGGAGGAGATGGAACCACTCCCAGTTGCGGAGCCCCCCCAGGCCTCCACCCGGCTTGACTCTGGGTATGAGAAGCACTTCCTGCCCACCCCTGAGGAGCTAGGCCTTCTGGGCCCGCCCCCAGGCCCCAAGTTCTGGCCTGAACCCACCACAAGCCAGGAGACGGCCGCTCATTTGACGGATGAAGACACTGAGGATCAGGGAGGCTGAGTCACTTGCCTGAGGACACCCAGCCAAGGACCCCTATAGCGAAGGGCCTGGCCCTACGGGGGCACATACGGATGGATGAGGGAGCAAAGGAAAACGTATGACGTCGAGAGTGGCAGCCGCCTCCCCAGGTCCGTCCCGTCCCGCTGCTGTAACAGAACCGGAGCCCGGCGTCCCCAGCCTCCCTCGCAGCTCGGTGCAGCCACGGACCAAGTTCTCGTCCACGGAACATGAGCGGCAGTGCCGCGTGCCGACGCCCAGACTGTTCTCTT
This sequence comes from Lynx canadensis, assembly GCF_007474595.2. Taxonomy (NCBI): domain Eukaryota; kingdom Metazoa; phylum Chordata; class Mammalia; order Carnivora; family Felidae; genus Lynx; species Lynx canadensis. The sequence goes on from NC_044304.2 coordinate 9,681,209, forward strand.
CCCTTTCCCGTGAGCTGGAACATCAACAGTGCCCGTGATCCCGCTTTAACCACACCGAAGGGGAAGGTGAGGCAAGTAGGGGAAAGAAACCTGAGTCCCCAAGTGACCGCATGAATCAGAGCCACCGGAGAAATAAACTTTTATGTTTTTATAGCTACGGTAGCTTGGGAACTTGCCACAGGAGCTGCGTATATCCTCACACTGGCTCAGTCTTTGATCCTAGCAGAGCGAGGCCTTGGACTTCCCACCAGGGGACGGCGAGGTGGTTCCGTGCGCACACACAGACACACACACACACACACACACACACACACACACACACACACACACCCAACTGTCCGAATGCTTTAACGTTTTTATTTTCAAGTATAAAGGCTTTGTCGTAGAAGGGAGCCGGGGTCACAGGCAGTGGGCGAGGGGTCCGGAAGCCCAGGTGGAGGTGGACGAGCGGGCCAGCTGGCTCCCAGGTGCCACAGCCGGTCCCGTGGTGCCCTGTCTGTGCCCGGGACCCGCTGCTGGATGCCAAGAGGCCGAGGTAGCTGTGAGAGGAGCCGGGCGTGGGGTGGAGGGTGTGGGCTCACATGACCACACAACACTGGCACGTCTTTTGCTTAGGGCCACTTGCCTCTTCACCCTCGGGAGGGGCAGGTGGCTCGGGCTGCCGGGCAGGTGCATAGGTGGGCACGGGGCGGGCACTAGGGTTGGCCCTGGGCCCTTCCACCTGAAGCAGTGGCTGGCACTCGGCAGGCTGCTCTGGAGCTGGGGTCTCTGCCAGGAGGGGGGTGGTGGCGTCTCCTGAGGGGCCCTGGCCCTCAGCAGGGGTTTGGGGCCTTACAGATTCTTCCTCCAGGGAGCCTTCCTGCTTCTCCTGGGGCTGTGGTCCTTCCTCTTCCGGCCTTGACTCTTCCTTGGCCCCCAAGGAAGCCCCTGCCTCACTCACCTCCTCTGCCTGACATTCCTTTCCTCCTCCGGACTCTCTCTGCTCTTCTGGACTCAGATCTTCAACCACGTCGGTCTTCTCTGCCTTCAGTGACGCCTCACCTCCTCCTTTCTCTGCCCCCAGTGGCGCCTCACCTCCTCCTTTCTCTGCCCCCAGTGGCGCCTCACCTCCTCCTTTCTCAGCTCCCAATAGTGCCTCACCTCCTGTTCTCTCTGCCTCCGATGGCGCCTCACCTCCTCCTTTCTCTGCCTCCAGTGATTTCTCGCCTTCCTTTCCCTCTGTCACCAATGGTTCTTCAGTCGCCTCTAGTTTTTCTTCATCTTCTTTCTGCTCTACTCGCAATGGCCCCTCACCTCTTTCCCTCTCTGCCCTCAAAGGTCCCTCAACTGCCTTTCTTGCAGCTGATGGTGGTTCCTCAACTGCTTTCCTCTCTGGCCTCAGCTCTTCCTCCCCTCCTCCCCTCTCTGGCTCCAAAGAGCCCTCGCTTCCCCCCCTCTCCCCCACCAGAGACACGTCTGCCCCTGCCTCTTCCTCAGTCCCCTTCTTTCCTTCGCCCACTGATTCCACAGGTTCCTCTGCTTGGCTCCTTCCCGCCCCCCAGGCATCCTCCCCTGCCCCCCTCTCCACCCCCAGCGGACTCTCAGGCCCTCCCCCGCTTCCCCGTGCCCTTGGCCCTTCCAACCCCTCCACGACCAGCTCCTCCCCCAGCTCCTCCCACTCTTCGCTGAGGGTCACCCTCTCCACCCAAATGAAGGACCCCTCCTCTCCTCCAGAGCCCCCTGGCCCATCACCGTCAGAGCTGCCCCTGGGGACGCCGCCTTCTCCAGGAGCTGCTCCCTCTAGCCTCACCTGGGGCCTCGGGGAGCTGGTCTGTGCGGCCTTCTGGCCCCTGCCCCCCTCCCCTGTGGCCTCGGAGTCGCTGCTCTCTGGCCCTCCCACCCCCTCCCAGACCACCTCCACGATGCCCCTGTCCTCCTTCACCCAGGACGGGGGCTCTGGGCAGGCAGCTTCCTGCCTGTCCCCAATGGCCTCCAGCACCATTTCCTCCACCTTAGCCTCCAGCTCTGGGCCCGTGGCCTCCGTGGCACAGTCCTCCGTGGCCCTCAGCCCCTCCCATACCACCTCCACCACGCCCCCTCCTTTGGCCTCACCCACGCCCCCCTCAGATGCTGCCAGCCCCTGACTCGGCCCCTGTTCTGCAGCGGGGCTGGGTCCAGGGCAGGGGCCGTTGGCTTCTGAGGAGGCCCCTGCTGCCCCAGGGAACAGCCTCAGGGTGGGTGGAACCCTGACAGCCTCATCTCTGGGCTCAGAGGGGGATTCTGGGGAGGTGTCCACTGGTCCAGCTGGGAGGGAGGCTCTCCTGCTCAGATCAGTGTGGCCTTGGGGAGTAAGGGGAGGAAAGGAGAGGAGACGGGGCAACAGTGTGAGATCCTGGCCCCCCAGATTCAGGCCCCTCTTCGTGGGACCCCCAGACCTGGGGCCCAAACACCCACCTGTGGGACCTGCCTCCACGGTAGGCTGGGAGAGAGGTCGATGACCCTGCAGGGGTAACAGAGACAAGGTGAGGCCAGCCAGCGTCTCCACCTCCAACCTCCCTGCGTGCTGGTTCGCTCCCCAACCCAGACACCCTCGATGGCTCCTCCATCAAGTTCAGGACCACACCCTCCTCAGCCTTCCTCACCTGTCTTACCGCTCTCTGCTCAAGTGCCCCCCACACAGTAGGTGCTTAATCAATACTGTGTTCATGGGCCAACAGCTCTGTATTAGGAACCTATTCCGTCAGCTACTGAGATTGCTGTGGACAAGGGACATTTACTTAAGCCTTTTGCTATTGGAACTTACGTTCTAGGGGGTGGGGTATAAACATAAACACAAATCTGTAATGTCAGGAGTGAGAAAGACTATGGCAGGAAAAAACAAAAAGTAGGACGAGGGGCTACAGAGAGCCTGGGAGGTGGTGGGGTGCCTCCTTTATGTAGAAGATGCAGGAGGGCCTCTAGGAGGAAGTGACATTGAGCAGAGACCTGAAGCGTGAGAGGAGCTGGCCTCGAGGCTCAAGAGGTAGATACAGCCATTCCAGGCAGAGGGGAGAGCAAGTGCAAAAGGCCTGGGGCTGCAATGAGCTGACAAGGTCAAGGACTAGAAAAGAGGGTCAGCGTTGCTGTAGTAGAGTGAGGGAAAGGGCAAGAGTATGAAAATGGGCTCAGAGAAGCAGGGGGTGGGGGCAGCCTGCTCGGTCAAACCCCAGGGATCTCCTCCTCACAGTTCTTTCCAGCCTCCAGGCTTTCGTGTGGGCTGTTTCCTCTGCCTGGAATTCTCTTTCCCCTCTTGCCTGGTCCCCAGCAGACTCCATACAGATACCACGGCCTCCAGGAAGCCTTCCTGGGTCACTCGGGTGATTCCTCCGTGCTCCTCCCATGCCCAGGGCTCCCCTGTCACAGACTCTTGGATAGTGGGCTCCTCTCTAAACTCCTGGACTATACTAAAAACCCAACAAACTCTTCCCAGATCCATTAACAGGTCTCTTGGCCCTCTGCCCCGCCGGAGGCACCTGGGAATCTTAATAAAGGTGCTACCAAAACAGAAACCCGTGTGGATGCCTCAGATCACAAGAGCATCTCATGGTGACCCATTCCTCCCTTTGAAAAGAACAAATTCCACGAGCACTGCACCCCCCCGTTTTCCCACCACATTCCTCATTCTGGCATTAGCAGTGTCACAACAAAACTTCCCCAGGCCTGTTCCTAGGATCATGTCCACCCACCCAACCCCCCCCCCGTGCCTCTTCCACGTGTGTGCGGTCGTTCCTCTCATTTTAGACATAGGGAAACTGAGGCCTGAACAACGAAAGCGACTTGCCCGAGACCACAGAGCAGAGAAACGGCAGAGGACTTAGAGGTTAAACCGCACTTGGAGAAGTCCCGCTTTGGTCCGTGCTGGCCGCACCTCGCCCCCTCCCATTTGCTCTCCCGCCCCCGGTTCTCACCTGTCTGCGCCAGGTGGGCCTGCCGGGGGACTTGTGCTGGGCACCTGTGGATGCACTTTGCAACAGCTGCAGCTGGGATTGGAGTCTGAGGGAGAGAGGAGGCTGCTGGGAGCCGGGCCCCCAGGCTCAACGCCAAGGCCCCCTCAATGTGCCACTTCCCCGGTGTGGACCTGGGGCCCTGGCCTAGCCAGGCCGGCAAAGCCAGCAGGCAGGGGCCCAACTCACGTGAACAAGCTGTCTTCCAAGTTGCGGATTCGGGCCTGAGCCTGGCCCTCAGGTGACTGGGGGTCTTTAGAGGTGGAGTCCTCCTGCTGCTCCGGCCCCTCAGCTGCCCCGTCCATGAGCCAACGCTCCCGGAGAGACTTCCTCTGGGCACGGGAGGGGAGCTCTGGCTGTGCATACTGGCTACCCCACCCCATGGAGGGCTCCCTCCTAATCCCCGAGCTGGGAAGATTTCTTATTGTCCAAAACCACCCGAACGGCACAGACATCTCTCCTTCAGGTGAGGATATGATCCCCCCCTCAACACTGCCAGGTGGGACAGACACCCCAATACCAGCCTAGAGCTCTCCCAGGCTAGAACAAAACACCCCTCATCTCCCCACCCCTTCCAGAATGGGACAGGCACTCCCAGAGATGAAATCAACGTCTCTATGGGCCCCTCCCTACCCCAAAGCTGGGCAAACACCTTCGCTGTCCCCATACTCTTCCCAAAGGTGGTACAAATGTCCCCATCATTATCACCACCACCCCCCCCACCACCCGCTCTCCCAAGCAGAGGAAAAACGCCCGCCTAAGCTGGAACCAATACCCCCTGCTGCCCCCACCCAAACTGGACAGAGCCTCCCATGATCCCCCAGACCGACTCTCATTGATACCCCCACTTCGTTGCCCAGGCTTCACAGGCGCCCCCGCCCGCCCCCAACCTTGAGCCGCTCCACGCGGAGTTTCTCCTCTTCCAGCTCCCGGCGCGCGGCGCGGATCTCCTCCTGCAGCCGCCGCTTCTCCTGCGCACAGAGGACCCGGAGCTGCCCGCGGGCCGGGCGGGGCCGCCACCTCCCCTTCCGCCTGCCCTCCTCCTCGGGGCTCCCGGGACTCCCGGGGCTGCGAACGGGGCGGGGCGGCGGAGCGCACGTCGGGGGCCCCGGCGGGGAGGGGGCTGCGGAGGCGCTGACTCAGCAGCGGGTGGGGGCGGGGCGGCGGGGGCGGGGCCGGCCGCGCCCGCGATGCTGCGGAGGCCTCGCCGGCGCCGAATGGGGCGGGGGGGGGGGGGCGGGGGGGGTCTGTGGAAGGGGGTGGGGCCTTGGGATGGAGATCCCAAAGGGAGACAGAGCTGGGGGGGGGTCTGAGATCCGGGGTCACGAGAGAGGCGATTCAGAGATAATGGGGGTCTAGATATCAGAGGAAGGGGGTGATGAGATGGGGGGGGCGCGGAGAGACTGGGGCGTAGAGATGAGGTCCAGAGAGATGAAGGGGCAGAAGTCGAGAGCAGAGAGAGGGGACTTGGTGAGATAGGGGTTCAGAGGGATGGGGCACAGATCTGAGGGTCAGAAGGATGGGGGTTTAGAGAGGCCAGGGTGTTGAGATGGGATCCAGAAAGATGGGGGTGCAGGAGTGGGGGAGCAGAGAGATAGGGGTTAGTGAGATGGGGGTTCATAGAGATGGGGTTCAGACATGAGGTGTTTGAGGGACCGAGGTTCAAGAATGGAGCATCGGATGTGGATTCTGGGAGTGTGGGGTGCACAGCCTCACCATTCTGGGGGTGGTGGCGACCAGATAGAGGAACTGGGGAGCAGAGGGGCCTGAGGATTTATGTGGGGCGCTCCAAGGCAGTGCTGGAGCTGAGGGTGCTGCACCCCCCCCCCTCACTTCACAGGTTTAGGACTGCTTCCCTGGATGAGAGAGAGGCAAGGAAGAAACCTGGGGAATGGCTAGGAGTGCCCAGGATGCGGGGAAGGGGGGGAGGTGTGGTGGAGGGGGGCGCCAGAAGCGGGGGTGGGTGTGGGGGTGGGGGTGGGGAAGGAGGGGTAACTCACTTACCGCAATGACCTCTAGCCGCTGCCGGTAGAGGGAGCTCTCGGCCATGGGCCTGTGAGAAGAGGGCAGAGACTGGGGAGGGGGTCTTCCCAGGTCCCCACCCCTCGACAGGCCACCTCCTGAATGCCCCTTTCTGGGTCAAGATCCCTGAGCTGCTTGGAAACCAACTAAAGCCCAGCATTTTCCTCTCCCCTCTGCAACTGAAAGGAGTTGGAGTAGAGGGCAGGGGGTCCTATGAGGGGGGAGAGAGCAGAGACGCTGACAAGCTGAGCTAATGCCCTTCCTAGGCTTGACATCACCTCTGTGAGCCTCAGTTTCCTCATCTGTAAAATGGGTCAGAATAGCTTGATCCTCACCTTATAGAGAGGTGCCCTTGCAAGGAAGTCTCCATGCAGGGGGAAAAAAAATGGACATAGCGTTCCTAAAACAGTAGCATCATTTATTATCATTCATAACTTTAATAATTCCCATGATTAATAATGTTTATGGTTATTTATAAGGAGCATTTCCAGGCTGGCCCTCAGATACTCTCAAATCCTGCCAGGCTCCTAACATGCTGTGTGTTTCTTTCCAATTCTATACCCTCTCTGGACCTCAGCTCCTACCCAGGATACCTTAAGCACCAGGGGCTGAGGGAGTCTGGGGAGAGAAGCGTCCATCCCACCATGGACGCATGCTATCCCCATGGTAACTATGGAGCTACCTGCCAAATCCCCTCCCTGGGAGCAAATGTTACCAGGACATGTAGCCTAGCGCTGGACTCTGAGCTGGGAGGAGACAGAAGGGTCTTGCTGTTTAAGGTTTAACCTGAGATGCCGCCATTGTTGATTTCCTTGCAGCACCCCAGGATCCCCGATTTCCAGCTCCAGAGCTGCCCCTTCTGTGCTTCCCTGGAAGCAAGAGGCTGACTGTGGTACTTCAGGACACTTAGGGGACAGATGTTGTTACGTTGACTTGTCATCACAGATGTGCATCGAGTACCCCCTACTTGCAGGCGTTTCATAGGCCAGTATCTAGAAGGATGCATCTATTTGTCTGTTGTCCCTGACACTTAGCCCAGGGAGGGCACAGGGCAAGCCCTCAAACATTTATTAATTTGAGCACTAACTCTATTGGGTGAGCATTAGCCTCATTGCCCAAACTCTGCCGGGGCCTCCCAGATCTTCCCTGGCCACACCATAAAGACATAATAGTGCGGATACTTAGCCCTTACTATCTATAGTGCTCTAAGTGCTCGACAGGGCTTCCGCCAGGCCCTCCCAGCCACCCCCGCCTCTCCCTCCCTGCCCTGATCTTGAGACACTGTCGTCCACTCTTTGCTGAGTTGATATTCTGACAATAAAATCAGCCAACCATTAGCCAGCGCATACCATGTTCCAGGTGCTGTTACATGCTATGCCTGTAGGAACTCATTTAATCCTTCCAAAGATCCTGGGAGGCAAGTAGTACGACTGTCCCTATTTTATGGATGGGGAAACTGAGGCTCCAAGAAGTGGTGAAAAGACTTGTCTAAGGTCGCTGAGTCAGGATCAGAACTCAGGGCTCTCAGGCCTCAAATACTGGGAACACTGCGGGGGAAGAGGGGGAGTCCAGGCATCCTTGTCTTGGCAGCCAGGAGGCCAGAGATCAGCCTGGGGGTTCCCGATTTCACTCGGGGCCGGGGGCTGAAGTCATGCTTTGCAGGGTATCCCAAAGGGAGCCCAGACCCCCTACTAATAGGTTTGCCCTTGGGGGAGGGCTGACATCCTCCCTCTGCTGTCCCATTCCCAAGATGTAATCTCCTTGTCTCTTCCTTGCTGGGGGGGGGGGGTTGGTGATCAGGTTCCCGTTGCTAGGCAACCAGGTTTGTAGTTGGTGAATAATGCATCAGGGGACCCAAAAGAGTGAGGAACCAAATTGGGGTCCCTGGGGGGAAACTCTTTTCCAGAACTCTTTACAAACCTCTGGAGCCCCTCCACCCTCTTACTTTAAAAGGCCCTCAAACCTTGAATGTTAAAACCCTCGGCACACCCCATTTGATATTGTTTATCTCCAACTCTACAAGAACAGGGTTCCTGGCTATGGCCTGTTGTCACCAGGAGCAATGGGTGGCCCTTTCATTAAGCCGGTGATGGTTCCAATTTTGCCATCACCTTTCCCAGTTGGGCAGCTGTTAACTTTCTCTGTTGTATCTCAAGCATTTCTTCCTACCCTGGAAGCTGAGGGGTGTTTCAAGAGGCAAAACATGGGAGTGAGGAACCCTGGCGTTTCCTGGCCCCCCAGTCCTAGCCCCACCCCCCAGCCTGGACTTTGAGCTTGAAGACTGCCAGTGGAAAAATCCCGGAAAAAAGAAAGTGGAGGTCCACATCTCCAACCCGACTCTGGGGAGAGGGATCCGAAGGGCCTGCGGGGTTGCCTGCTGACCTCTCTCTGCTCCCCCTGGTCCCCTTAGCAGAGGCCAGCTGGGGCTCTCACCCCATGGAAAGGCCAGTGACCCTCCCAGGCCCTGCGCACCCGCCCCCCCCCCCCCCCTCGACCCAGGACACTTACGTGGGTGTGGCCGGAGACCACATCTGGCTCTGCAGGGCCATCTCTGCCCGGAAGCCCACCTTCGTTTGGGTCTCCAAGATCAGGACCCCCCACCCGTTTGCTTGAAGGTGCCCCGGAGACTGTGACTTGGCTGGCGCGAAGGGGGGGGGGGGCTGCAGGCGGGCACCGGGAGAGCTGGTCCAGCTGGTTTGGGGCAGGAGGCAGGAGGCAAACGGGGCGAGGGGGGCTGGGGGCTGGCGGGCAGTTCTGGGGAGGTACTATCAGCTGTCCTGATAAATTATTTACCAGCCACTGGCCTCCTTGCCGCACTTGGCTGCCTCGCAGCAAACACACTCTCACGCGCGTGGTGCAGTGTGTGGGTGAGAACGGGGAGTCGCTGACCCCCTCCAGGGAATGGCACCTGCACTTGGCACCCCAGACGCCTCAAGTCCAGCTGCCCACCAAGGGTCACCAACATGTGAGCCTCATGGCGTAGCACACGTGTGGGAGACTCTTATGCACGACTGCCCCTCCCTTCCTGGACCCTGGTGGGGAGGGAGGGACTGATCCAGCTAAGGGATTCTGGAGCCCAGAGGCTGAGCACCATGGGAATCAGGAGGCCTGGCCCAGGGGTTTCTAGGGCTCAGTTTGCCCTTTTGTGAAATTAGATCAGGTGGCCTCCAGGACCCTGACACCCCTCAGATGCTATAACAGTTAGGGATGGGGTGGTGATGAGGAAGGTCCAGAGAACTTCCTACCCAAATCCTCCCCATCCTGTTCTTTTTTTTTTTAAACTATTTATTTTATTTTGTTTTAAGTTTATTTATTTTGAGGGAGACAGAGACAACGTGAGCAGGGGAGAGGCAGAGAGAGAGAATTCCAAGCAGGCTCTGCACCATCAGTGCAGAGCCCAACGCGGGGCTCGAACTCGTGAAACAGTGAGATCATGATCTAAGCTGAAACGGAGAGTCTGGATGCTTAACTGGCTGAGCCACCCAGGTGCCCATTATTATTATTATTTAAAAATGTTTATTTTTGGGGTGTCTGGGTGGCTCAGTGGGTTAAGCGTCCAACTTCCGCTCAGGTCATGATCTTGCGGTTGGTGGTGAGTTCGAGTCCCGCGTCAGGCTCTGTGCTGACAGCTCAGAGCCTGGAGCCTGCTTCAGATTCTGTGTCTCCCTCTCTCTGCCCCTCCCCAACTCACATTCTCTCTCTCTTTCTCTCTTTGAATGTTTATTTTTGAGTGAGAGAGAAAGATAGAGTGAGAGGGAGAGACAGAATCCTAAGCAGGCTCCATGCTGTCAGCACAGAGCCTAATGTGGGGCTGGAACTCACAAGCCTAACTCTGAGATCAAGGCCTGAGCCAAAGTCAAAGTCTGCTGCTTAACCAACTGTTAAGCGCCCTCCCCATCCTGTTCTTAAAGGGCCAGCACACCCTTTATCAAATGACAGGGTGCCTCATTTACCCTTTGCCACTTGGGGAACTCATCTCCTACTTTGCAGGCTAGTCTCTCACAGCCCCCAGTCCTCCCCTCATCAGAGCCCTGGTCATGCTGTGCAATTTGACAGAAGCCTCGGTGAGAAGGCTCCTTGCCCTCAGCTCCCTGCTCTAGAGGGCACACTCCAGCTAGGACCCCCCCCCCCCCCGCCACCCCTGCCCCCAAGTGGCAAAGGTCAGGTACCTTCCTAACTCCTCCCTCCCTCTTGCAGATTCTCCTCAGGGTACTGGTGACCCCAGAATTCCCTATCCAAAGGGTCCTTAGCTCACCCATAAGGCCTCTGTGCCTCGTGAATGCAGACCCCACAACCAGGTTGTGTCTCACCCCACTGCCTCCAGCCTGAGAAGTGGTCAAAGGCAGCTATTGGCAGAGGGGTAAGGATAAAGCTGGGACTCGTGGTTCAGAGCCCCTCCTCCGTGCGGGCACAAGCCTCCTTGCTTTGCAGGAGAGCATTGAAAGGGAGAAGTACAGGAGGCCAGACTGAGACCTGGGATTTCCCTGTGCCCCACGTTCTAGTACGAAACTCCTAGGGATCCAAAATGTTTTTGTTTGAACCTGGCCTTCTAAGTCATTCTGAAAATACATTTGCTATGATAAGAGAACACATTTAAAAAAATTTTTTTAAGTGTATTTATTTTGAGAGAGAGAGAGAGGGAGTGCATGTGGGGTAGGGACGGAGAGAGAGGGAGAGAGACTTCCAAGCAGGCTCTGCGCTGACACGGTGCGGATCCTGACGCCGGGCTCCAACTCGTGAATCGTGAGATCATGACATGAGCTGAAATCAAGAGTTGGACACCTAACGGACTGAGCCACCCAGGTGCCCCAAGATTGTTCTATTTATAATTGGGTCTGTCTCCCAAACTCAACTGTACCTTCCCAGTCTGATGTGTTTCTTTATTTCCAGCATGGGGGTAGGCGCCTAGTGAGTATCATTAAAGAATTCTTAAGCAACCGTTGTGTATCAGGTATTGTTCTAGGCATGAGATAGTTGGGTCTAGAGGTGAGCAAACAGAAAATGCTATAATGCAGCTCACTTTTGGTGGTGACGAGGAGAGAGCGATAAAATACAGATAAAGGCAATTGGTAATAACTGCCATATAGGGTGAGTCACAGAAAATAGCAGGATTAGGGTTACGGAGAAGGGCTGTGTGTGATGCAGGGTGGGTGATCGGGGACTATTTGTCTAAGGAAGTGATATTTGAGTCAAGACCTGCATAGCTGAAGCCAGCCAGGGGGTGAGTCCTTCCAAGCAGAGAAAGAAAGGCAAGTCAGTGCAAAGGTCCTGAGGTAGGAGTGCAGTTGGGGGTTTGAGGGAAGCACAAAGGCTGGAATGGAGGAGTGAGGGAGAGTGTCAGAAGATGAGATCTGAGAAGTGGGCAGGGCCTTCTGGGTCAGAGTGGGGAGTCTGGGTTTTTCTGGTTGGTGGGTGGGGAGCCACCACTCAGTGAAGAGGGCAGTGTAGTGGCTGGGACTAGGGTGGAGAGAAGTGGACGAATTCAGAATATGTTTTGGAGGCAGAGTCAACAGATTCAACAGCAATCCAGCATGAGGATGGATTGGAACAGGGCTGAGAGAGAGAAGTTGAGGTAGATTCCTAGGTTTGGGGCATGAAAAACGGAATGGATGAGTTGTCACACATGGTGAAGAGCAGGGCTGGAGTAGGGGCGGGAGCCGAGAGCTCAGTTTTGAAGATGTTCAGTTGGAGGGGCGCCGGGGTGGCTCAGCCGGTTGAGCTGTCCAACTTCGGCTCAGGGCATGATCTCACAGCTCGTGGTTGGGGCCCCATGTCGGGAGCTGGACGCCGGGAGCCTGCCTGGGATTCTGTGTCTCCCTCTCTCTCTGCCCCTCCCCCGCTCACGCTCCCTCTCTCTCTTTCAAAAACACATAAACGTCGAAAAACCCAATTTTAAACCCAGAGGAGAAGTCAGAGGTAGAGATTTGAGAGACACCAGCACAGAGATGTTTAAAGTATGAGGTGTGGGGGCGCCCAGGTGGCTCCGGGGGTTAAGCCTGGGACTCTTGATTTCGGTTCAGGTTATGATCTCACCGTCCGTGAGTTCAAGCCTGTGTTGGGCTCCTCGTTGAAAGCGCAGAGGCCGCTTGGTATTCTCTCTCTCTCAAAATAAATAAATACACTTAAAAAAATACAATAAAGTATGAGGTTGGAGTTGGTCAGGGGCTGAGTGCTGGCAGGAAAGAGATAGCATACTCAAACTGAGTAACTCATCAGAGCTCAGTCAAGAGTTAGGTTTTAAAAAAATGTTTGTTTATTTTTGAGAGAGAGGAAAGAGGGGAGAGCAAGCAGGGGAGGGGCTGAGCCAGGGAGACAGGAAATCAAGCCTGCTCCTTGCTGACAGCAGAGAGCCAGATGCAGGGCTTGAGCTCACCAACGGCGAGACCATGACCTGAGCTGAGATCGGAGGCTTAACTGACTGAGCCACCCAGGCACCCCCAAAAAGAGTTGGTTTACAAAGATTTGGGGAAACAATCTCTGATAGCAACAGCCCGGGGCTGTATCCACGCACTGGCCTTGGCGAGAGAGCTGTGTGGAGTAACTACCAGCAGCGAGGGACGCAAGCAGCGTGGCTTATGGGCAGGGGCATGGAATAAACGTGCTGACCTCACTCCCCCTCTCCCGTCAGCCAACCCCAGTGGAAGCCAGGGGGAAAGGAAGCCTGTCCATGCAGGTGAAACAGAAGTCTGAGAAGAAATGCCTGAGAGGGGAACCAGGAGAAGATGGCATCCTCAGAGACCCAGGAGCTAATGGAAGAGGAAGTCAGACCCGGAACCAGGGTCTGGCAAGTGAAGTCCATCCGTGTCCTTGGATGGAAAAGGCTCGGTGGGGTGGTGGGACCCAGAGCCTTGTCAGTGCTGTCAAACATGAACAGGAGGCGATGAAGACGAGAGAATGCTGTAGACAACTCTTTCCAGAAGTAAAGCTTTAATCTTCATGACCCCCCCCCCCAAGCAAGTGGACACCGCTCTGCCCACTTTACAGACAAGGGAACTGAGCCTTGGTGAAGGCTGGTACCTTGCGGGGAGGTTTTGCGTGGGATGGAACCCAGCTGGGCCCAATTCCAATTAGGCCAAAGGGGTCAGAGGGAGGAGCTTGAGACTAGGATCCAGGGGAAGGAGGGGAGTCACCAGAGTAGGCGGAGAGCTGGGGGAAGGAGTGATTGGGTAGTTGGATTATTGGAGGCTCCCAGGCTGTTCAGCAACCACCGCCCCCCCCCAACCTTTCTCTAGGTAACTATATCTTTCTTCCTGGTCACCCTAGAACGGTAGAGTAGGGCCAGAGGACAGATTTGGGGAGAGCCTGGGGGAGGAGAGTGGAAAATGACTTTGGGGGTGGGTCGGCGCGGGGGCGTCGACCCTGCTGCCTCTGAACGCCAAGATCTGGCGCCAGCTGCGGAGAGCTGCTCCATACCGCAAGCCTGGATACCTCTCCGGGCCTTCCCAGCCGTCTGGGCCCAAGGTGACCGCCTTTCAACCGCAGCTGCTCCTCTAACCCACGGGCGCGCTGGCTCTGTCCCTCCCTCTCCCCTCAGTCTGGAAGTGCACTTGGCCGCGGACGCCTTGCGGACTTTTCCAGGAGGGGTGCGGGGAAGCAGCCTCGGGCTTGACGCGAGCGGCGGGTACACCTCTCGGAAGAAGCCTAGTGGAGCCCAGGCACTGGGCGGGGGAGCTTGCGACGCGCCATGAGAGGGCTCCTGGCGCCCCCTTCAGTCTGAGCTGTGCGCTGCAGGGGTGGAACGTGGATGGACAGCCCGGGGGCCAGGGGCGTTGCTGCCCGCTGGTCTGGGCGGGGCTAGCAAGGCTTCGGAAAGATGGCTTTGGAGCACACCGGCACCAGAAAGCCGGCCCAGGACAGAGTTGGGGTCAAGCCTCCCGGGAATGCCGGGGACGTGAGGGCGAAAAGGTGCCAGGGTGGCGCCCCGTTAGTGGAACGGCACCCAGACTTGTCCCCCAGCCGGCGGGCCAAGTCTAGGGAAGCCCTCCTACGAGAAGTCTGGTGCCCTGAGCTGACCTGAGGCGCGTCAGTGAACCAAATGCAGTGCCCTGCCGGGGCGCCCCCGCCCCGAGGGCGGGGCCAGGGCGGGGCCCAAGTCTTTCCTGCAGGTGCAGGGGGCGGTGCCCGGCCCTGTCCCCGGGGGCCGTTCTCGGAGGCCAGGGGCGGGTCAGAGAAGCGGCTGAGGTAGGCGACGCCTTAGAACCCGCGGGCGGTGACTGTGCCACAGGTGCTGCGCAGGGCACCGTGTCTCAACTCTGAGCATCAAAACTCCGGCTCTGGAAACTAAGGCTTCCGAACTGCTCCCAACCCTGGACACCGAGGCCCCCGGGCCGGAGAGCGGAGCCCTGGGGTCGTCCGAAGCTCGGGGCCCCGAGCCCCCCGGGTCGGACATCGAAGTCCCGGGGCCTGCCGCAGAGCAGGACGCCGACGTACCCAGGCCAAGAGGCAAGGTCTCCGTGCTCTCCGCGGAGCAGGGCGCGGAGACCCCTGAGCGAGAGAGTGAAGTCCTTGGGCCATCAGCGGGGCTGGACACAGAACGCCCCGGGCCATCCGCAGCTGGGGGTTTTGAGAGTCTCGAGACAGGCGACGACAACCCCGAGCCGTCTGAAGCACGAAGCGCGGGGGTCCCGAAGCACTGTCCTCTTCAGTGTCCCGAGACCTCCTCCTCGGGGTCAGACTCGGAAGCCCCCCTGCTGCATTTTCTACTGCGCCCCGAGACCCCCCAACCGGTCCCCGGGAAGCCGCTCATGGAGACGCCCATCGAGCGAGAAATCCGCCGCAGCTGCGAACGCGAGGAGAGCCTGCGCCGGAGCCGGGGCCTGAGCCCAGGCCGCGCCGGCCGAGAACTCGTCGAGCTGCGCGTGCGACCGGTGCTCAGCCTGCCGGGCCCGGGCCCCGCGCTCCCGCGCGCCTTGGAGCGCGCGCGGGCGGGCGCGCAAATGCAGCGAGACATCGAGCGGGAGGCCCACCGTCAGGCGGCGCTGGCGCGTCCCGCGGCCCCAGAGCAGTGCGCCCGGCCGCCGCCGCAGCCGCTGGGCGAGCTCAAGCGATTCTTTGAGACCGCCGCGGGACGCGGCTCCTCGCCGGCGGAGGAAGGCGGCGCGGGCCCGCAGGGGCTGCCGGATCCCGGAGGCCGGCCTCGCTTGGCCGTGCAAGGCCGGTGCCCGGTGCTGGCCCGTGCCCCGCCGCGGGTCGCGCCGTCGCTGCTGGAGCAGGAGGTGCGCGAGGTGCATGAGCGCGAACGGGAGCTGCAGCGCCAGAGGCTCAGCGTCTACGGCACCGCTGAGTTCAAGGAGCCCGCGCCGAGCCTCACGGGTAAGCCACGCGCGCCCCCACTCTGGGGACTCTCAGGGCTCCAGCCGCCCTCACCAACTGCCCAACTCCAGTAGCCTCTCTTCTGGCACTTAGGGTACCTCCTTGGGGCTCCCAGACTCCTGGGGCCCTCTCTCAACTCTCCGTTCACTGCCCCACCCCTTTAGGGCTGCTCTCTCTCTGTGCTCCACGCCCTACTCTGAATGGTCGACTCCTGGATACGTCTCACCTAGGCTTTGGGTGGGAGGAAGGCAGGAGGATTCTAGATGTCTTTATCGGATTCCAGGGAACCTGCCTGGGTTCTGACACTCCTGGATGCTCCCTGTGAATTTGCGGGTTTCCACCTCCCCATTCTGGGTTCGCCTCCCTCCTTCAGGTTGCTCCCTCCTCCCGAATGGAGGCCTCCATGGGAAGGAGGGTAAACGCCTGTGTGTTTAAGGGGCGCGGCCGGTCTCCTTGGTGCTGGCCGCCTCCAGCTGGTGACAGGAGGGGCAACCCCCGCTGAGTGCCCCTTCCCCCGCAGCGAGCAGGGGCGACGGAAAGCTGGCGGTGATCTGGCCTCCCCGCAGAAAGGCATCGGAGAACGGCTTGGAGCAGGTGGGAGCCCTTTTCCCCCCCCCCTCTTCCCTCAAGCGCAAGTCGCTCTTCCCTCGCCTCTCCTCCCCGTGCACCCCCGCGCCCCCTGGGAAGTTACTCTGGGCTAGGACACAAAGTTCTGGACACGGCCAGGGGGTGACGAGGATGCCATAGTCCTGGGAACCAAGCTGCCCCACCCTGTGCATGAGTGTCACTCCCACAGTGCCCGGGTCTCTGAGGTCGGCCTTCTGTCTGGCCTCCTCTCCCCAGGAGGAGCGGAAGCCTTGAGGTTCCAGTAGGTTGGGACACCCTGCCAGAGGTAACACGCACATCAGAGGAAACTGGTAGGGGCGCCAGGGAGTGCCCTCCGAATCCGCCGAAGGCCTGGAGAGGGTCAGCAGTCTGCTCCGGGGAAGATGAAATCGACCAGCTCCTCTTTGCGAAATTGACCATTCTCTTCTATAAAACTATTAGTCCACGTTGGGAAACACCACCACTGTCGATCCTGCCAGTGAAACTGTCCAGCCCTTCTCCGCCTAACTGCGAACTGAACTGGCCTCTGCCTCCGGCCTTTACCGTTCGAGTAAATGCCTCGGCTACCCTCACTCCCCAATAAAGCCCCTTCTTTCTGGGCAGTGCAGGCTGTTTTCCTCTGGGTCCTCTTACTTTGGGCTGGGGCGGGAGCGCGTTTGGCGGAAGAAGGCCTGAGGAAACCACAGGAGGTGCCAGCCGGAGTATGGAATGTGCCCTTATCGCCCAGTTCTGGGGCTGCTAGTCTCCCCCGGCCCGGCCCGGCCCGGGTCCTGGTGCCCCCTGGCGGCGCGGGCGCGAACTTGCGGTGTTCGGACAAACTGGCTCATGCCTTTCCTTTTTCCAGACTTCTTCAACATTTATTGTGCCAGTGCCAATGGTATTCCCGGGAGCTGGGCGCTGGCTAGACAGAGGTGATAAGAGGTTGTTCCTGATTTGGGGACGTAAGCAATACCTACAAAAAAAAGGGGGGGTGGTGGTGGCGGTGAGGGTACAAACTTCTTCGCAGGGCATACAAAGCCATTTATGATCTGTCCAGCTGTTGCAAACCTCCCATGCGTGTAGACCCCAGACAAATATTAAGGAGAGAAATGGGGTATGCTGGGAAATGCCTTGTTTCAACGCGCAGGTAAGTGTTCCTCCATATCCGTAGTGAGTGAGCTTCTGATTTCCAAAAGCAAGGGGGAAACCTAGCCTTTAAAAGAGAAATCTCGGGGTGCCTAAGTGGCTCAGTCAGTTGAGCACCTGTGGCTTGATTTCGGCTCAGGTCATGATCCCAGGATCATGGGACCAAGGTCTCCCTGCTTCCCCTGCCCCTGCTGAGCTCTTCAGTGAGTGTGGAGCCTGCTTAAGATTCTCTCTCCCTCCCTCCCTCCCTCTCTCTCTCTCTCCCCCTCCCCCTCTGCCCATCTTCCTGGCTCGCATGCCCTCTCTCTCTTAAAAAAAAAAAAAAGAGGGGTGCCTGGTGGCTCAGTCGGTTAAGCATCTGACCCTTGTTTTGGGTTCAGGTTATGATCTCACAGTTTGTGAGACTGAGCCCCACATCAGGCTCTGTGCTGGCAGTGCAGAGCCTGCTTGGGATTCTCTCTCTCTCCCTCTCTTTCTGCTCCTCCTCCACTCATGCTGTCTCTTTCTCAAAATAAATACATAAACTTAAAAAAATTTTTAAAAATTTTTAATGTTTATTTTGAGAGAGAGAGAGAGCGAGCTAGAGCACAAGTGGGGGAGGGACAGAGAGAGAGAGGGAGACGCAGAATCTGAAGCCGGCTTCAGGCTCTGAGCTGTCCGCACACAGCTGATGCGGGCATCGAACTTGTGAACCGTGAGATCATGACCTGAGCCAAAGTTAGTCGCTCAACCGACTGAGCCACCCAAATAAATAAACTTAAAAAAATGTCTTATTTATTTTTGAGAGAGACAGTGTAAGCACGGGAGGGTCAGAGAGAGAGGGGGGAACAGAGGATCTGAAGTGGGCTCTGTGCTGACAGCAGACAGCCTGATGTGGGGCTCAGTCTCACAGACTGTGAGATCACTACCTAAGCCGAAGTCGGACGCTTAACCGACTGAGCCACCAAATGCCCCTAAATAAACTTTAAAAAAAAGAGAAAGAAAGAAATCTACTGAACTTTAAATGTGACTACTCAGAAACATTTTTAAATGGGGTGTGGGGCACAGGCATGTTAATAAGCAAAGCCTGTTTGTAGTAGAGCTTGTAGCTGTCAATTGCCAAGCCCTCCTTAATTTCCCTCCCAAGCCAGGGGGCTCAGGCCCCTCCCCCCGATGGAGTTCAAGAGTTTGTGGACACCCTAAGTTGAAAAAGTGTATCGTTGCAGTTATATTCTGTGGTTTTAGGGTATCAGCTTCTTAGGGGTGCACTGAGACCCAGAAAAGACCCAGGAATGATTTAGAATCGTTGTTTAAACTCTTGGATTTGTCCAACACTGTATGCCCTGGGTCTAGCGACAGACTTGATCCTACATAGGACAAGTAGCTAATGAAGAACTAAAGAATGCTCACACAGCATTGCACCCCGAGAGCAGCTCAGCCCAAGAAGGAACCACACCCCATCCCATCATCACCACACTGAGCACATGCTTGATGGTGACTCTCAAAGGTCTGGAGAGAAAACAAAGAGCCAGTGCTGCCAGGGTGGGAAATGGAAACACCCAGAGCACATTAAAAAAAAAAAAAAAAAAAAAAAAAAAAAAAAATTATTTTTTGGTGGGGGCGGGCACCGAGAGAAGAAAAGGGAGAATTTCAAGCAGGCTCTGCACTGTCAGTAAAGAGCTGGACATAGGGCTGGAACTCACGAACTGCAAGATCATGACCTGAGCTGAAATCAAGAGTCACCGGGCTCAACTGACTGAGCCACCCGGGGGGCCCAGCATCTGTATTTGTTAAAGCTCTACGGGTGCTTTCCACATGGAGCCAAGTTTGAGGATGATCATGTAGATGTAGGCCAGCAGTCCTCCAAGTGTAGTGCCTGGACCGGCAGCATCAGGATGGCTTGGGATTTTGTCAACAAACACACATTCTTGAGTCCCACCCCAGACTTAAAAATCAAACCTTCCACATGATTCCACACTCAAGTTGGAGAATCATGCGTATAGATAGTTCCTGAGCGACAGGATCCAGGAAATCAGGCCTGTTTCTTTCCTCTCCCAGCACCTCGCACCGGAAACCTTTAATGTTTATTTATTTTTGAGAGAGACAGAGAGAGAGCACGAACTTAAGCAGGGGAGGGCAGAGAGGGAGACAGAATCTGAAGCAGGCTCCAGGCTGCGAGCTGTCAGCATGGAGCCCGACGTGGGGCTCGAACTCACGGACTGAGAGATCCTGACCTGAGCGCAAGTTGGATGCTTAACCGACTAAGCCACCCAGGTGCCCCCAGAAGCCTTTAGTCTTAAGTGGCCTGTGGACTTGTCTTAAGGGAGACAGTCTCAAGCTATGTGTGGCTGGTCTGAACTGAAATATGCTGTATGAAATTGCAAAACTCAGATTGCAAAAACTCAGTACCCCCAAAAGGGAAATATCTCATTCATAGTTTCTCGCATAGATTATAGGTTGAAATAATATTTTGGGTATGTTGGGTTCAATAAAAATATCACTAAAATTAACCTGACCTTATTTTTTTTTTTTTTACCTCATTTTTAATCTTTATTATTTTGAGACACAGAGAGGGAGACAGAATCTCAAGCAGAGCCCCACGAGGGGCTCAAACTCAAGAATGGTGAGATCATAACCTGAGTGGAAGAGTTGGCTGCTTAACGGACTAAGCCACTCAGGCGTCCCTTTACCTCATTTTTCATATGTGGTTACTAGAAAGTTTGAAATTACATGTGATTTGCGTTTTTGGCTCAATTTAAACCTCTATTTAATTCAGCTAGAGTCTTACAGTGTATGTCACTCACAGGCATACTAACTTAAATCAGTATTAGGCAGCTTCAGAATCCCCTTGAACTCATTCAGACCAAAAAATCTTTGATGAAATCAGAAATTGTCACCAGAAGCTGTCTCCCCCCGCCACCCCCCAAAGATAAAAGGTTTTGGCGTCCAGTCTTGATTCATTTTACCTCTCACGTCCGTTTTTGTCATCTTAAACTGGTGCTTACAATACTATGTGCCTTTGTGCCTGGGAGTTTTAGGTAAGCGAGTGCTTTGCTCAAAAGCATAAATGCTAGGTCTCTCCTCCGACGACTCCAAAAACGTTACCAGGAATGAAAAGGCAGCCCCTACGGGGGTAACTGGCAGATGAGTGACACCCGGGTCAGGAATGACACCCTTCCCTTCGCAAGGGACCAGCTGTAATCAGAAAGACCCGGTTCAGGATGGAGCTCCGCCACTCGCGCGCTGTAGCTTTCGAAGAGGTGAGTTCACTTCTCTCAACCCGTGACTCCTTTCCAGTCCAAGGTTGGAGTGGAGCTTAGAGATCCCAAGCTGGAGTTCCTTACGGCTTTCCCATCCCGCGCGCGCCCCGGACACCCCGCGAAGTAAGATGACCTGCCCACTCCATGACCCAAAAGCTGGAAGAGGAAGATTTGACTCCGGCCTTTAGGAAAGTGATCACGGGCCCTTTGCTGATGCACGTCGGGAAATATAGTCTCTTCGGTAAAGGGAAGTCACTTCCGGGTCAAAATATGAGAGTGGGCGTGGCCCCGGGGTCCCTTCCCCCATTGGGCGTTGAATTTCCCGGCTACCCAAAACTTGAGGTTTTCTGGGTTCCGGTTGTTGACAGGCACTGCTACTTCCCTTTTAGCTTCATATGCGCCTCTGCGCATGCCTTGAGAGCTGGTCCGCCAGTCAGGGGACTTTCGTTTTGTTTCAAAGACTACATTTCCCAGAAGGCCGCGCAGGTGGGCGGGGCCTCCTCGCCCCAAGGGGTGGGGCGCGGCGCACCGAGCGGACGCCGAGCCTGTGACCTCTTTCTTTCTTTTATTTAACGCAAAACTGGTGTGTCCCCGCGCAGGGCTCCGCGGCCAGGTCGGACCCGGTGCGAACGGGCCAGCTTGGCCTGGCCCCTTGGAAGGCGAGGCCGAGGTGCACTAGGAGAACGAGTGAGCCCCTCCCCTGCTCCCTCTCCTGGAGTTTGGAACTGTCAGGCTCCGGCTCCCATTCTCTCTCCAGGTTCAAGACCCCTGCGCGGCCCACGCCGCGGGCCCCGCCGCGCTCGGGGGACGGGCCGGGCCTGACTGGCCCGTGAGGATCTGCACCAGCAGGTCGGTGGCCAGCATGTGCGAGGGCTCCTCGAAGCCGATGGTCAGCAGTTGCTGGTAGTCCCCAGGAGGCTGCGGGCACAAGATCCTGGGGGCAGGGACAGACAGGCCGGGACGTGAGCGCCCCCAGCTTCTGGGGAACCCCTCCCCTCCGAGTGAGAAGCCGGTGGCTGAAAGAGGCTTTGTTTCAGCTGGGGGGTGGGAAAAACCCTGGGGGGGGGGAGTGCTTTTCTTGTTGCTGAGAAGCCTAGAGCTAATGGCTCTGGGAGGTTGAACAACTCTAGCCCTGACCTGGCCTATCACCCAGTTAAACTTAGCTGTGTGCCCTTGGGCAGGTAACTTAACCTCTCTGAGCACCTGTTTTTTCTTTGTAAAATGGGGCCTGTAGTATAGACCTCAATGGGTTGTGACACAAGTCTGCATAAAGCACTTTTCAGGGCACAATAAAATGCTCTCCTTATTACCAAGGGAAACAATGTGGGGGGAAGTGGATGGTCTTTGGTGAGGTTCTGCCCCTCCCTCCAGGGCCCAAGCCCACCTTGCCATTGTCCTAGTTCTTACCACGAATAAAGGTCATCCTCAGCTGGTCCTAGCGGCACCCATCGGCCAATGGACCACAGCTTCTGGATCTGGGGGCATGAATTGGCTGGACTCTTGCCTGTGTCTTCCCATGTATCTCGATAGCACAGGAAGTAGCTGGGAGGGGAGGAGGGTATTAAGAATGAGCAGTTTCCTTCTTCAGTTGAGGGCTTTGATGGGGGGGGTGGGCGTGAGGTGGAAATTCATCACAATTTGCCCTCAAGTTCTCAGGTAGGGATGTGGCTCCAGACGGAGGCCTTTTCTCCTTGCCAGCCTACTTTTAAGATGAGGACTTTTTAAATGGGAGGGTGAATTTTTTTTAAAAAGTGGTGATGGCCTTTCAAAGATCTTTGGTTTCCCGCCGGGCTTTCCATGCTTTGGTGGTGGTGGTGGTTCAGAGGCCCACACTGGCATTCTGCACGGAGAGGGGAGAACTTTCATTCTCTCAGGGGACTCACTAATCCACGCGGGAATCTTGCCCCCTGCCGCTGGGCTCTGGGGCGGTTTCCAGATTCCAGCGCATCTTCTTATAGAGGTATCGGGGGAAGCGGCTGGCGGTGTAAGCGGCTGGGGCACAGTATCTGAAGATGGACACCTCGTGGGACGGGCTGATGGAGAACCTTCCGCAGAAGAAACAGGAGATACTGGCAGGAGACAGGACGGTGGGAAATGAGGCTGGGCTCTGGACGCCACCCTCTCCCCACCCCACTCCAGTCTCCTACCCTTTTACCTTAGGGGGTCGGTCTCCTCCAGGTCCACAAACCCAAAGGAGGCATACATGAGGACCAGCTGTTCTAGGCGCAGGGTCAGCTGTTGGGAGATCTCCAACAGCTGCATGGAAGAGGGGGCATAATGAGATTAGCTGGCCTGCCCGCATCGCCCTCCCCCCACCATTTCCCAACCCCGAGGAATGAAGAAAGGGGCACAGGGTCTAGAAAAACTGCTCCACACACCCCCTTTCGGACCAGCTCCTGCAGGACTCCATAGATGGGAGGCACACTCCTCGCGGCTGCCTCCAGGTAAAGAAAGTAGGGCTCACACATCTGTAAGAAGGTGGGCATGGCCTTTGCCAGCTGTTCCTTCTGCACTCGGTCCCTGCTAAAGAGAGAAAGGGGCCTTTGCCTGGGGTCCCTCATTCCCCACTCACTGGCAACCAGTCTTCCTGGCCTGGAACCCCTATGACAAAATCCCCCTGCGCCAGGACTTTCTCAGAGTATCTCCCGGGACCATTCGCATCAAAGCCATTTGGAACACTTGTTAAGGTGCTGACACCTGAATTCTACAACTGACTTTTCACTCAAAATGTCCTGTAGGGTGGAGCCCAGAAATCTAGGGTTTCAACAGCCTCCCAGAGGATTCCAATGGATACTGAATTGTGAGAATTACAGTCTCTTCTCCTCTGGGCTGGGAATCACATTATCCTTTGGGGTCCCACGCTGGTAGCCAGAGGGCCAAGTCTGGCACAGATTGGTTTTGTTTAGCCTGCCCAGGGTTCAAAATATAAGCCAACAGTTAAAAACTAGGAGAACCGTCCTCGTGAATTGGCAACCCCTGGGGGCCGCGTAATAGCAGGCCCTCCCTAACCCCAAATTTCTACACAGTCCTTATCACTCTTCGAAATTGGGTCCTC
This sequence comes from Lynx canadensis, assembly GCF_007474595.2. Lineage (NCBI taxonomy): Eukaryota > Metazoa > Chordata > Mammalia > Carnivora > Felidae > Lynx > Lynx canadensis. The sequence continues at coordinate 9,704,530 of NC_044304.2, forward strand.
AACTAGCTTCATTTACTGTCTCTGGCTCCTAATGCTTTTGAGTTTGCGAACCTAGCGTGCGTTGCCTATCCTGTTGCTCTCCTCAATCTCATTCCGAGGGACCTAGGACCCCACCCAGCACCACCTGTAAAGTAAGTAGCTCTGGAAATCATCTGCCTTCTTGAGCAGGTAGCGGAGCTGTTCGGTGATGGGGCTGAACATGGTGTCCAAGGGTAGGCGAGGAGGGGCGGGCCCTGGGCCCGGGGCCAGAGGCTCGGGGGAAGGAGTAGCGGTAGAGGCCTCGGGGAGCTGTCCCTGGACGTCCTCCGGTCCCGCCTCGGGTGGGTCCCCAGGTCCGCCAGGGGACGCCAACCAGGAGGGATCTCCGCAGGGCTGTGCCCCAGGTTCCAAGTCGTCCGCGGGCGGTGTTTCCCCAGGGCCGGGGGGGAGCGGCTCCACGAACCACTGCTCGGTAGCCATCGTGGGGCCGCAGGAGGGGAACGCAGCTCTTTAAGCCGCCGCCGCCGCTCTCGTTGGCCGCGGGTTTGACCCCGCCCCGGGAACCTCGGACTTGCCGGGACTGGGAGCGCGGCCCCCTCCAACTCGTCCCTGCCTCGACCTCTCGGTCGGGGCGGCGCCGCGCGGAGGGAGTTCGCCTCGTTTGAATTTCAACACGCAGGAGGGGCGCGCCGCTCCGGTCCGCGGTGCGCGCCCGCGGGGCCCCGCGCAAACGCGCGCTCCCGGAACCTGGCTTGGGGGACGCGTCCGAGGGGAGCGACCTGGGCCGGTCCTGGCGCGGCCATGTCCCGGGGTGTGGCTGGGGGGGCCAGCGCCTTTCTCGCTCCTAAGCCGTTTCCTGGGGAGGAGGGGTCTTTACCGAGCGTCCAAACTCGGGGCGCAGGTACATAAAGGGAGGAAGCCCCGGCCTCGAGAAGTCTCTGACTCTCTGGCTCCAGAATCTGTATATTAAAAAACAAACAAACAAAAAAACCCCAAAACACAACTCTAATGGAGTTGAGAAACTGCATTAGAACTTAGTGGGGATTGGGATATCAGTGGCTGCTTTCTACGGATAACAATCCTAAAAATCTTCACTTGGAAAAACGTGCGTGTTCCATGGTCTCATCCCTTCTGTTCCTCTTACTGGTGAGGACCGGTGAAGCCTGGAGACCCTACCATGGGCCCAAGACAGACCCCTGCCCCCAATAGTTATAGACTGGATTCTTGGTGGCTTGCAAAGGCTGACTACATACGGCTATAAAGCTAAATACACTAATTACATTTAAAAAGACTCTGGGTAAAGAACTCAGACAGGTGTCTGACCCCACCCTGTGTGACCCTGAGCAAGCATCTTTGCTGTGCTGAGCCAGTTGCCTCTTCTGGAAAGTGGGTTTTTATGAGCTCTCTGCCTCACTGGGCTGGGGAGAGAACAACCGAGAAAATGCTCATAAAGCCTAGTTAACTGCTGGTCACTCAACAAGTATTTGAGCACCTACTGTGTGCCAGAGCACTGTTCTGAGCATGGGGAGAGGACGGCACCTGATCTCCTGGAGCACTTCATGTTCTAGCTGGCTGTGAGGCAGCCCCATGCCCTACCTGGCTTCCTCCTCCAACAACTCTGTGTTAACCTAGACTCTCCCCGGAGAGCCTCCCCCCCCCCCCGTTTGCTCTTCACCCCCCTTCCCCACTCCATTCATGAAGTGAACACCTGGCATTTTTTTTTTAAAACTTTATTTAAAAAACCTTCGGTGCAATATTAAAAAGCAATACGGCCAGCTGGAGCGACAGCCAACAGAAAGAAAGAGGGTTAGGGAAGACCCAGGGACCCCACCCCGGCTATTCCCAGGGGCTGGAGGCCAGGGGCAGACCGGGATGGGGCGTGGGTGGTGGGGGAGAGAGGAAAGGCCACCCACCAAAATGAACAGGCAGAACAAAACATTTATATAGGAAACATCTGGCTGAACTGAAGAGGACCTAGGGGAGATGGGAAGCCCCCATTTTTTTTTTTTTCCAAAAATGTCCTAGACTTGGGGGGGGGGAGGTTGGCTTCCTGGGGTGAAATGAGCAGGCCCTGTTCTCACCCCACACTCCTCTATCATGGAGTACAGGATGTGCTGGGGGCCAAATGTATGTATGCTGGGGAAACACAGGGAAGAGAGGAGTAGGGAGGAACACCCCCTCACTGGAATCTGTTAGGAGGGCTGAGAGCGTCCCCATCCAGCTCCTGGACTCTGGGGGTTTTGGGTGAGATGGGGGCTGGAATGGGTTGGGGCAGGGGAGAGGCTGGGTGCTCAGCCTAGAAAGCCATCGGGGTCGTCATCCTCAAAGTGGCCTTGCTGCAGCACCTTGATGTGGTGCTCGTAGATTTTCAGGGCTGGGCCCAGGCGGATGGACAGGCCAGTCAGCACATCTGTGCGCTGCATGAGCAGCAAAGACTTGCCATCGATTTCCTGGGTGGGACAGACAGACAGAGTCAGAGCAGATCCCCCTTCCCCCCCACCACTGAGGTCCTGGGATAGAGAGGGGGTACATTGAGGGTTGGGAACTCACCTGCTCTTGGAAAGCTGTTGCCTGCTCGGGGAAGCCGGCCTCAGTGAAGTACTCGACCACGTCCATCACTGTCCACTCCACAGGGTCAGCCGGCTTCTCTTTGCGCCCAGAACTGTGGCAGAACAAGGGGAACCAGTGAGTAGCGATACTCCTCTGGTTCTATTACACGTCGGTAGGCAACACGCCCATGGCTCAAATACCCCAACTTACGGACAGCCAAAGGGGGTCCCATCAGCCCCAGGGAG